>NC_141306.1:2390727-2990727 GCF_037954325.1 Fistularia commersonii | reverse complement strand
TGAGTGTTGGGAAATTGCTTTTGCTTGAGAAAGTTTGGGAGCGGAGTGGTGGCACTCAGGTGGTGAAAGACGGCTCCTCCTTTTCCGCCGCCGCCGCCGCCGCCGGCCTCCTGTTGCCTCTGTGTTTGCACGTCGCTCTTTTCAGTTTTTTCATTTATTTTTTTTTTTGGGGGGGTGGGGGGAGCGTACATCTTCGTCGAAATTGATTTACAGCGTAATCCGGCTGAACAATTGCTTTCGACGAGAAGGGGCCGCGGCGTTATGGGAGCCGTGAAGGCCGGCTGTCGTCAGCAGATCCGATCTCCATTACATCTTTCCGGCGAAATAAATGAGGACGGCGGTTTAAGCCGACATTTTTACCGCTAAAGACGGTGTTTATAATGATGTTTGCGGGCGTAGAGATGGGCTGACAGTTATACATATTCGCTCTCGTGTTTGCGTTTCTCACGTCTGGCTTCGGATGATGGACGACGTTGAAAATTAAACATCTGGAAAACTCAAAAATCTGTTTGCAGTAAGTAAAACTCCCGGCCCCCTTCAATCTGACTGGTGTCAGCCCCCCCCTTTTTTGTTCGCATCCGGAGCCAGATGAATTCTTCCGTGACACTTCTGTGCTTTGGCGGTTTGCAGCGTTAGGAAAACGATCGCGAAAACGAGAATTCGGATCGAAAAGTTCTAAGATCTGTGCAGCTCGAATTTTGTCGTGGCCAACGTCCGGCCTGCGGGCCGAATGAGGCCCGTGTTCAAATTTCCACCGGCCTGCAACCTTTGTCGTAAAAACAATAATAAAATCTTATATCGCTGGTTTTTCTGTTTCGGATGTTCGATCTGAGTCTAAAATTGAAATCATCGAAAACATTCTTCCTTTTTTTGATAAGGAATAATATAAGGATTCATATGGACCTCAATGTTTTATACTTCTGAATAATATTATTTTCCTGTTCACATGTTTTGAATTTAGTGAGCATGCAAGAGTGAATGGGATGTAATGTTTCAAATTAACTTGTTTAATATTTCTGAAATTATTTTTTTTTCCCCAGACAGACTTTTTCCACATTTTATATGAGTGAAATGAAGAGTGATTTTGGAAAAATACTTATATTTGTGTTATGTGTTAAGACATGAAAAGTATGCCATTCTCAAATCTCTTTGCATTTAATGTTACCGGTTCAAAGAATGATCGGCCCTCACATATTTTCACCAAATATGACCGCTTTGCAAAACGTCTGGACACTTCTGCCTTGAGCACTTAAAAACAAACCACAGAAAAAGAAGAAGAAGGAAAGGAAAATGACAGAACTTTTCTTTCTTTTAAGCTCTACATGTATTTGGATTCTCCTTTGATTCACCGTCATGGATTGGTTGTACAACATTTACAGCATCTTTTCGTTCTGACCAAGAGCTTCCCCGGGGAGGTAGATCCGTCTGACCAGAATGCCGAGTTGGTACATTTCATGAATATTTAGGTTTCTCTAACAATGAGAAGGGAGGAAGCCTCCCAGACACAAAATATGTCTCTATTTCCTGTACAGGATAGAAAAGTTTTAAGCTCTATCAGCTCGTATTTCGTTCCAGGAACTAGCCTCCTCCAGGAGGAAAACTGTTAGCTTTGCATTCCCTCAGGCAGGAAGGGCCCACGGGGAGTTTACAACGTGCACGCTCAAAAATAAACCACTGAAGAAGAAAACAACACGGAAAACACGGAGCTTTCCTGGAATGCTAACCGTGGACTCCCTGCACTGAAGATCCCCATTAGCCGTCAGCTAACTTGTTTTAGCCAAAATGTAAATGCAAAAGCCCTCTGTTAACTGTTAGCTTTGCATTCCCTCAGGCAGGAAGGGCCCACAGGGAGTCTCCAACGTGCACTTGTAGCGCCACGCTCAAAAATAAACCACTGAAGAAGAAAATAACACGGAAAACTCAGAGCTTTCCTGGAATGCTAACCGTGGACTCCCTGCACTGAAGAGCCCCATTAGCCGTTAGCTAATTTGTTTTAGCCAAAATGTAAATGCAAAAGCCCTCTGAGCTTGGACCTCCTCCTCGCTCCATTTATCAATCTCTGTCCATTTATTCACAATAAACGGCACTTTGCGGTCCACAAACATTATTTGGTAGTGGAGTTGGAGCTACCAAGGTTCTAGGAGGTCCACAGTTCCTGCTCCCTCTTCAGGAAGTTCCTGAAAAGGAACTGCAAAAACTTCCTCAAGTGTCCTTGGGACTTTAGCGGCTTGCGAAAGACATCCGGATCTCAATGGTTTGTTTTTTTTGATAATAAAAAAAAAGTGCAAGAGCAGCCGGTGTTATGCTCGATGAGGACGTTTAAGTCTTCTATATGTTGCGGAGCCGTCAGTATTCTGCGTGCGCAGCGCTGAGAATCAACGAACGCCGCATCACGCTGCGGGCGTACGACAGAAATGACACATATGGCCCGCCGCGCGTTCATTACCGTAATTGTTGATTCAGCCCCCAAACTCAGTTAATGAGTAACGGCTGATGCACAAAAAGCTGCTTCGACAGCGTTGATGGGAAATGAAATCCAACACCTGGCCCGGCTTTGTTTGACTTATTAACAGAAGAACACACTCCTTCACCAAAATCTGTTGGAGTTTGTCCTCTCCAGAACAATTAGCGTCTTTTTTTTATTATTTCTTTTCTCCCGGCCTAAACATTACAACATCGGTAAAAGGATACAGGAAATCAATAGCTCTTGTTTGCTGTACGACAGCAGCCCGACCCGACGCGGGAAGTTGTCGGGCTGCGCAAAGCGGCGAAGGATTGATTCCCTGTGTGTAATATTAGCGGAAAAGGGCGAACAGAACACGATATTTTACCTCGGACCATCCGAGTCACACAGACGTGCACAGATTACCAGCGTTGCCCTTCAGTTGTGCCATGTAGCACTCAATTTCTTCCAAATCAGCAGAATGTGTAGAATGTGATCGTCCCCCACTCTCTGATCGTGTGGCAAAATAAATATTTTTAGAAAAAAAAAAATTTTTAAACACATCTCTGCAAAAAAAACAAAAAACAAAAAAAAAAAACGTCCATGTGTGTATGTTGCTCTTAATTTTCCCGCAAAAGTTTCCTTGTAAACAATTACGGGAAGTTGATGAGTCGGTTTGCGCTGCGGGGCATATTCTAATATGCTGTCATGAAATTTTCATTGGACCTGCTCAGACATGGTGGAGATATTTGTGTGTGTGTGTGTGTGTGTGTGTGTGTGTGTGTGTGTGTGCCTCCGTCAGCAGCTGCATGCCACAACAGCACTTCCTCCGTCAGTCTGCTGCTGTCAAACAAAGAAGGGAAGTGTAGTTTTTGAGGCTACCGAGCTCCGCCTTCCATTTATCCGGACGTGTGCGACAGGGATGAAGAATAACTTTAATTAATACTCGAGTTTCTCGAGGACGGAGACGTCAACAAAGACGAATGGGAGCGAATCACTGATTCGGTTTCGAATTGCGCCGAATTATTAATCCGAGATTAATAGTTACATTTATAATTCACGGGCCGCGCGACAAAAGCGATAGTTAGTGGAAACCGGACGCTCGGGTGGCCCAGCATTATGTAACACTATATATCGCCGTATTCATAACCGCGAGGACGAAAAGGAGCGCTGGAAAAAGTGACCGGGGAGTCACATGACCTTCCCTCACAGGTCAGGTGACCTCAGGGGACGACACAGCGGCATGCGGTTCGAGACTTTTCACTATTTTTGCATTCCTGTGATCGATACATTTCCTCAGGGAGACGGTGTGACGGTACGAGTATCGTAAATTTAAACAACGAGGGGGATTTTAGGCTTTGCGGAAAGTCTTTACTTTTATCAAAATCCATTTATCGCATATGCAAAATACCGAATGTTTATCAGTGTACCTACCGCCTTTGGATCTTTCACAAATCCATAAAAAAAAAAAAAGTCAAATATCTGCTGTACTGAGAGGCATATGGAATTTGTCAACTCATTTGAATGGAACTTTGAATAAAAAAAAAAAAAGAAAAGGAGGAGGAGGAAAAATCTGAAAGTAATTTCGTCGATCGGCCCCCACCCGTCCTCGGTGAACTGGCTGACTTTAGGAAAAATGTAACGTTGGAAAATATAAACTAATAAATACAGGTATATATCTATGTAATAATTATATAGAAGCCCATCTGGTGGAGGCTGACGAACCTTCCCCTATTATCCCGAAAACACAAGAAGTAAAAAGAAACCCCCCGCCCCCCCCCCCCCCCCCAAAAAAAAGCGTCTGTTTCCACTAACATCATAAACGAGCTGCGAATATATTTTTAATGTGCTCGTAAACAAGAGAGCCCGCGAGATGATGCTTTGTTTTTTTTTTTTTTTTTAATGTTTTCAGCCTGACGTGAGGAGGTGCGAACGCGTCCCGGAGCTTTATGGCTCCGATTCAGGAAGACGAAGTGGCGGGAGGCGGGGGGAGCGAAGGCCAGACGGGCGGAAACAAGGAATCGTGGGGGAGAAGATTGGAAAGGAAAGGGTAGAAAGATTGGTGTGAACATCTCTGCTTGCACGTCCAGGGGACGCCGGCGGCCATGACCCCCTGACTTTCTTGCAGAACACCCTTTGCAGGCTCGCGTTTCCACACAAATTAGGCTAGTGAAGGTTCACGGCTGGCCTACCATGAGGCAGGAGCACTGCCTGCCTCACCTAGTGGCTCTTTGTAGCTGTTTTATGATCGCTTAGCACAAGAAACTAGTAACACACATAAAGTTGTTGACAAAAATCTAGCAAAAGTGTTAAAAGATTTTAAAAGTGACGTACAAAAAGACAGCAAAACAGTTTTAGTGCAGCGCACGCTAGCAGTCAGTTAGCTAATTGCGCTATCTACGTTGAGGCTCGTCAGTCCGCAGCCTCACTGTACGTTCTCTTCTCTAAATGTGAAAATAAAAAAATGAATAAAAAAAAAAAGGTCAAGTTAAATGAAAAATACCTTTACAGTGCAAATCACTGATAAATATAACCATTTAATCCTTTTTTTCCATTTTCCATTTTGTTCTTTCCAAGATTAGCAAGTGAGGCACGGCCTCACCCGCCTCCCCTGACTGCACGTCACTGAATTACACCAACGTGCACGTCGGGAGCCATCTTACGACGGACATCTCCGACGTCACATTGTAACCCGGGTGTGTTTATTTGCGTCTAAACAATCGTGCGCTTTTTGCCGACCCGTTTTTTCCAGCGGACTAAATGTATAACTTCTATAATACACAACTCGAGTGTGCAGTGTATGTTCTCCGTAATTTGAGTTTACAGTAAAAGCTTTATTTATTCCGAGAGAGAGAGGGGTCCCGAAAGTCGGCGTGTTGTTATTGGCGCCGTGCACAAAGTCTCCTGTGTCTAAGTTCCTCCTTAGCAGGCCTCGGGCTGCGGCTCTCCACATCCAGCCCGCTGTTTGCCCCCGGAAATGTAGGCAGCCGCAAAATCCCCGTCTGTGTTACACCGACCCACGTCAAAGACGCGAACAAACTGTCTACAGAGCGCAGGACAAGCTTCCACACACACACACACACACACACACACACACACTTGGGAAGTGGGTTCGTATTCCACCGACTTTGGATCGTGACCTTCTCCTTTCTGAGTAGCCGCATATTTTTCCCGTTCAATGCAGTCGGTTGTGATCGGGCGACGCAGACGTAAGGACGTCTGATCACGTCCGCCGCCCCCTCCCGTTTCGAATCAGCGCCGTATTACCGCTGAGAGTTTAAAAAAACAACCGTACATTAAGTCATTGAGCTCCTTTTTTCCAATGAAAAAGTCTCGTTCTCGTTTCGGCTGATTTTCGCGAGCCCGTAGATGGATGGAGTTCGAGTGCTCGGTTGGGTCTTCGGCTCGTTTCCTACCAAAGACAACAAACTACAATCACGTAGTCGAGGCGTTTGAGCCCGACGGAGCCCGTGGCGACCTCAAATTATAGACAAACATATTTATAAGGGGGGGCAGCGGTTAGCGCTTCCCCTTCCCTGGTTGGATTCTGACAGGAGGCCTTCCTGTGTGGAGTCTCGTGGGGTTCCTTCAGGTTCTTCGGTTCCTCCCGAAAGTCCAAAACACATGCAGGAGGGTCATTGGAGTCCCTGAATTATGAATGGTTGCATATCTCTAGATCAGTGACTTGTAGGCTTGTTGTAGGTCCCCATGTGTCCCTTTATAACAAGTAACTGAGTAAATAGTTGTACGTCTAGATAGGACATATGAATGAGAGGGTGAATAGTTACATATCTTTATATGATGTTTGAATGAATGAGTGAATAGTTGTTTTTCTACTGGACTGTCTCAGAAAATTAGATCATTGTGATGAAGTTCTTTATCTTCTGGATGAATGGATTTATTGGGCAACCGAGCTTCACGGCGCCAAAACATTTAGCCTTGTCGTATCACACCAATAAAATGAGCGTGAAAATCCTGAGGTTGTTCAATTCCGACACTGAAGAAGACGACTTTCATGGTTTTAATGCGCAGGAGGAAGACCAAGATAGCGATCGGCTGGAGTCAGACAAAGCAGGGATAGACAACGGATAAGACAACGTCTTATTTATTATTTATCTTCTACCCCAAGGCTCTGTCCGGAAAAAAGCATTTCCAGCACATATTTGTGGATGTTACCGGCATGTATTTACCGTATTTTCCGCACTATAAGGCGCACCAGATTATAAGGCGCACCTTCAATGAATGGTCTATTGAAAAAAAAAATCATATATAAGGTGCACTGCATTATAAGGCGCATAGAATAGAAGCTACAGTAGTGGCTGGGGTTGCGTTATGCATCCACTAAATGGAGCTGCGCTAAAGGGAATGTCAACAAAACAGTCAGATAAGTCAGTCAAACTTTATGAATAGAATACAAACCAACGTTCTGACGACTCCGCTCACTCCCAAAACAAGTTAGTGCATTCACAATACAGTACCGTGTACCGGTAGCTCTTACCGGTATTTGCGCCGCCTTCATTCAAACAATGTTTTTCCAACTCCATTTGTCACGGCTGAAAGCTTGTCATAAAACAAAAGCACCAAGAAGGGCCGCCTCTAAATTCATTGATGTTCATGTCGCTAGCTAGCGCTTCATTCGAATAGTGACCGTAGAGACACCTCAACTTGCCGCTCTCTGTTCAACAACCCACTGTTCGAGTTTGTCCTTTAACTTTTGCCATCTCGCTTAGTCGTCTTTACTTGGCGCGGGTCGTCTTGTTGCTTCCTCCACTTCCGTACCATTGATTAATTAATGTTGAATTCTCTGGCCGCTGCTTTATTCCCGTGTTCTACTGCGCGACTGATCGCCTTGAGTTTGAACTCTGCGTTGTGTCTCTTGAAAGGTGCCATTTTGGGGTCTTTATACACACACAAGTGGTTTTACTGTTTTTACCGCTGCTACTTCGGCGACGCACGCACACACACACACACACACACACACAAATGGACATGAAAATGCAAGCTTTGCACAGTCATATATCCCAGCGTGCACCGCATGCTACTTCTTCTACGGGAGAAAATGGAGTCGGCGGCTGCTTCCTGTAGACACGGGACCTCTTGCGGCTCAATATTGATCCATATATAAGGCGCACTGGATTATAAGGCGCACTGTCAGTTTTTGAGAGGATTAAGGTGCGCCTCATAGTACGGAAACTATGATAATTATGTATCAGCACAAGCATCTCATGGACGCCTGCAGTTTATAGACAAGTTCGGTATATATACTGCTCAAAAAAATAAAGGGAACACTTGAACAACACAATGTAACTCCAAGTCAATCATACTTCTGTGAAATCATAGTGTCCACTCAGGAAGCAACACAGATTCATTTTGACTTGTTTTAAGGACATTACATCAAAGCTGGATCAGCCTGGAGTTTGTTTTTACACTTTAATTTTGAGTGTGATTCCTAATCCAGACCTCCATGGGTTAATACATTTGATTTCCATCGATCATTTTTGTGTGATTTTGTTGTCAGCACATTCAACTGTGTAAAGAGCAAAGTATTTCATAAGAATATTTCATTCATTTAGATCTAGGATGTGTTTTTTAAGTGTTCCCTTTATTTTTTTGAGCAGTGTATATATGTACACATACATTTACTTTGCTATTGTTAGCTGGTGCGGCTTATATTCAGGTGTGCTCAATAGTCTGGAAATTATGATACACCACTGATAGATGCTAGCAGGTCTCTGGCACGAATCAGACAAAAAAGTCAGTAATTCTGCTCGTAATAATCGAAGCGAAACGCTCTTTGGTGACCCGTTGGTGCACGAAGGGCACTGCGGGAACCCCGAATGCGCAGCTTGGAGGCGCAAACCGAGAGAAAAGCGTCCGGAGGCTCGGGGCTCACCTGATGTAGTCGTTCTTGCAGAGGATCATGCCTCCTTTGCTGTAGCAGGTGCTGCTGTACTCGCCCAGCTGAGCGTGGCAGCACGAGCACTTCAGGCAGCGCGTGTGCCAGTACTGCTCCATCGAGAAGAGGAGGAAGCGGTCGGCGATACGACCGCCGCATCCTGCGCACGACCTGCCCGCCGTCCCGGCGCCGCTGCCCCCCATCACTGCCACTGTGGGAGCCTCCACCCTGCTGTTTACCATGGCAACTAGAGGACAGAGGAACAGCGGTGAGGGACAAAAAGAAAGGACGGGAAAATATAAAGCTCCAAAAAATAAAGGGAAAACTTAAACAACACAATGTAACTCCAAGTCAACACACTTGTGTGAAATCAAACTGTGCACTTAGGAAGCAACGCTGATTCATTTTGACTTGTTTTAATGAGAGATGAGATGTAAACAACTTTATTTATCCGAAAGGAAATTTTTGTGCCAGAGTTTCAAGTAAAAAAAACATAACAGTAATAGATAATAGTAGAAAGGAGGAAGAATAAGAAATACAATGAAATATAATGAAATATTAATTGTCTTAACTATTAACAGGACATTAAGGACATTAAATCAAACTGTTGTGCAGTTTTTCTACTTTCCACGAATCAAAACCTCCACGGTTTAATACATTCGATTGCAATCGATCATTTTTGTGGCATTTTGTTGTCGGCGCATTCAACCATGTAAAAAGCAAAGTATGTCATACGAATATTTCATTCATTCACATCTAGGATGTGATATTTTAGTGTTCTTTTTATTTTTTTTGAGCAGCGTACTTAGGAATTACCTTAGTAAATAATAAAATTAACAATCATTCATTCATTTATTATCTATACTTGCTCTGCACTCTACTAGCTGTCATGCATTCACCCTCTCATTCACATCATAAATATAAATACCGTCATTTCTGGACTATAAGATGACACTTTATTTACACGCTTTGCACGCTGTGGCTTAAACAATAATGCGGCTAATTTATGGATTTTTTTGAGGGACCGACGAGCTTCATTTAGCCTCGTGGACCAATGAAATTCTTAATATCATTTCAAACGACATCTGTGTTTAAACAGAAAACATAAAGAAATGCATACAACGCAGCTGGCAACTTTAAGGCGACCTCTCCTTGTTATTTGTGTTATTTTTATTTCCTTACCTCACCCATTCATGAGTCATGCACTCACTCTGTCTTTTTTATCCTTATTGGTCTCAACCCACTCCCTATTTTGGTTTATTTTGTTCTTGTCGTTGCTATTGTCACTGTCTATTTTTCATCCTTTCTGTCTTTTTTTCTCTCCATTTTATTCATTTTTATTCTCAATGTTGTTGTTCTCTCTGCTGTCTATTTATTTGTGGACGTCTTTTGCTTTTTCTAATTGTCTCTCTATTTATATTTACATTCATATTTATTGACACTTATAACTGATACGCTGCTGGATTTTGGGGGATCAATAAAGTTGATCTTAACTTATTTATTATTCATCTTTTTCATCAACCGTGTTGCAGGAACTGTGAAGAAAAAAGCATATTCGTGGATGTTAACGGTATGTATTTAATTAAAGTAAAAAAAAAAATTTAAAAAAGGGTAAATATCTCATATTATGACGTGGACACCTGCGGCTTAAACACAAGTGCGACCTATATATGTACACATATATTTATTTAGTAATTTTAGCCGGTGTGGCTTATATTGAGGTAAAAAACACGGTGCAACCATTGAGCGGGTGATGAGGAGCGTCGGAAAATGTTGCTTTCTTGCATTTTCTGTATTGGTATCTGTATTTCTTTGGATGATTTTGACAGAATATTCACGAAGTCATTCGTTTATTATCTATACGACCTTTCATGCATTCAAGGTCGCGGAGATGAGAGTTCGTCACAGGGACTGATAGCGACAAATTGCCGTTCACCCTCTCATTCGCACTCACTCATTCGTTTTCAACACAATGAACCTGTTTTTGCGTGTTTTTGCAAATAAAAAGACGTTCACCTTCTCGCTCTCTTTGAACACTGCGGCTAATTTATGGATTTTTTTGGGGGGTTACGAGCTTAACGCCACTAAACGGCACAATTCAAACGCCGAAGAAGACGACTTTAACGGTTTTAGCGCGCAGGAGGAAGACCAAGATAGCGACTAGCCGGAGTAGGAAAAAGCAGGGATAGAAAATGAATGGATGTTTCCTTATTTCCTTATTTATTATTCATCTTTTTAATCGGACGTGTTACAGTCACTGTTTGGAAAAAAAGGGTTTCTGGTACGTATTTGTGGATTTAATTAATTGATTGATTAATTAATTTATTTTAATTAATTAACTGGTGAGTTTATTCTGGTGTTTTCAATATAAATAAATGACTGAATAAATGTGAAGTTTAACAAAAATAAAGAAGAAAACAGGAATTCATATAAAAATCTCCCCCTTGAAAAACATTTTGGCAACTCCTTCTCACACTAACCTGTTGAATTTTTATATTATATGCACATCCAGGCTGGCAAAGCAGTTTTATATTTATTCCTAATTTTATTTGTAAAAAAGAGTCTGCTAGATGGCTGCATCTCAGGGTTTGTAGCTTTATGAATAATTCCTTTGTTGTTTCACCACTTTTCTAATTTGAAAAATTGTTTTGTGTTTGTGATTTTCCAGAACCTCCGCAAAGCAAAATATATTTGTCAAATATCAATATTTTTGTTGTATCTTCTACTGCAGTAGATTTTGATATTTTATTAATGGCATTGTGGTTTCCAGCTTAGTTGATCATCTATATTAAATTGATAAAATGAAAAATTGATTTATATAAAGCGGTGTGCTTAATTAATTAATTCTAATTGATGAATGTATTGATTCAATTAATTAATTCCATTTAATTCATTCATTCATTTTAATTAATTTAATTTATGGATTTGACGTATTTAATCAGAAGTTTAAAAAAATTGTGCCTTTGTAACATTTTTCTGTTTAAATATCCCACGTGACAATGTGGACACTTGCGGCTTATAGACGAGTACAGCTTATATATGTTTATTTTGTTATTTTTAGCCGATGCTGCCACGTGTTATTTTGCATTTTGCATTTATGCAGAGAACATGGAGCCTCCAAGCATAAAACCCCCTCGCTAACCGCCGCGCCGCCCTCGGTCTTGAACACATCACTATTCAACCAAGAAAAAAAAAAAAAAAACGTTTGTTTAAATGGTTTCATCACATTTACCTCGAATGTTTATTTTTTCATTCAAACTGCCATCTTTTACATTTCAAACGACGTCTGTGTTTAAACGGTCCGCGCTTCAAACTCAGAACCAGAACGAAGCCGTCAGGCGGTTCGATGTTTGCCAGGAGAAGGACCGCAGCCCTTTGAAGGAATTAAATAAACACTTTTAAAGGTCATTCATAACAAAACACACCGTTACTCCCTCCAGCTGGCACCAAAATGCTTTCCTCTCTGTTTCGTGTCACAAATGATCCTTATTTCACGTCATATTCACAAGCGGGTTCTCCACCCGTGACCAAAAAGCTCAGTCGGTGACATTTAACCCCCGAAAGAAACCAGAAAAGTGCCAGACAGAAATACGGCTCCTTGAATCCAATTCGGATGCAAAAACATCTTTAGGCTGTTCAACGCGAGTGTGAAATGTTATCAAAAAAAAAAGCAAAAAAAAAAACAAAACATGAACCATCTTTTTTCCAGTGACTTTAATACGTTACATAAATCCATTTTTTATTTTATTAATTAATATAGATGATCGACTAAGCTGGAAACCACAATCGCATTAATAAAATATCGAAATCTACTGCAGTAGAAAATACAACAAAAATATTTCATATACGAGAAATGAGTATTTTTTTTCGCTGTGTGGAGGTTTTGGAAAATCACAAACACAAAAAAAAATTTCATATTAGAAAAGAGATGAACCAACAAAGGAATTATTCATAAAGTTACAGACCCTGAGATGCAGCCATCTAGCAGACTCTTATTTACAAATAATATTAGAAATAATTATAAAACTGATTTGGCTGCCTGGTCGTACATATAATATTAAAAATTCAACAGGTTAATGTGAGTTGGCCAAAGTGTTTTCAAGGGGGAGATTTTTATATGAATTCCTGTTTTCTTCATTTTTTTTGTTAAATTTCACATTTATTCTGTGATTTATTTACATTGAAAACACCAGAATAAACTTACCAGTTATGTTTTTTCATCGGGAGATTTTTCTATGAATTACCGTTTTCTTTTTTAGTGATGTTAAATTTCACATGTTATTCCGTCATTTATTTTTATTGAAAGGCCAGAATAAACTCACAACTAAAAAGTGATCCAATATAAAAACAAAACAAAACAAAACAAAAAAAAGAGTGCACCTTTTCCTGCCCTCTTTGGCGTTTTTTTTTTGTTTTTTTTTTTTTCCGGTCCACGCACAAAAAAAAAAAAAAAAAAGAAAAAAAAAGAAAAAATGAGGAAGTCAGAAATATGGAAACAACTCGTTGGAAACATGGTCCGACTTCATCAGGCAACATCCACTGTATTTCCTCTTCTCTCCTTTTCTTTTTCCATGACAAAATCATGCACAGCTGGGAATAATATTGCTTTTGAATCACACCGAGCACGGGCACAGAAAATGTGCTTGTGTGTGTGTGTGTGTGTGTGTGTGTGTGTTACTCAGCAGTGAGTCAGCAGCACTGCCTCTTCAGCCGCTTCCATGATTTACAATTAGCGCCAACAACAACATAAAATAATTGCAGGGCCTGATTTCATTTTCCAAATGAGCAACAGCAGCACAATTTGTCCTCCGGAGCATCTAATTTCAGCTCGGGCTTGTTTGGCTTTACGACCACCCTTCCCACAAGATTATTTGAGATTGCAGCAGCTGGTTCTCTGCAGTGGAACGGGCTGCCCTCAATACCCCTTATTTTTCCCGGGCGGACACCTGGCTCTAATCAGTCGGAGGAACGCCGCGCTCCGGCGCCCCGAGGCTACATCTGAACGGCGAGGCCGCCGCCGCCGCCACGGGGCGAGGACGGCCCCCGCGGGCGGCGACCCGCTCGTTCATTTCCAGTCGTGAACGGCGAGGTTGACCCGTAATTCATACCAGGAGAGGTTTTTTTTTTTTGAAACATCTTCACGGGCTCGCTGAAAAAGTCTCCTCCTCCTCGCCGCGGGCGGTAACCTCCTAGCTCTTCATCGCCGCGCTGCGTATTTGGGATTGAATCCCAGCCAGAAGGTTGTTGGTTCTATTACCGACGTGTTTTGTCTGCGCGCGGTTCCTCCGGATTCTACGGGTTCCTCACACCGACCAAAAACCATGCAGTAGATTCAGTGGATAACCTCAATTCCAATGACATGTTCAGAACAAGCATAGCTTAATACTATACAATATATAACTTAATATTGCACACAAAATCCTGTTTTCTGCCTAAGTAGCAGGGTGCCAGTATTAGCATAAGGTTGCTATGACTACCGTACACAGAGGAGAGGGCGTTTATGGGTCCTGTTGGGATTTTCGTGCCAAAAAGCCAACAGAAAATTTGGGGATTTGTAGAATAAGCGATACATGCACTGTAGAAAATACCTGCCGGCCAGCTCTAGTATTCATATGGTATGGCTTTGCGGGCCGAATATAAATACAGAGCGGTCCAAATTTGGCCCGCGGGCCAGAGTTTGACACCTATGATCCATATAATGTGTTTATGAGAGGGTGAAAGGTTGTACAGGACTGTCTCAGAAAATGAGAATACTGTGATAAAGTTCTTTATCTTCTGTAATGCAATTCCAAAAACAAAAATGTCATACATTCTGGATTCATTACAAATCAACTGAAATATTGCAAGTCTTTTATTATTTTAATATTGCTGATTATGGCTAAGAAAACTCCAAAATCCTATCTCAATATATTAGAATATCATGAAAAAGTTTTTTTTTAATTGCATTACAGAAGATAAAGAAATTTATCACAATATTCTAATTTTCTGAGACAGTCCTGTATATATGTGTGTGTATATGACATGTGAATGAAAGAGTGAATGGATGAATATCTCTATACGTTGTCCAGATGAGAGGGTGAACAGTTGCATGCGTTTCTATGACGATGTAAGAGCCAACGGTTGTATGTCTCCGAAAATTAGAATATTGTGATAAAGTTCTTTTTCTTCTGTAATTTAATTCCGAAAACAAAAATGCCATACATTCTGGATTCATTACATATCAACTGAAATATTGCAAGCCTTCTATTATTTTAATATTGCTGATTATGGCTAACATCTTAAGAAAACTCAAAAATCCTATCTCAAAATATAAGAATATCATGAAATTTGTTTTTTAAAACAAAAATCCACAGTGCATTTGGATTTGTATTGGCAGTAAATTGTAGACATTATCACAAATATGAACGGTTTTGGCAATTAATACACAAACAAACTCACAAAGTGCAGGAGCAAAAGGTGAGTACAGTTCATAAGAAAATCTTTCACGGTACAAATGTTTTGATTCGACCTTCCGGATCTTATTTCAACTGTTTCCGCTTTCGCCTCACTAAACTCCGTTGTGTCATTTCACACATCGGCTACCACAAGCGAGCCCTTGAAAAACAAAAAAAAACAGCCAGAAACAAAAGTCCAAAACGAGCAAACGGTGAGACCGCAGAAGCGTTGCAGACTTCCAGGAAAAAAGAAAGCGGTATTTACAAGAAAATACGGTAATTCCTTGCAAAGTTACGCGTATCATCCGACAGGTGGTAACGCAAGCTCCGCGCCCGCTATGCATTATCGAAACGGCGAGCTAATGAAGCTTTCAACCGGTGCACGGAAACATTTTCATGCATAAAACTGGTTCCTGGTACGAAAACAGTCGGAATCTATTGGACACATGAATGAGAGGGTGAATGTTTTGATGTTTCTACTTTGCATGTGAATTAAGAGTGAATGGTCGTGTTTCTTTATATAATATATGAATGACAGGGTGAATGATTGTACAACTTTTTCCTGTGCATCGTGTATTTGCAAGTGTATTTGCAGTCCCTCTGTCCTCTATTGTAAGTCGCTTTGGATAAAAGCGTCTGCCAAATGCAACGTAATGTAATGTAATGTAATGTTTAAATGATGCGTGAATGAGAGGCTGAATGGGTCGATATCGCTTGTGGATTAAAAGGCGAAAATGTTGTGGATTAAAAGTGAACGTCTGTCTGTCTTTATGGGAAGTTTGAATGAAAGGGTGAATGATTGCATGTCCTTACATGATTTCTGGATGAGAGGGTGAATGTTTACGTGTGAATGGGAGAGTGAATGGATGAATGTCTCACCGTTGAACGCCGCCTCTCGCCAAAATAACAACCTGAGGTCGCGGCATTGATGATTAATGAATGAATGAATGAATGAATATTTGTCTTTTCCTTTCCTAACGCTCCTCTGCACCCTCTTCTCCCACTCCAACTAACCTTCCTCCTTCCCTCCGTCCATAAACCTCCTGTCTGGTCTTCTGGACCTCCTGCAACCTTCTCCAGCATCCTTCCACCCAGACCTTCACCATCCCTCCTCGGTCTGATCTTATCTCCAAAAATAACAAAGACGGCGCCTTCTGCGTCTTCCCGCAACACGACAGTTACGCCACTTTGTGTATTTTTCAAAATCCCGGAACCGCCGCCGCCGCCGGAGTCGCGGGGTAAACGGATGAATAAATCGATATATACACACCGAATTTACAATCGGTTTACTTGAGAGAAAACTGCGCGCCAGATGCCGGAGTGACGGGGCGGATGATTCATATCGCCGTTCCAACGCCATTATCAAATTGAGCAATATTTCAAAAAAGCTAAACTTGCGCTGCGCTATTGTACAACTTGATTTATACCGACAACAATAGACTTCTTATTTGACCGTGTGGCTCGGGGCATTTTTTTTTTTTTTTTTTGTCCTCATCTATTTCCCGTCTTCGCTGCCAGATTCCTCTGGGCAGCACATCACCAGCCGTGAAATCAATTAGCAGCTCCGGGGGCCGGCGTTATATGAGGAAAAAAACAAAAAAACAAAAAAACAAAAAAAACAGGACCCAGTGAAATGAAATCGGGGCAATTTCTGGCGGGGATCAAGCGGCTTATGCTCCGACGCGCAACACTCTTTTCCATAATTTCTAAATAGCCTCTCATGACAAATAGGTACGAAAGGAAACTCCGGATGTTTTGCTCGCGTCATCTGCACCGCCTCGGGCTCGATAAAAGTGCCACAATGATGCTCGGTTTACATCACCTGTTTCTCCGCGTGTAAAATGAGTTGTTATTAAATAGTAAGCAAAGAGCGGGCAATTATTTACCGTTATTGCTTATTATTTTCGGAAATAGCCTCGGTGCGGAAATTCCATTTCGGCATCCGTCTTCGCGGGCGTCGTGAAAAATAAATGGCGGCGGGTTGGACGTGCCCTTGGGCAAAGCGCTGAATCCTTCATAAGCTGGCTGGCGCTTTGTTTGAAGAGCATTTCCATGACTGAAACATCATTAGCAAAGTTTTCTCCAAATGAGGAAAAAAAAAAAAAAGGATTGCTCAATGCCTCTTTTGGAGGGTTTCAAAATTCATCATAAGGTTTCGGCCGAGGAGGCGGTACGTGTCTCACAGTAAACAGATACCTCCTGACTGGATCGATGTATTTAATGTCAGACAGGGGAAAAGAAACAAGCCATTTAGCTGAATTACTGGCTGACAACACGTCTGATGCTACGAAGTCCTCGTTTTAATAATCGCAGGAACAGCGAGCGCTGGCTGGCTGGCGTGAGGTTGTGTGTATTTTCCATAATTTCCTATAACAGCGGGGCTGCTTGTTAGGAACCCAATAAAAGAACGGGACGCCATGTGAAAAGACGACGTCCTCTCGCAGTTAAACTAGCGGTGCCTTTTAATCAAAGCAGAGGGAATCTGCTAACACGCTCACCGTATCAAAGCTCAGGAGGCCCGGATGTACCACGGGCGTCGGGAACTCCTGATTTGAAACGCACCTACTGTGACTGAACACGACGGAGATGAACATTGGGGTTCGCCTCAAACCACCGTGATGCCCCTGAAAATTGCTTCCAATTTTGGATATTTGAAAGAATGACTTTCATTCATTCATTCATTCATTCAAATGTCATATAGAGACATGTGACATTCACCCATTCATTCAAATGTCATATCGACGTGCGACATTCACTCTTTCATTCAAATGTAACACAGCAACATGCAATAACTCAGCCATTCATTCAAATATACAGAGACATACAAGATTCACCCTTTCATTCAAATGCAATATCGATATGCAACATTCACCCATTCATTCAAATGTCATATACAAACATTCAATCATTCATCCATTCATTCAAATACCAGATAGAAGCATACAACCATTCACCCATTCATTCAACTGTCACATTGACATGACTCATTCACCAATTCATGCAAATGTCATATCGACATGCAACATTCACCCATTCATTCAGATGTAATATAGCAACATGCAATCATTCATCCATTCATTCAAATATCAGACAGAGACATACAAGATTCACCCATTCATTCAAATGTCATATAGAAACACACAACCATTCACCCATTCATTTGACATTTCCTATGGACGTGCGACATTCCCTCATTCGTTTAAATGTAACATAGCAACATGAAATTATTCACCCCTTCATTCAAATGCAATATCAAAATGCAACATTCACCTGTTCATTCAAATGTCATATACAAACATACAATCATTCACCCGTTCATTCAAATGTCATATACAAACATACAATCATTCATCCATTCATTCAAATATCTGGCAGAGACATACGAGATTCACCCATTCATTCAAATGTCATATAGAAACACACAACCGTTCACCCATTCATTTGAAATTTCCTATGGACATGCGACATTCCCTCATTCGTTTAAATGTAATATAGCAACATGAAATTATTCATCCATTCATTCAAATACAATATTAAGACATAAGATTCACGCACCCATTCAAATGCAATATTGACATGCAACATTCATCCATTCATTCAAATATCATATAGAGACATACAACCATTCAACCACTCTCACAACATATACAGTAGCACACACTGACATTCACCATGTCATTTGAGATTATATAGGAACATATAACATTCACTCATTCAGTCGCTTGTTTTATAGAAAAATACATTCACAGGTCATGGAAAGACATGCAACCATTCAGCCATTCATTCAAATTCTATATAAAGACATGCAACCGTTCACTCTGTCATTCACATGTCTTATTGAGACAAATATTCACAGTTCAGGTAGACACATACAACTATTCACCCATTCATTTAAATATCGTATAGAGATATGCAACCATTCACTCTCTCATTCACATTGCATATAGGCACCCAACAATAACTCATTCATCTTACTCCACTTGTTATATAGAGAAATACATTCACAAGTCATGTAAACACATGCATCCATTCACCCATTCATTCCAATTCCACATAAAGACATGCAGCCATTCAACTCCTATAGAGACACGCAAAATATTACCCCTTTCATTCTCATGTCATGTAGCAACATACAACCATTCACCCTGTCATTTATACATCATGTAGAGACTTTCACCCGTTCGTTCGAATGTCATATAGAGACATAAAACCATTCACTCTCTCATCCACATGCCATTTGCACATCCAACAATTACTCATTCATTCACAAGATATATAAAGCAATGCATTCACAGGTCATATTGAGACATGCAACCATACACCCTCTTATTTGTGCATCATATAGAGACATGCAACCATTCACTTGCTCATTTATGCATCATATATACATCATATATGCATCATCTGCACACGTGGGTGATTTCAGGTCAGTGGTAGCATTATTGATGCAGTGATGTCAGAAGCACAACTGTAAAGGAAGAGTGCAAATCTAGCAACGGTTTAGCCGAGACAGTTTGTTCTGTTGCGTTTAAATCTGTGTAATTGGCACGCATCAGTCTGTGCTAATAGGGGATTTGGAGTTGAGTCCCCTGTATTAGGTCATGGGTGTGTTTTGGGTGGATTTACCGGAGATCACCATGACGACCGGACACTTAGAAAGAAGAAGACGCGAGTGACTTTGTCCCGCTGAGATAAGTGCAGTCGTGAGGGAGAATGAATCATATTTACAAAGAGCTGGCTTCCACGCTCGGGATATCCAGAGGCGATCCATCACGCAGGCAGCATCTATCTCCTGCAACAATCCGCCAAACACTTTCCGAGCAGGTTTCTTTTTTTTAATTTTTTTTTTTTTTTATTATCTCTCCATTTCCCAGGCTCAAACTGTAAATCCAAACAGATTAAAATGTTCACGACAAGCTGATTGGTCGTGATCTCATGCTGCGTCGCAAATTACACATCGGGATCTTACTCACTGCCGGTGCCACTCGCTGAAACGCAAACGGCAGGAACTTCCCATTATCGTTATTCTTGTACAGTTATTATATTTTAGTATTGTCATGATCATCGTCATCATTATAATATCAGTATCATAATTAAAATAGCAACAATTTATGATATAATTATAACAATATTATATGACGTTTTATATAAATATAAAATGTAGTATTACAAAATAATACAAATCACAACAATAAGTTATCATTATTATCATTTGGTGATAATCATAAAATATTATTATTATTAATAATAATAATAATACTTTATTGTTTTGATTTGTATTATTCTGTTATTTACATTATATATAGTATAATAATTATCAAATAATTATAATCATATCATAAATTGTTGTTGTAATTAATTTAGGCAAATATACCACAAAAACTAGGGCCAAAATAATACTAAATCTAAAGATTATTTGTCTTTATTTTAGATTTTTCTGAATCTCTTAAGCCTTAAGATTCTAGACTGCAGACTTTCCCTGCGTTCATCTACTATAGAATAGAACAGAATATTGACATTATTATTGTGAAATAAGAACATTGGTTTAATAGGCATAGGGAACGTTAAAACATAAATGTGACTTATTTATAGAAACACTGCACGTATTAGAAAAACAAATATGTAGTTAAATGTGAATTGAGATTAACGGGAAGTCGAGCCTTTGCAGACGAGAGCGACCGTGTTTGGGTTTGTTTACAGGCGGTTCTTTCTGTCACTGATTAGTAGTCATGTGGTGTCTTCCATCAGGTTGATTGGTTGCTCCGAGGATGTTGTTAACACCTCCTGAAGGTCTGAAATGAACCGGGGGGGCGGCGGCCGGGGGCCAATTCGTCTCGGGAATTCAGTCCGGCAACGGCGGGCTTCAAAAAACGTGCGTCCGCGATAGGAAATGTGTCTGAGCCGGCCTGCAGGAATCTACGCTTTCCCGCAAACGTGTAACCCGAATCCAGAGGTGCGTCGGACGGGTTCAACTTCTGGGATCCCGGCCGCCGTCGGCTCGACCGGACTTGTCAACAACTTCTCCGAAAGGAGGCAGAAGAGCGAGCGGCGCTGATAAATCCGGTTTCACGCTTCTTAAAAACACAGCCGAGTGCCGGGCCGTCCGGAACATTTGGTCCGAACGACTGGATCTCGTCAAGGTGTTGACACCCGACGCTTTTCGGACTGAAACGGCTCACTTTCTCGAATTACGCTCCAGGAACAAGCCTTTTAAAACCTTTTATTTTGCAATCCCGCAAGCGGTAAAGGGACCACGTTTTTTTTATCCCCTCCTTCCACCTCTCTGCTGTGTGAGGAACCTGTTTAGCTAACCGTGAGCTAACCGTTAGCTAACTCCAGATTTGTTTGGACCAAAATGTTGATGTTCCTCCCCGGAAACCCCTCCGAGATCTCGGACCATTTCTCACAGAAGACAGACAGCCGCTGTAGTTTTTAAAAATGGCGCTCCTGAATCACGGCTTGTGAGTTCCACCAACCGGAAGAAGACCCTGCTAGTTCTAGAAAACTAGGTCCATCTAATCGGGAAACGTGACGCGTTCAGTGTCAACCTTTGCTCCGAAACCAGCGAGGTTAAGCTGTTTTGATTTAGCGAAAACACAGAAGGTGCGGCAGAACGTCACACACCCTTGTGCAACAAAGGGTAGGCAAACACACTCGTACTGCTTTGGTGTTTTTCCTCATGTTGCGATCAACGCTTCTAAAAACCCCGAACATCCGGACGACCTCTGCGTCCGTACCATCATAACTCGGGCGTAGATACGTAAATATAGATATCTATCAAGCCTCTGCACGGCGAGACGCCTTCTGGGAAAAAAAAAAAAAAATTAATTCAATTCGGATTATGTTCCTCCCGATAAGCGCCCTAAAATGAAACTGTTGCTCACAAAGACTCCCCCACGTGATATAAATAATGATCCTAATTTTGTCCGCGAGTGATAAACTGGAGGCCGCCGGCGCCGCCTCCCTCCGCTGCCATTGAAACCGGCCTCCGGACCCGATTTACAACCCAATTTCGACGCACAGATGTGGGATGTTTTGAAATGAAACCGATTCTTTGCCCCAATAAATCCCCCCTCCTTTTGCTTAAAATCCTCTGATTAAAATCGTAGATACCCATCACACACACACACACACACACACACTGGATGTAAGAGGCATAATTAATAAGTACACGTGTCAAGGGAGGGCTGTGTAATCTCGACCCGGCGCCGAGCAGGAGGCGGATCCCGTTTCCACGCCGTTTGATTTAAACGTCCCTCCGTTTAATTAACGCAAAGGGTCAGAGTTCACGCACAGGATACACACACACCAGGGCGCGCTTTCAAATCCGAGAACGCCATTTGTGGCTTTTTATGACTCGGATTTCTGTCCGATCGTCGCAAAGGGTGAATAGCGCTAAATAGCGTGGATGAGAGGATGAATGGCTGAATATTCACCAAAATGGCATGTTTATGAGACGGTACGTGATTTCATGTTTCCACACAACATCTGAAGAGCAAACGGTTGTATGTGTCTCTTTATAACGTCAATAAGAGGGTGAATAGCTGAATACAGTGATCCCTCGCTATAACGCGGTTTACTTTTCACGGTTTCGCTACTTCACGGATTCGCATCGTGCATTGTGTTCTGCATTCTGATTGGCTAAAAAGTCACTCCGCTTCTTCTCTACCTGTGCGTCAATAACGTTGCGGTTTAATATGCACACGTACGTAAAACAGCTCGCCGAATTTACATGACGCACGTGCAAATTCTCTCGCAATTTCGAGTTTCTCTAAAACCCGTAATGTTGACAAAGCGCTCTGGACCGACAAAAGGGCCCAAAAGGCAGCGGAAGCTGCTATCTATCGCAGATAAAGTTAAACTTCTGGACATGCTAAGGGAAGGTAAAAGCTATGCGGCTGTAGGTCGGCATTACGGAATTAATGAATCTTCCGTTCGTTCCATAAAGAAGGAGGACAAAAACATAAGGACGACAGCAGCAATAAATTTCACAGCAGCAATAAGGTCGCGGTGGGCGCTGCTAATCTCTGCAATTTGAAGCCTTCTGTTCACATTGATGATTAAAATTATTATTTGACGGTACAGTACAGAAGTTATTTGTTGAAAAAAACGTTTCAAAAGTAGAGTACTTTTATTTGTGAAACAAATGATTGAGCCTGTAAAATGGTTTGTTCTTTCTTTTCAATGTATAATAGAGTATTTAATTGTATAATAATTGTAAAAAAAAAATACAGGTTTCTACTTCATGGATTTTGCCTATCACTGGTTCTTTTTGGAACGTAACCCCCGTGAAAAACAAGGGTTTACTGTATCTCTATATTTGGGTGTCAAACTCAAAAACACAGTGGGCCGATATTCAAAACTGGGACAAAGCCGCGAGCCAACGTGGTATTTATTGAAAAAAAAATCTTCCTCCAGATATAACAATGAACCTTTTCATATGGGCCCAAACAAGTTTTGCTTAAAAACTTATTATTGAACAAGCATAGCTTAATACTATATAATATATAACTTAATATTACACACAAAATCCTGTTTTCTGCCTAAGTAGCAGGGTGCCAGTATTAGCATAAGGTTGCTATGACTACCGTACACAGAGGAGAGGGTGTTTATGGGTCCTGTTGGGATTTTCGTGCCAAAAAGCCAACAGAAAATTTGGGGATTTGTAGAATAAGCGATACATGCACTGTAGAAAATACCGGCCGGCCACCTCTAGTATTCATATGGTATGGCTTTGCGGGCCAAATATAAATACAGAGCGGTCCAAATTTGGCCCGCGGGCCAGAGTTTGACACCTATGATCTATATAATGTGTTTATGAGAGGGTGAAAGGTTGTACAGGACTGTCTCAGAAAATGAGAATACTGTGATAAAGTTCTTTATCTTCTGTAATGCAATTCCAAAAACAAAAATGTCATACATTCTGGATTCATTACAAATCAACTAAAATATTGCAAGCCTTTAATTGTTTTAATAAAACCTATCTCAAAATATTAGAATATAATGAAAAAGTAATTTTTGTTTTTTTAATTGTATTACAGAGGATAAAGAACTTTATCACAATATTCTAATTTTCTGAGACAGTCCTGTATATATGTGTGTGTATATGACATGTAAAAGAAGGAGTGAATGGATGAATATCTCTATATGTTGTCCGGATGAGAGGGTGAACAGTTGCATGCGTTTCCATGACGATGTAAGAGCCAACGGTCGTATGTCTCGGAAAATTAGAATATTGTGATAAAGTTCTTTATCTTCTGTAAAGCAATTGAAAAAAAAAAAACTTTTTCATGATATTCTAATATTTTGAGATCGGATTTTGGAGTTTTCTTAGCCATAATCAGCCATATTAAAATAATAAAAGACTTGCAATATTTCAGTTGATTTGTAATGAATCCCAATATTTAATTGCATTACAGAAGATAAACTTTATCACAATATTCTAATTTTCCGAGACAGTCCTGGATCTCTATACAACATGAACGACAGGGTGAACATTTGTATATGACGTATTTATGAGAGGGTGAATGATTTTAAGTCTCTATAACTAGCGACCCTGTTAGGACGTACAGATGATAAATAAACGACTTTGTGAATATTCTGTCAAAAACGTCCATAACATCCTGAGAAATGTGTGACAGAAAATGCGAGAAAGCAACACGGGAACTTTCCCACGCTTGTCGTCGGACCGATAAAGGGTCACGAAGAGCAGGAGAGGCGGATCTGTGAGGAACTCAGGTGGAACACGTTCTCTGGAAGGTTCCACGAAGAAGGAATTCCCGGGTTCCTGCAGAAGACGGGACTTCAACCCGTAATTAAACGATAGCTAATGAGGGAAGAGAGAAAAAACTAAGAGGCGTGCAGGAGGGAAAAGTGATATCCAAGTGTGTGTGTGTGTGTGTGTGTGTGTGTGTGTGTGTGTGTGTGTGTGTGTGTGTAAGCGGGGGAAGGAAACAATAATAAGTCAGGAAGGGAGCGAATATCAGCAGTTTCTAGTTACATCTCAACCCCGGTGACCTTGAACACTTTTGACTGATAACATTTCGCTCACAGTCGGTTTGTTGGACTTGTCGCCGTCGTCGCGTCGTTCCACGATGTATTATGGGATGCTCTGAGTTGAAACCACTTCTATTATTCATCTCAGCTCGAGGCGATGGAGGTTTTTATTTGAAATAAAGATCTTTTTACGTGTCATTATTAGCAGTAGGTGTACTTTCAAACTTCAAGTACACTGATAATGACCATAATAATACAAATACAACAACTGCTACATCCAGTCGTCAAATAAAATCATGAAATACTGTTATTAACATGAATGAACCTTGTCGATTACGGTTCGGTTGTAAAGGCACGCAGCTTTGCGAGATGTTATGAAAGAGTCCGTAAGCAGATCGAACCCGCCGTCGGCGCGTCGGTTTATTACAGCGTAATAGACATGTAATAGACGTGTAATGACATGTAATAACGCGTAATAAGTTGTTCTCACTCACGGCGAGGGACGATGAGAAGGTCCGGACTTGACTGGGCTCTCCTCTCTTTTCGGTTGAAGTCCAGGCGAAGTGCGAACTTTCTTTTCTTTTCTTTTTTGCAGCTGCGATGGTTATATTTTCCACACGCCTCCGCGTCCTCCTTTTTCTTCCTCCTCCTCCTCCTCCTCCTCCTCCTCCCCCCCGAACCCTCGTCCCCGCCGCGGCTGCAGGAGCTCCGTGGACGTGGACGTCCGCGGGCGGCTCGGTGACACCCGTGGACCTCCTCTGAGGTCTTTTGTTCGAGCTCCTTCCTGCTCAACCCTCCGACACACACTGAGCCGACGCGTAATAACGTCTTAATAACTCCCCTCCTGTGACGTAGATGAAGGGGGCGTGTTTTTTTTTCCTGTCAGGATAATGGATGAGGTTTTCTGGAGGAGCCTTCTGCCTACTTTTTTAAACACCTTCATTAACCTGATCGTCATAATGATCATACCCGTGGCTTCGGCTGTTCCCGTTACCGCCGCGGAAATAGCGTTCCCAAAAGAAATATGTACATCCTGATGCACGGGTGTCCGTCGAAACGCCTGATTGTGCTTAAATGTGAGTTTATATGGAATTTAAGGGGAGACGCTGACGAAAAGGACAATTAGAAACGGTTACCGCAAAAACCCGAAGCTCTGGAATCACTAACAGGCCTCATTTAGTTGATCTCGGGAGCTTTTTTTTGTGTGTTTGGAGGGGGCAGGGGTTGACTGCACTGTCTGGCCATGTGAAAGAATTGTCAATTAGGAGCAAAGTATTTAAATCGGGTCTAATTGACTCTGGTAAGCAGGTTAGACGGGCTGGAAATGGGATGATGTCAGCCGGGCGTCTGGTTTTTATCAGAACTCTGGCTGGAGGCTTCCGCGGGGACTTTGGGCTCAAGCTGAGACATCTGAAGACGGCCTTACGCTGATCTCGGAAAGACGGGAATACAAGCGTATTTGCATTTATAAAAACCCGTGTTTCCGATTTATCCGCGCACATTCGTAACTTTCTCTTTTTTTTTTTTTTTTTTGGTTAAATCGGGGCGACTGTTTAATTCAACCGACAAATCCTTAGATGCTCCCTGATTATTTGGGACAAAACGGTGGCCGGACGTGATTAGAAGACGGCCGGGACCAATGATGAGCGCTCGTGTTTTGGGGGATTTGTCCGACTTTGAGGTACATCTGCCGAGCAGCTGCTGCGCGTTAGCTCGTCGCATTCAAAAGCAATATGCGTTGTCATATGTTTAATTTAACCCTCATATTATGTTAAGGGTCCAATTGAAGATATGAAATGATTCTCTGATTAGCTTTCTGCATTTATTTTATGATGCTTTATAATCATATTAAATTTTGTTATATAATTTTATAATCTAAAATAAGTTATAATATACAATTATATAATTTATCATTTATGCATTGAATGATAAATTGTTAGAAAAAGAAATGCAGAAAGCATTTATTTTTTAAGTCTGTTTTTCTTAAAGTTCTGCATGATTAAATATGAACTGGTTCTCTGATTAGCTTTCTGCATTTATTTTATAATACTTTATTATTTATAATAAATTGTATTATATAATTCTACAATTTGTAATAAGTTATAATATACAATTATATAATTGATCATTTATACATTAAAATTTAAATTATTAAAAAATAAATGCAGAAAACATTTATACTATAATTGTATTTATTTTTCTTAAAATTCTGCATGACTAAATAGGAAATGGTCCTCTGATTAGCTTTTCGCATTCATTTTATAATTCCGTACTTTTTTTATGTGCGCAAAAATGACTCCGTCTCACACGAGTCTCCGTGTTCTGGACGAAGTTCTCCCTCCTGGTTCCCCAGTTTCCTCCCACCGTCCGAAAACACCCCCAGAAGTGTGAACAAGAGGGTGAACGGCTGCACGTCTCCATATAATGTGTGAACCAGAGGTTGAATCAATTGTCGATTAGTTGTTTTTTTTTTCAGGTTGTTTTGTCTCTTGCTGGTTTCTAGCCGGTTTCCCCGATTCCTGCACGACAACAGGACGCCGCACGTGGACGGATATAGTGAAAGTGCATCACGTGGAAGCATTTGGCGGCCGACAACGGCCCCAGACAAAACAAGAGCTAAAGTTGACTTAATATGGAGTCGGACTCCAACGATTCCCCCCCGTATGTATAAATAGTGAGCTGTTTGCCAACATGTCAGGCATATTAATGTGATGCCATGAGATTCGGTTTACTATAAATCCTCTTTTGATAATCCTACACGTTTTATGACCGCGGTGCGGCGGTGCTTTTTTTAACCCGGGGTTCCTCAGTCCAATGTCAGTTTCCTGTCAACACCTTTAATTATGTGGTTATTTATAGTCCCTCCGATGAGCCTCGTGCAGTCTAACTAAGGCAAAAGGCTGCGGCGGTCATACATCACACCTGCAGAGCGCCGCGATAAGCACGGCAGACTTTAACAGTCTGGGATAGTGCTGCCGAGGGATCCGGAGTCTCACAGGTTATCTGCTTCATAATTTTAACAAGCGGAGCGTACGCGTAGCCGAAGACATTATAATGACCCAAGTCATTGAGTAAATGGGAAGCAATAATGAAATTGGGGGATTTATTGTGTCTGCGGAGCTGCTGTCGGGGGAGACTCGCGTCACGCTCCGAAAAGCTCGTCCACAAGGGGGCAGAAAAACCGTCTCCGCGATTTATAATCCGAGGCCGAGCGATGAATCGTGATACAAGGTGAAAACATCGACTTTCACTTCGGCAACAGATTATTAGGGCTAATAAGTCAGCGAGCGGATGATTTATGTATAGCTCCGCTTTAAGAGCCGCTAGCCGCTGTTGCGCTCTTGAGCGCAGCTGACAGCTTGGCTTAGGACGGTAGCACGCGAACACGCCGAGGCTAAGCTAACCGCGGCGCGCTCGCACACAGCCGGTGCGGGTGTGAATCCCAATGTCATAACAAAAACATAGCACCACGGCAACGCTTGGTGTTCACGGTCAGCTCGAGCCAAGGGTCTGCGCTAACCGCGAAAGCATGCTAACACATGCCAAACTGATGCCGCGGCCGCTAACGGCGTCGTAGCCTTGTGTGGAAACACACGCCGAGTGACAACGACTGCGAGTGACACATGGATTCTTAGCTACTTCATCCGTCCGATGAGCTACTTTTATCCCGGCCGCCTAATATATCCTATCGGCGTTATTTGATTTGTGATATTGATCCCTTAAAACCCAAAGGCATGTTGCATCAAACTCACGGCCGCCGTAATTGTCTAATCAGAGCGAGATCCAGACGTTTTTTTTCTCAACAAGCCTCCAGAGACGGGGTGGTGGGTTTTTTTTGGGGGGGGTCACCGCCATCCCATCGACTTTCGTGTGAAATATGAGCGGGCCCGCGAGGAGTCGGGCCAAATGGAGAGCCGTGGAGTTATGAAAAACAAGGGGCCACGCAAAATAACCCCGGGATAAAAGTCTAACCGTGAAGGAACTCTGGGGGAAGACGATCCAAGAAATGTGTATCAGCTGGTTAAGAGTGGACAAAAAGTAAAGAGGGGATTGAAAATATAGAAAAAAGAAACTCCGACGCGTGGAATGGATCATTAAAAGGAGTTTCTTTTCGAATGACAGGAAAACTCGAAAAGCTTTTTTTTGTTTTTCCCCACCCATGTTTCGGCTACATTAGACAACTCATGGGGCGTCGCTTTGCCAAAAACATAAAATCTCATTTTGATGGAAGCAACTTGACCTTTCAGTGTAGAAAAGCAGGAAATGTTGGTTTTCCGGATTGAGGTCCGCTGAACTGCGGCACAGATTTGCAGAGTGTGACCTCTGGTGGACTCAACGCTCAAAGTGACTACAAGTTGGACATTTTGTGCGTTAGATGCCGCCGTCTATTGACATGTGTGTGTTTGTCAGGATCGTTCCCCTCCGTCGGGTGGTCGGCGGTTCAATTCCCGGCGAACGCTGAACCCCAGAAAGCTTGCATGGCCTCCGTGTATGAATGGATGAACGTAATCTTGTGTAAAGTGCTTTATGAGGAGACCATTTATTGTATTTTTCGGACTAAAAGTCACACTTTTTTTCATTGTTCAGCTGATCCTGTGACTTATACTCAGGTGCGATACTAATATGTGATAATATATATCACATGTTGGTTATTTTCACACTGCCAGATGCAACATCAACTAATAATGAATTTAATCATCAACGTATAAAGACAACTGAGAAAGACTGAATAGAAATGCACCCAAAAACGGTAATCGAGCAGCGGACAAAAAGTTCGGAGTGAGCGAGAAACTAGTGAGGAAATGTCCGAAAAGCAGAGGATACTCTAAATGAAGAAACCAGAAAAAGCTAATCGCGGGCTAAAAGCTAAATGGCCACAGCTCGACTGATACGTTCACAAATGGGTACCATGGCCAGGCAGTTGTCAAGGCGATGAATAGAAATGACTCTCCGGGAGGACCTTCTTGGTGTTTCGGCTTCATGCAACGCAACCGCTTCTTTATCCGGGCACCGACAAACACGTCCCAAAAAAAAAGCCACGCCGAAGCGGAAGCGGGGCGCCGTCCACCTCCGAAGTTGGCGGAGTTGCTAAGAAATCACGCAGAGGGTGAAGAATTCAGTGGATTTAGTGATTTGGAGTGAGATCCGGAGTTTGCTAAACTTGTTATGCTATGTTGTTTGTGCTATAGTTAGTCTTAATACGTTATGTTAATATATATGATAATATATTTTTCAAGGTAAAACGTCTGTTCTTGGTCTCTGATTTCATAAAATACATTTCCCCCCCAAAAATGCGACTTGTAGTGCAGTGCAACTTATATGTTTTTTTTTTTTTTTTTTTGTCTTCACTATGCATTTTTGACGGGAGCTACTTATAATCTGGAAAATATGGGACTTATTCAAAAACAGACAACTCACAGAACTCGTGCTCTGTTTCCCGCGTACAGTGAAACATAACAATTATTCATATTATATTTCATCAAATTACAAATTCTGGGATACATGAATATGCAAATTTGCTTCATTTGTCGAGCTGAGGTACTGAAAGGATCATTAATTCCAACCAAAGTTGACATCTATCACGGCCATCATGCCTGGAAGGCCCCAAACCTAATTACTGACCCCTTTTCTCGCCTCCCGTCGCCGCTTTGCCCTCCCGACATCTGGAAAGGAGGCGATCGCGCCCTCAATCTGCTATTTCACCAAGCTGGAACCCAAATGAAACAGTGATTCTTGACCAAAAAGCTTAGCAGTATGGAATATAAAGACATTAAAATCAATGTAAAATATCGTAACCTAAAAATTAGACCCAAAAAATAGACGATAAAACACTTAAAATCTAGAGAAAGATGGGTGTTTTCAACAGGGGAGTCAAAGGTTTGCAGGGTCGGCACATGACTTATTTAAAACGGTAAACCATTCCAAGGGGAAAAAAAAAAAAGAAAATAAAGATGAAAAAAAAATCAAATAATTTTCTAATCAGAGCCATAAGTGTAGAGTCTGTTCGCGGCCGCACACTGCAAGTTATCGGATCAATAATTCAGATTTTCAGATTACATTTTTCATCGGAGATTGTGAAAACATCCCAATATTGAGTCCGGACTCTTTTCAACAAACGGTTGAAAAGAGAAGCGATACAGAGTGGAATCAGAATCGCCATCTGTTGGTAAAAAGTACCACGCTTAAAAATATGTTTCAAAATTTCAGAGTTGAAAATGTCAAAAAATAAAATCAGCAAAGAAATAAAGAAAAAAAAAACTAAAATATTGCTATTCAAGTGGCTTGTTGCATCTATTATTTTTTGCAAAGTATCTTCTGCCATCTAGTGGATGGTTTAAAACAAAAAGTGGCCACATTTCAAGGAAAAATTGGAAAATATCATGATTTAGTCGCTCTGTTGACTGTCAAATAAGCTAAAGCTGCTGGTGAGTTTTAAATATACACTTATATACACTTATGAATTACTTATTTCAATCTGGTCACAAACACAGGAATATTCGCCACACAAATTCCATGCAAATATGCCAACATGAATGCAAAATACTACAAACAACACAATCCTTCCTCTTCTTCACCTGCATTGCAATGTTCTGTAAAAATCTGGAAAAAAAAACTTGAACGTTCATCTGCTGACTTAATTGGACTTCCCTAGTTACTAGTAATTCAACACCAGCCTTAGCCATGAATGTAAACAATGAATAAATAATAGGATACGTATCGCTCCTACGTATCACTCCAGTGCAACGCATTGGAGGAACAAACCCACTTCCTAATGTGAGATATTTTTTTTCGATATTTGAATACACCTACATTTGACAAACTTATAAGTTGCGTGTGATTATATACTGTTTGTTGTTGTCCATGTTTTTTTCATTCCTGTGTTAAAGTTTATGTCTCCTTGCATGAGTGTTTGTGTGTGTGTGTGTGTGTGTGTGTGTGTGTATGTTTGTGTTAATTTGTCATGGGTATTTGCTTATGTGTTTCTGCTCATGTGTGACACTTTGAGTGTGTACCAGCTGAAACAAACCTTGAGTGAAACGGTGACTGATTTTGACATTTATTAATAATTTTGTGTATTTATTAACATTCTGCAATGCAAACCCATTCAGACTAGAAAAACTATGTGCAAGAGATAAGACTTCTCTGCTTTCTGTTTTTGAAGGGTCACAAAAAAGGGAAAAACCTGAACTGAAATATGCTTGTATAGATTAAAAATATAGATATAGTTGTTTATGGGACAGTTTATAATTATTATCAATGAAATTTGCAACGCTGAATCAAGAATTAATGATACTGTTGTAGTAGGTTCTAGTAGTTGAATGTGCACTGCTCAAAAAAATCAAAGGGAACACTAAAATAACACATCCTCGATCTGTATGAATAAAATATTCTTATTGAATATTTTGTTCTTTAAATAGTTGAATGTGCTGACAACAAAATAACACAAAAATTATCAATGGAAATCATATGTATGAACCCCTGGTGGTCTGGATCAGGAGTCACACACAAAATTTGAGGGAAAAAACACACAACAGGCATCCAACTTGGATGTAATATCCTTAAAACATGTCAAAACGAATCCGTGTTGCTTCTCAAGTGGACACTTTGATTTCACACAAATGTGATTGACTTGGAGTTTGATTGTGTGGTTTAAGAGTTTAAGTCCATTATTTTTTGAGCAGTATGGCTTTATTCCCTCTACAACAGTGTATTGCGCTGTGACACCAGTCCAGAAAATGGTAAAAGTATAAAAGTAAAGTATAAAGTAAATTAAAAGAATATTATATAGATAAAATACGGAATGAATGAAATAAAAATATAAATCTAAAGGATGTTTCTGACATCCAGGGCAAAACACAAGTTCCCATGGGAGTCGATGGGTGCAGTTCCTCATCCCCGCCGCTTGATAGCGCTATTGAGCCCGTCGGGTGTTTGCGCTACCGCAGTTAAAGGCGAAGAAGAAGAAGATCAGGCAGGCTAAGGTGATTTGTTGTGGTTCCCGGCAGTGGGCGGCTGCACCGCATAGCACAGATTACGTACTGGAAACCCCCATTTATGTTCGGACTGTCAGGTTTAAGGGCTGTCAATGTCTGTGTTCGATCCGCTCGTCAGACTTTTTCCTCTTCGATCATCGGCTCAAACCGGCTGTTGTGATTGAAATCGAAAAATCTCCGTTTCTTTTCCTTTCTCGAGTGTTAACATCAACCGAGGAGAGGTGAAATCGCATCGCCAGAGCCGCTGTGAGTATCGAATCCGCTCTCTTTAACTCCAAACCCGACGGACGTCCTGTGTTATCTTCGCTGGGTCGTCGGCTCTAACTTAATCTGTCCGCCGACCGTGTTTACATTTCCGCTCTCAGGAGAAAGCTAACGCGATCTACACTGCCGTTTAAGCTTCACCTGTAGGCTAACTGCGGGACTGACCGCTTTTAAAAGTGTTAGCCGTTTCAGTTAGCTTGACGGCACCGACTGTTATGCTAATAACGCCATGGAAGTTCCCCCCACCCACCCGTGGGTCTGCGGGCATCACATCTCGGAATCTCATCGATTCGTGGGGAAATTCGTAAAACATACCGGGTTTCCTCAGTCGAAGGCTGATCGTCAGTGAAAACAACCCGAGAGCGACGTTTTACTTGAGGTATCTCCCAAATATATACTGATTTCTAATGTAGCCTGTAAAAGTAGTTTCCGCTCTTTAAGCTAGCCCATAATTCAGTTAGCGGAACCGCATTGGATTAACATATCACAATAACCTCTCCGTAAAAAAGGGATTCTTTGACAAAAATAGGATTATTTTCATCATCCAAGTGGAATTAGTTTTATATTTATAAATGATTACGTTATAACGCAAATTGTAATATTTACAATAATGCTTACTATAATTATTTCTCATCAATTCATATCTAAATACACTGCGGACAGCAAGGTAGGACTGTAAAGGGAAACACGCTTCTGCACTGTGCATGTGATAAACACTTTGAATCTTGAATGCTAAATGTTTTCTTATCCTTAAATTAAGGAAAATTGTGTTCACTGTAGTTTGCACAGGAAGGTAACGTGTTATGACAAAGTGTAAACAAATAAACACATTACACAATTCAGGCATTAGCTGTAGCGATGGAGTGACATGCTGAAGTAGCTGTCTGCAGGAAAGGATTTGTGCAGCAGGATCCAGGCCGACATGTTGTCTCTAGATAAAGTTGGCCTGGGTTCAGGACAGAGGGATCACCTGGAGATCCTCTGTTAACCAGGGATCACCTGGAGATCCTCTGTTAACCAGGTGTTGTCGCATACTGAAAGGATCTTCTCATCCTAGAGATGATTTTCGGAAACAGTTTTTTTTACCCAACTTTAGACCGAATCCATCTCTGCTGATGAAAGCTGTCAGGAGATATGGTTTGTGGTGGGATTCTCCGTTGAATCGCTCGTCAGGTTATTTTGGATGGACTGCCTAAAAGTTGAAATATGATGGTACAATGTTTAATCGTGGCATCTGGCTATTCGAAGTGGTGTAATTTGTTTTTTGTATCAAGGCAAAAATGCATTGAAATTCATCTGGGCGGTTTGAGCTTCACCGCTGCTGATCTCTCTGCTCCTCGCTTGCTCTTTTCATCAATTAAAAAAAAAAACACTTAAAGAAAATGGGGTCATTGCAATTTGAGCTCGGGTCATGACGCTCTGTTCCTCTACTGAGATTGATCTTGCTGTTTGTGTACATTTCAGAGCACCGGCGGAGCCTAAGGGGTTTTCCAGCCCTATCATCTATCCACCGCTTCTCAAGCGTCTCTCGGGGGCGCGGGGGACACAGCGGAACCGGCAGGATGCCTCTTTTCTTCCGGAGGAGGAAACCCAGTGAAGATTCCCAGAAGAGGCTGGAGTATCAGCTGTGCCGGGTGTGACTTCCTTTCATGATGCGCTAGAAGCATAAGCTGTTTTCATTTTCATTGGTTCATCTCATATTTTGTTGTGAAGTTCTAACTGCACTGCGTGCGATCAGAGGTCATCTTAGCAACACATAATGAATCCCTCATTTTATTTTCAGTCCAAGGAGGCAGGTGCAGATGACATCCTGGACATTTCGTCCTGTGAGCTCTCAGAGGTAATGACATCTCAGGCCTTTAGCCTGTCTCCATATCCAATTGACTGGATAATGTACTTTACTCAAAAACAATTTAAACATAGCATCATTGAGTTCTCTGGACCATTTATATCTCTGATCTAGTAATAATGTAGTTGAACAGTATTTCATACAATTAATTTGTCACACTAGTAATAGGAGTATATGGTGAGCCATTCTTTTCCAGGCAATAAACTGGCATGTTAATTTTTTTCGGTGGAAAGAAACTTAGGTTTTGTAAGAGCGGGGATAGGGGTCAGCTGGAATGATTTAGTTTTAGGTTAACCTATCTTCTTGTATGCAAAGCCTAGCTGGTTGGCTAGCCACTGGGCTAATGGGCCTGTTAGCCATTTGGCTAATTTAACACAAATACTGGAAGCAATGGTAAAACAATGACAGAGATACTGTCATCTGTTCTGCCACAGGTTCCCTCAAGTGCCTTTTCCATCTGCAAGGTGCTACAGAAGAAGGTAAGAGCGGTCAAAGTTCAAGAAACAAAGCACCGTAGCTGTAGTTTACTCAGCAGCAGGCTGATCTGCCTCCTGTCCCATTCGTTCAGGTCTTCATCATCCACAACAATGAACTCAGGTCACTGCTGCCCAAAGGATGTGACATCGGCTCGCTCGCCACCTTGAAGGTAACTGGACACAAGCTTGATGGCAGGAGCTTCACATAGAGGTTCCTTGTTTTTATTTTTGAACTGACACGTATTCGTTTTTGGGCGCAACGACCGCAGACAGTCTCAGAACCACCACAACAAGCATGAAGTTAACCAACTCAACTCTCTCGTTCAGAGTTTTAACCACCAATCGCAAGCTTGGAACTTGGCCTAGGAGATCCCGGTTTGGTCCAAAGCTCCCTTTATCTACCAGGATGTTACAAAGCAGGTCCACATATTTTTAGATCGGTGTGCAGTGTGAGTCCGTAAAGGAGATTCATCAACACCCCATTTTTCAGCTTCAAATCTTAATCCTGAATTCAGTGATTTGAAGTACCAGGTTTTGGAGGTGGAAGTCTGTCTTCCAACCATTTGAATTGTTGTCGCGGCCAAAATAAGTACCGGTACGTGTTTGTTTTTGAGGGGCAGACGCAGCATGAGGTTCAGGGGAAATCCATGTCAATACTGTGATGAAGAGTCTTCGATTAGTGTAGCAGACACTCCTTTTTAGGCACGAATGAGTAAACGGCGCAGTTTTGACACTGCCTGTTTGCTGTTTCTGGTCTGGCGCTTTGTAGAACAGAGACATAGAACTGCTGCTAACAGTTTAACTGATTGACAAAATCCCGACATGAATGATGATATTATATTTACATTTATATTTACCCCTCATCCAATTGTAGATCTTCAAATGAGCATTTTTTTTTTCAAGGCTAAAGATTCACCCTGGCTTGTATAAAAACATATTGCCGCCGCCTTAAAGTAGTTGCCTGTCTTTTTTTGACTATTTATCTTTTTTACCCAAATCAACTTCCTATTCAACTTCCTATTGTGTGTTCTGAAAAAACGGAAAAAAATGACTTGGCCATTAGTTTAAGAGGGTGACGGTAAGCATAGAGATTATCAGATATCAGTTTAAATTGAAAAAGATTACACTCTGCTACATGTTTTTTTTTTTTTTTTTTTGATGAAAAAAAATTAAATGTATCTGACTGACATTACCCCGCTCTTCAAACTAGCACTTCTGTTTTTCTCCCCACGTTTGTTCAGAGATGTTAACGAAACTGACGTTGCACCAGCCAACGTTCACGAGTTTGAATGGGTTTTACTGCGAAAGTTTGGGCGACCTTTAAAACGTGTTCATACGTCACTTTGAATTTAATTATTTGAAGGTCAAAAATGTAAAAAAAAAATATTCCCGCTGTCAGACTTTATAATTCACCCTTTGGAATAATGAGGTTATCCGTGTGCCTGGCCAGGTTTTGGACCTGCATGAGAACAAGCTCACGTCACTCCCAGACGACATCGGGAGGCTGACGCTGCTGAAGGTTAGTCTGTTTTTGCCGAAAGGAAAAACAAGTAAATAAAAATAAGTCAACCCAGTAAAGCCACGGTTTGTGTCTCCCTCACAGATCCTGAATGTGGAGAAGAACCGGCTGAAGACGTTGCCGGACTCCATCGGGGGGCTGCGTCTCCTCCAGACGCTCAATTTGAAAGGTGGGCTCGGCTTTGAGGTCCCAGACGGGGCGGGAGATTTTTTATTTTTAACCTTTTCTCCCACTGTTGTGTGTGAAACAGGTAACTGTCTGGACGAGCTGCCGCCTTCGGTGTGCTCCCTGAGCAGCCTGCGCACCCTGGATGTCAGCGAAAACAACATCGTCCAGCTTCCCAAAACCCTGGCCTACGTCCGCACGCTGGAGGTACGCGCACTCGTGTTCTAGTCTCACCAGATGGCTACATACACAAGACGTTGAATTACACGTGTGTGTGTTTGCGCGGCGGCAGAGCTTCACACTAGACGCTGCCAAAATGTCCTACCCGGCCGCAGCTGTGTGTTCAGAGGGGACGGAGAGCATCCAGCGGTTCCTGTGCACCGGTGAGGCGCCACACCCTTCAGATGACATTGAGCACATTTTTAATCGGATATAAGGATTAATATCGTGATCTGAAATGATCACCTGCCTCGAATCTTCACCTAGGTATCCCCGCTAGCTACTTAAAAACACAACAAATTACAAAAAAAAAAAAAAAAAAAAGTATTTATTTCAATTATTCTTGAGAGGTTCACATGGGCATCTTAGTCAAATGGAGCCATTTTCCTTGTTAGAGGTTAAAGTGACAGGATTTGACATGGCTGCAGTTCTTTTTGTGGACAATAATCTGGTGACAGTGCTTAGCCCCGCAAATTCTTTACCACTTGATTTGCTTGTGCTTCCAGAGCTGGGAGAGGAGTACTGCCCCCCATCCCAGTATCTCCTGCCGGTGCTGGAGAGCGACTGTGTCAAAGAAAGCAGCGACTGTATGGACGGGATGGAGGCGGCCTGGCAGGTAGCTGGAAACCAAAAGTGTTTTCGTGTTGGAGAACATTTCTTATTTTACTGGAAGCCTCATTGTGCCTGTTTTGCTCCTGTTGCAGAATAAATTCAGCGACTATGAGAAGAGGAAGGTGTGTTTCTTCAGCTGACCGACTCCAATCTAGGGTCTCGCAGATTTGCTAAAGAAGCTATGCTTATTTAATTGGTCTCTCATTTGTTAGAATCCACATCCCCACTCGGGTCAGAGACTTCATATAGGCCACCGAACATCCTTCCACCCTGCCTTCCATGCAGCAGCCCCCCAAAAATGGACGCTTATTTAATCAACCCCCACCTAACGGCCTAAATTCAGTGTTCAGAATACTGTTTTTGGACATAAAGACATCGAAACAAAGATGGCTCTTAAACCGAAAGCAGCCACTGTTGCTGCAGGAGCCAATCCGACCCATGAATAAGATCTTCTCTGGGCTCGGTTTTATGGACCCGTTCTACACTCAAGACTTGTTTTTGTTTGCTCTCGTTCCCCGCTCTTAACCCCCTTGCCCGATCTCCATCAGGTGCAGAAGCAGCAGGAGAAGCTGGCCTTCGAGCGGCACCTGGAGGAGAAGCAAAAGCAGCACACAAAGCTGCTGCTCATGAACATGACGCACAAGGAAAACATCCTTAACTCCGTTCGGCTGGTACGGTCACATTCATTCGGACTCGTCGGCCGGAGCGCGAGTTCACGACCACGTTAACATTTGCACGTACGTACGTATATCAGGAGCAGGAGCGTGTGGAGCAGGGCGTCAGCCAGCAGCAGCGGACCCTGGAGGCGGAGAGGCTGCTGGTGCTGCAAAAAGTGCGCCAGGCCGAAGACGACATCAGCAGCCGCGTCAGCAGCATGCTGATGCAAGACAGCCGGTAGGATTTGGACCGACCGGCTCTGCCCGGTTTCATGTTGGTGTAATCTGTGTTTTTAACCGCACCGTTTGTCCCTTTCTCTCTCTCTCCAGGCAGAAGAAGAGTGCTGAGTTTCTCCAAGCCATGGAGGAAGATCGGTGAGCGGGTTGATAACTGGATTTCCACTTAGTGAAGTGGGCGCCTATTTATAGAGCACTCCAGATAAGATGCACAAAGTGCTTTTCGGAGAATGCGAATGAAACTGACGATCAGACGATTCGTCGCTGTTCTCCCCCGAAGGCGCTTCGGGAAGTTCAGCCATAAAACGTGGCTGTAATAAAACAAAGCGGAGCTAAACAGGAAGTTGTTACCCTTCGAAGTCAGTCAGTGACCAACCCGTGTCATGACTGCGATCCTGGAGCTGGAACACACAAAGGTGTCTTTCCCAAGTCCGAAGTGAACGTATGAATCTAAAATACATAAACAAGAAAGGCCCCAATGAATTTTCATGCGTTCGTCAGCCAGCTAGTATTTTCAAACGTCTATTTATCAACTTTTTTTTTTTTTTTTTCCCCCCTTGGAAGAATCCGCATGGAGCATCTGACTGCCATCACACAGGAAGAAACAAACTCGCTGCGGAGGAAGGAGGTGGCAGGTAAGACGTTCGTCTCTGACCGTCCAGAGTACCTCGAGGTCAAATGGGGTCAGATTGGCATCAACCCGGTTGTCCAATGACTCTTCTGGTTGGGGTAGAAAGAGAGCCAGAGAGATAGGATGGAGACAGAGGGGTTAGGAGGGTTGGGAGGGACACACACCAATGATATAGACCAGGGGTCGGCAACCCGTAACACCCAAAGAGCCATTTGGACCCGGTTTCCTCGGAAAAGAAAACACTGGGAGCCGCAATTACTTTTTGACGTCTAAAATAAAGGTACCACTGTATATATTGCGTTTTATTACCTTTACACTTTGTATAAACAAGTGTGTAGTGTGTTGCTTCTGAAATTCACAAAGTATTACGGAGAAAATTAAATTTTATTTATGTAATGAACTCATTTTGAGCTTTGGGCTTTCAGAGCGTGTAGCGGAGCCTCGATCTGAATTTAAAAAAAAAAAAAAAAAAAAAATTGCAAAATATCTTCATAAATATTTATTTTACCTGGTTTATGGGACTTCTGCTCCTGAACTGCGCACAGCATCTGCAAATCGGGTCTTTACCGGGTATACCGGCTTCCGCGAGTGTGACGTTTATTTTGAGCGGCGAAAAATTATAACTACTATTTTATTTAATATTTCAAGATCACAACAATCTTCCAACTTAGAACTTGAAGTTCAAAAAAGGAATTAACACAAATGAAATACACTTCAATTCAATATTTATAATTTATTTTCCCAAGCCACTCGGATCCGCAGGGTAAAGATGAAAGAGCCGCGGGTTGCCGACCCCTGATCTAGACTGATAACACCAGTAGCGCTAACAGTTGTATGCTAATAGCCGACACGATACGATAGTAGCTTCGATATTCAAGAAATAAATAATGAGGGTGGACGTCTGGTCAGACGCCGCAGTAGATCAAGCCCCGCCCCCTGCGAACCTGTCGTCAGGCTATAGACATGAGGTTGCTGTCACGCTTTGACAGGAAGGAGAGCGGCGCATCCTGGGATATCGCTCAACCGAGCAATCCCACGGCAGCCTTACTCACTGCGTTTATTTACCTCTAGCCGCCATGCAGAAGATGCTCTCCGACGGCTGTGCTGTCAGTCTCCTCCAAGAGGCCAGCGACTTTCGCAGGCGTAGCCTGGTCTCTGAGGCCTACAGAAGGTGCAACACACACACATATTTTGAAGAAGCTAATCGCCGCTTTGTCTAAACGTCAGCTTCATGATTCTGCTCTTTTGCCACTTAACAGTATGGAGAACTGGGAGAGGAGGTTCGATAAGATGCTGTCGCTCCAAGTGCTGGACAAATCTAAAGCCATCGCCCACATTCTACAGGAGGTACGATGAAGCCTGTTGCATCGTTGTGCAACGAATGTTGCGTTTCAGTCCGGCCACGTCTTGCAATATCCTGTGATGATTTACAGGAGGAGATGCAGAAAGCAGCGTTCCAGGCGCTGCAGCTGCAGAAAGACGCCGTTCACGGCTACATCCGCAACCAGGTCTGTGCGAGTGGCCGGAGACTAACCGAAACGTTTGCAAGAAACCAACGAACGCGCACAGACCCAAAAAGAATCACCAGACCTCTTTAAAAATGTAGAGGGGACATAGAAGTAATGCTCATCCAGAAAAGAGCCACCTAACAGGCCAGCTCAATTTCATTTGTTTTCCATTTTGCTCAATTCGCAGAAGTCCTCCTTAAACCCCTGCATTTCATCAAGTCACGCGATGGTTTCCATCCTGGCTTTTTTCTATTTATTTATTTATTTTTTTTGTTTTGAGCAGCATGAGCCTCCTTCCCTGCTTCATCTTGCTTCTCCACTGTCCCCAGATCAAGCTCATAGAGGGCGAGTTAATGCAGCTGACTAAACTGGAGGTTAAAAGACGCGATCTGGACGCTGAGAACCTGCAGGTGGGTGACCCGGTTGGGGTGCGGGGACCCCGTCTTTCTTTGCCTCGCCTCATTTACCCCCATCTCCCTCGTCCCAACCGAGTAGCCTTGTCATTAGCTTTTGTTTCCTCCATATCATCACACCGCGTATCTACACATAGACATACACGCGCATGCAGAAACACTCCAAACAAGGTATTTGTGTTTTTATGTTTTTGTGGCAGGGACCTTATGAGCATGAAAGCAAAAAAAAACAATTTAAGACTAACATATTTTTAACTTTTTTTTTTTTTTTTTTTTTGGTACAACAGTTTCAACATGGTACCGTAATTTCTGGACTATTGAGCGCACCTCAATATAAGCCGCACCGGCTAGCCGTCCGCTATCTCGGTCTTCCTCCTGCGCACTAAAACCATCAATGTCGTCTTCTTAGGTGTCGGAGTTTAACAGACTCAGAATTTCCCGGTCATTTCATCAGTCCGTTGTGACGAGGATAAATGTTTTAGCGGCGTGAACCTCGTTAGCGTCCCCCACCCAAAAAAGTCCATATATTAGCCGCGTCGTTGTTTACGTGAAAAAGTCTCGGCTTATCGTCCGGAAATTATGGCACTTTATGGCTTTTTCTAACAATTTGCATATGTACCGGAGGATTTCAGGTACTTAGGGTCAACAGTCCAGAGCAACGGAGAGTGCGGAAAAGAGGTGAAGAGACGGGTGAATATATAGTGAATATATTGGTATTTGGATGCTGGAATTGGAGCTGCCAGGCAAGAGGTCTCGAGGAAGACCAAAGAGAAGATTTATGGATGTAGTGAGAGAGGATATGAAGGTAGTTGGTGTGAGAGAGGAAGATACAGAGAATAGGGTTAGATGGAGAAAGTTGACTCGCTGTGGCGACCCCTAACGGGAAAAGCCGAAAGAAGAAGAAGAAGAAGACTGGTATCAAGTTTAATTTTGCTTGTCATCACAAGTGCGCACTTAACATCAGTATGTACTGGATCAATTCATTAACAAGTCTTAAAATGCAAAACCAAAAATTGCCCATCATGGGCCGCCATAGTCTCTTTAAATTTTGATAAATGGAATGAGCTTTTTTTTTTCTTTTTTTAATAAAGTGTATCAAATGGGGGTCTTCAGCAGTAATTCTATAAACCCTCGAATGCTCCTTTACTGTTTACCAGCTGTGACCTTTCTGCTTTCATATAAGATGTGATTGCTCTTTTAATACCTTTTATTTATAGTAAAAGTCAAATGACGTGTGTACGTTTGTGTGCAGGAAGTCCTGGTGGAGCAGCGCACCGCTCTGGGCGACATGTTGCAGCAGCTGCTGAAGCAGAAGCAGCAGAGAGAGCAGGAGCTGCAGCACATCCTGGTGAGGATCGCAAACGCCGTGTTATTTGCCGCTCGGTCACAAACTTTCTGGCCGGAGGATTTTTCAATCTCGTGCAAAACAAACCTGGAAGGAATTACATGTGCCGCTTGTGTCTCACAGGCAGAGATGGAGCGGAAGTCGGACTCCAACCAGCAGAACTACTGGATGATTCAATACCAGAGACTGCTGGACGCCAAACCTCTGTCTCTACGCATGCAGGTAAGCAGGGCAACACACACATGCACACACACACACACACACACAAAACAAGCTGAACCAAACACCGGCACGGCTGAGGTTATTGTGTCCTCTTGTTACAGGAAGCCGGTGTACAGAAAGAGCTGGTGAATCTGCTGTGCCGCCTGTCGGCTCAGCATTATCTGCCCGTCCTGGCCCACCACCGGGTGACTGCCGAGTCCCTACGACACATGACCTCCGCTGAGCTCAAGAAGGTCCGTGTCTTTACTTAGAAACTCGCCAGCATTCACTTAGAAGTATTCATCCGCCCCGCCTTCCCGACACTTGGTAAACCTCCCCTCCCTGCTCGGTCAAACATGGATCTATCAAGACAGACAGGATATTAAGGAGTTAGTGAAATCTGAAGTACGCTATTGGCATTGTTGTTCACAAAAACATCAGCTTTCGCCAGCAACTGTAGTGTCGATGGGATCAAATTGTCGTGGTTTCTTCCCAAAGAGCCGCTGAACTTCAGAGAACCAACATGAACTGCCTGCCAAAGTAATAATCAGTATTGGTATGTGTGTCCTCAGCTTGGGATCAGTGAAGCAGGTGTCCAGAAAGCTCTTCTGAACTGGGCCAGAGATCACTCACCAGAAGGTCAGTCACAAACGTCATACGTGCTTTTTTTTTCTTTTTTTTTTTTCATTATAAAGCTCCATGTAAGACTAATACAAATGCAGTATTTGCTTTGAGAATGCTAATAGTGAAGTCCAGAAAAAGTCAGAGGGAGCTACAATGCGCTTTTGTAGACCTAGAAAAAGCATATAGCTGGGTGTCAAATGAGAAACTCTGGTATTGTATGAGGAAGTCTGGAGTAGCAGAGAAGTATGTTGGACGGGTGCAGGACATGTATGCTCGCTGTGAGACAGTGGTCCGCTGTACTGTGGGGTTAACAGAGAAGTTCATGGTGGAGGTGGGACCTCATTAGGGATCAGCTCTGTGCCCCTTCTTGTTTCCAGTGGTGATGGACAGATGAGGTTAGACGGGAATCTCCATGAACCATGATGTTTGCAGATCTGTGATCTGTAGTGAGAGCAGGGAACAGAGAAGGGGACCTGCCGGGAGGCAGAGCTGGAGGTCACAGAGATGGAGATGCTAAGGTTCTCTTTGGGAGTGACCAGGATGGATAGGATCAGGAATGAGTCCATCATGATAGATTTTTTGTGTGAAGGTCAGAGAAGCCAGACTGAGATGGTTGGGTCATGTACAGAGGAGGGATGGTGAATATATTGGTAGACAGATGCAGGAATTGGAGGTCAAGAGGAAGACCAAAGAGAAGTGGATGAAGTGAGAGAGGATATGAAGATGATTAGTGTGAGAGAAGAAGATACAGAGAATAGGGTTAGATGACATCCACAAGATGACTTTTTACATGCTGTGTTTCCACACTAAACATTGGCTTCTTTCCTCCAGCAGGACCATTTAAGGTGGCGATGGAGATCGAGGAAGAGGAAGTCGTGCCCACCTGCCCATCTTTACCTCCCTCCCCTCCCTCACTTCCCAGCACTTCCGCCATGGCAATACCCAGCCCTCCCCTCCCCCCCAGTACAGCCGGTACGCCCGTCACCCCCTCGGCCCCCAGCCCGGTGGAGGGGCCCGGGAGCTCGGAGTGCGTGGTCTGCATGGAGACAGGGGTAAGGGTGCTCGTTGCGTCGTCAATATTTACACGCGAAAACTGTCAGAATCAGAATTTGTTTTTGGTTCACACCGTGTCTCACTGTCTCCCCAGGCTCAGGTCATCTTCCTGCCCTGTGGCCACGTGTGCTGCTGTCAGGTCTGCAGCGACGCCCTGCAGAACTGCCCCCTGTGCCGCGGCAGCATCTCGCAGCGCGTTCGCCTCTTCCACGGCTAGAGGCCGACGGCGCGTCCGCCTGCAACCGCCGTCATGCCGAACTCAACGTTTGGGGAAAACTCTCGCTGGATTTCAAAGAGCCGACCCGTTCTCCTTCCCTTAACCAAATAGTTTGTGGTACACAATTATGCAAACTCACAGTGAAAGCAGGTCAGCTGTCTAGCCCCGTGTTTTGTTTTGTTTTTTTGTCATATATTATGGTATTTCGAGTGGATTCCGCCACTCGATGTCACATTGAAAAGGGACTTTTTCTTGCCTTATGTAGCTACTCAACTTATCTGTGCCTTTTTTTTTTCCTTTATTTTAACTGTCACACTAATTTATCAAAAGACATGTGATAATTGCTTGTCATCGCGTTACTTATCCAACATTAATGTAGTGCACTTTTACGACCGTGTCCCTGTCCGAGGCCCGCGCGGTTTGCGATCAGGGCCGCCTCTCCCTCCACGTGCCGACATCTGGGGGTGGGATTGCGCTTTTACCTCAGGGGCACATCAGGAAACTCCCTTGCCTGGAAGGTTCACCCATTACGCTGCACCTCTTTATTATAATACTCATTGTGCATTGACCCTGTCTGCAGTAACCGCGCGGTCCGTCTGCGGAGATAAATCTCGGCAACCGGAGGGTTCTGGAGCTGAGAAGTGTCCTGGCGGAGAGAAATGTCTGCTAGAAACAACGCCCATCCGGTCGCCGTCATTAGATTCGTCAATAAATAATTCTGTCGTCTTTTTAACAAAAGCGAGCGACAATGTGAACAATCACAGTGAGACCGAGACTCCTGAAGGGTTCTATGATTTCGTGTGATTATTTTAGAGGCTGTGAAATTTTATTATATATGGTTGAATTATTTTGTTTAATGTAGCATGTAAGTCCTTTTCATTTCCCACTTTTTCTTCCTTTTTTTTCTGAAATGGAAGAAGCTTTTTCTTCTCCATATCCAGCCGTGCTATTTATCCATTAAGGTCATCCATTCTGAAACACCTTTAGGAGGGCTAATATCTAAATCCGAGAGTAGAGAAAGCGATAAGCATTTCATTGCTTCTCTGGTCTCAGACATGAAAACTAACACAGGGTTGCTGTTGCATGTTTTTTTTTTTTAAATGTGAAAATGTGTAACTATGCGTTATAACAGGAAAATGTTCCAGATCTATGTGAGAATATCCCAAAGCCATATGTGTGCCAAAACATTGAGGGAAATGTTGCAAAAAAAAAAAATCTTTCAAAATCTTGTAAATATGTTCCAAATCCAAATTTTGCACATCATGATTTTATCTCCAACCCAAATATTGATATAAAAAACAGGCCACGCATCTCTTTTATACACTCTCTCTAACTAGCCTGCTGCACAGGTTTGTTGATATTCATTAAACCGGTAACCTGATTCCAAGATCAAGCCTGAAGAAATTATATATAATCACTAAGCTCCTTAGAAGTGAGCAGCATGAGATAAGGCGGACGTCTTAATGGCCAACATCCCCACATTACTCTTAACTAAATGCACGCTATCGGGATGGATAAATAGCACCACAGGCAGGGAAGGACAAGTTAGTTGTGTCTTAGTTTTTCCATCAGATCCGAGACCCTATAACCCACTTTCAGAAGCAGGTTGATGTTGTGTTTTAGTGATGAATGTATTCTTATTCTAAACTAAAAGTCAAGTTACCCTGTTGCCCAAAGACAGTAGTCTCCTTTATTATCTTTCTAGTTTTATTTAAGTATACATATATTGCTATGTATGTATAAACCCACATCAATTGTGCAGTCACTAATGCTATCTTACTCTCAAGTGCTCTTAACACGGACATTGTTGCTTGTTTCCGAAAACATTTATTCTCTGTATGGGACTAATAAATGTGTGTAGAGAATTCCACCTTTGTTTTCATGTGGACACGGGTTACAGTTGATGCACAATGATACTCAGCCTGAACATGATTAGAAAGATATGCTAAAAAAACAAACTTTTGGGACATTTTTGGCATTCAAGAACCCAATTTCAAAAATAAAATGCCACTTTTGATTTTGAATCTGATTCAAAACTTGAATTTTGATGCTCCCAACAGTTAAACCTGTCTTGAGTTAAGCCCCTGCACATTAACAGAGAAAAACTAGTACATTTGTTGTTAAGTTTAAGAACGAAAATTTTGTAAGACAGAACACCACTTAAACTAAACATTAAAAAAAAAAAACTCTCACAATCCGGACAACAATGTGAATATAAAGCTTGATCCCTTAAAACGAGTAAAGTGAAAAAATGAAATAATAATTATAAAAAAAAAACCCCACACCTTCAATTTTACAAATGAGACAAACAAATAATATTTGTGCCTTTTTTCCGATATTTTTTACATGTCAGTGAACGTAGCACGGGCGCATTAGCCAATCACAACGCTGCCGTAAAGTGTGACGTTACTAGTCACAATGACTAGCTTCATTTGCCGTTCAGAGGAATAATTTACCGATTTTACACCACATTCGGTGTCACAGTTGAGAAACATCCACTGTAAGTGTCTTCTAACTTTACTTTTTCATATTATTTTTATTTATAAAGGAATTAAATGCACTGCGAAGGATTGTTAGCCGTGTCTTCGGGGAGGCAAAATCTGTGAGATTCAAGGAATTTCATGTTGGGTAACCTCACACAGAAAAACAACGCAAAGCATTAGCAAATATAATGATGATATTGCTGAATATCTCGGCGAAGTGTCGAAATACCACCTCAGCTAACGATTGTACATTTTGTCCTTAAAATAAAGCGTCTTGCTAAAAGGGACAACGTTCCGTTTCCCCCCCTTTTTCACTGTTTTAATGTAATTGAACATGTAAAGAACATGTAAAGTATCTCAAGGTCATCGTGAGAGGAAACAGAACCGCAAGATATCTTTTCCTTTGTGATTTCTTTTTGGCTTAAATAGTTAATAATTTAGATTAAATATGTCCTTTTTTTGGAGCGTAGAAATATGTAATAATACTAAGATTAGTATATGTAATTATATGACAAAACCGCACGTAATAGCTATTGATTATGGCAGATGTCAAATAATGCTAAACTTAATGATCTGATGTGTTATTTCTAAGGAAAAAGCCCAAAAGCTGCATGAAAACGTTAGTAAATACAGACTGTGTGTAATTTGAAATTAATGATATTTCAAATTACAGTACCGGTTGGTTTTGAAAGTCTTTTGAAAAACATACCCATAAGAGGTTTTCCGTGTAAGGACTATAATTTCAAAATAAATACAAGAGGAGTATAATCATTGCGGTACTTAATGTGTTTGTTTCTTCCGTACTACTTTTCCTCTAAGGATCCCTGACTTTCTGAGTCAACTCAGCATTTTTTTTTTTTTTTGTAATGACCGTTTCCCTCAGCCGTCATGGAGACTCCCACCCTCCTGATCCTGTACGGGAGCCAGACGGGGACGGCCCAGGACACGGCTCAGAGGATCATGAGGCAGGCGCTGAGGCGGCGACTGCGGGTTCAAGTCTTGCCCCTGGATGAATATAACGTGGTGAGTGCTTGGTTTTTTAATTGAAAAAAATTAGTTTATTTTAAAAGGGGACAATGCAATTTCATAAAACACATGAATAAAATAGGAGTAAAAAAGCCAGAATTAGCCAAAGAGGCTATTTTTCATTTGTAGTCCCCTGGCCGTGATGTCAAAAATGGCAATAAAATAAAGGCATACATTGTTGGACACAACAGCAACACAAATATAACAAATCTTCTTCTTCTTCTTTCGGCTTTTCCCGTCAGGGGTCGCCACAGCCAATCAACTTTCTCCATCTAACCCTATTCTCTGTATCCTCCTCTCTCACACCAACTACCTTCATATCTTCTCTCACTACGTCCATAAATCTTCTCTTTGGTCTTCCTCGAGACCTCTTGCCTGGCAGCTCCAATTCCAGCATCCAAATACCAATATATTCTCTATCCCTCCTCTGTACATGACCCAACCATCTCAGTCACCTTCTGACCTTCTCTCCAAAACATCGAACATGTGCTGTTCCTCTGATAGACTCATTCCTGATCCTCTCCATCCTGGTCACTCCCAAAGAGAACCTCAACATCTTCATCTCTGCAACCTCTAGTTCTGCCTGCTGTCTTTTGGTCATTGTAACAGTTTCTAGTCCATACATCATCGCTGGTCTCACCACTGTCTTGTACACCTTTCCTTTTATTCTGGCTGAAAGTCTTCTATCACATAGTACCCCTGACACTTTACACAAATATAACAAATAAAATATGATATTTACAAAATATACAGTGAGCGGTCAAATGGACGATGAGAGAGGACAGGCTTTAGTGTGTGCATGTAAATGTGTTCATCAACCATTCTCGCAAATGTTTCTGAAATGTTTTGTAAAGTGGTAGTTGTTTAATTGTGTTTGGTACACAGTTCCACTCTCTGGACTGAAGCTGTGTGCACATCTATTTAAAACTGTCAACTTTCTACCTGGACTGCGTGGCTTTCCTCTGAATTTTCTGGTTTTCCTCTCTCATCCTCTCTCAGTCCAAAACCGTGCATTATGTTAGTTGGAGATCCAAAATTGCTCAAATCATCGAATGAGAGGGTGAATAGTTGCACGTCTTGTCGTCCAATGACAGCTGGGTTAGGTTTCAGCAACCCTATACAGTAAATGAATGAATGAATGAATGAATGAATCAGCTTTCCAACTGGATATAAAGTATGATGATGAAAAAATTGTCTCCTTGGTCTCACATTGCCATAGAAGCAAAAATCACGCAAAAAAAATTGAAGGAGGACATTCATTGCGTTAAAAGCAAAACTCTAAACGTAATGCAGGGAAATTGAAGGGAAATCCACAAATTCAAATCAATGAAGGTTAGATGCAAATTATCCCTTAACAGCAAACAGGAAAACAAAGTAGCAGGTGGGTTGTTGTCAAAGTCAATGTTATTATTATGTCAATACTGGCATACGTTCACACATACAGAGAATCTAAATAGCGTGAGCAGCTCATTGAGGTGAAACCCGGCTGTGTGTGATTTCCCGATCCGACAGGCGAACCTGATCTCCGAGTCTCTGGTTCTGTTCGTGTGCGCCACCACCGGCCAAGGAGACCCTCCCGACAACATGAAGGTAAAGGTTTTACCTTCAACATGAGGTCTGACTCATCACCAGTAGAACCAAGATGTGATTAGAAAAACCTTATTTGTTCCCGAGGGGCTAATGGGTGGCACGTGGGGTAGCAGCAACGAGAATAAAAAAATCAAATTAAAATTAAACTAATTTATTTTACTCTTCAGTCTGATAAAGTCTTGTCAGTTCTCTTGACGTGTTTTATTTTTATATTTTTAAACTTGTAAAATTCCAACACGTCAGGTTGTAGTGGTGCTCATTTTCATTCAAATATAACGGCGCTTTCACTCTGTCTCATTCTGTCCTCTTCTCCAAGAACTTCTGGAAGTTTCTCTTCAGGAAGTCCCTCCCCGCCGGGTCTCTGTGCCGGCTGGACTGCGCCGTCCTCGGCCTCGGCGACTCGTCTTATCCGAAGTCGGTGGCCCCTTCAGCCCGACGCCGCAGGTCACGTTCATCCCGCCTCGGCACGTTTCACTGAAAACCGCCTCCCGCCGCAGGTTCAACTTCGTGGCCAAGAAACTCCACAAGCGTCTCCTGCAGCTCGGGGCCGACGTCCTGCTGCCCATCGGGCTGGCAGACGATCAGCACGACCTCGGGTGAGCGGCCGCGGCTGAGCATTATGGGATGCATGGAAAAAAAACCCTTATTGACCATTGAGCTTATTGACCATTGACCATTCAGTCGTAGATTGATAATGAGATGAGATGAGATGAGAACAACTTTATTAATCCCGAAGGAAATTGTTGTGCCAGAATTAAAACCATTAAATAACACCGAGGAGCTCCACTGAACGCCACAGGAGGTCTTTCCTACCTGAGGCTAACAGACTTTTTAATTCCTCTTCCTTCAGCCGAAGGGAATATTCAAATGTTTGGGCTTTTTAAGACTTTAAAACACTTGATAGCCTTAACTTTGACACTTTATATTTCATTGTATTTCTTATTCTCCCTCCTTCCTTCTATTATCTATTATTGTTATGTTTTGCTTGAAACTCTGGCACAACAATTTCCTTCGGGATAAATAAAGTTGTTCTTATCTTATCTTATTTTGGTGATGATTTAAAAATAGACTGATAGGAAACCATTAAGAAATTGCAATTTATAATAATAATATATAGTATAATACAATGTATGATATAATAGAGTGTTTTTACTCCATATTGTATTTAATCTCACTATTATTATTTTTTCAATTTTACTGCCAAGGTATTATTTTTATTTTATTATTCTATTTTTATTATATTTTATTATCCTTTTTATTTTATTATTCTATTTTTATTATATTTTATTATCCTTTTTATTTTATTATTCTATTTTTATTATATTTTATTATACTCTGTGAGTTAGTTGATTTTTAGATGAGGTAAAATTATTCATTGAAAATGAAGATGTTTTTAAAACGATTCAAAAGAAACTCTTATTGTGGTGTGTCGGCCCTGAAATGATTGTGAACTTTCACGTCTCCCCGACTGCGTTGGAAAAAACAGGGCCGACGCCGTGATCGACCCGTGGCTCGTCACGTTCTGGCAGCGAGCGCTGGCCCTGCACCCGGTCCCCGCCGGCGCCGCTCCGCTGAGGGATGACGAGCGGTCAGTTTCCCCGCCGCTTCTGTTCCGACCAATCCGAGGCGCGCCCCCGCTCTAAGCTCATAGACCCCCGCCTCTTCCCGGCGACAGGCTCCCTCCAACTTACACCTTCCACTTCCTGGACGGCGCGGAGGAGAAGACGTCGGTCAGGCCGCGAATCCCCGTAGAGACGGCCGTCCCCTCCCAGCTCCACCCGTTTCCTGCCCGACTGCTGGCCAACACAAGAGTGACGGACGCCCAGCACTTCCAGGACGTTCGGCACATCGAGTTCGACATCACCGGATCCAACATGGAGTGAGCGACCGAGCTTTTACATCGTTATGTGCAAAGGCCAAAAAAATGAAGGGCGTAGGTCAACGTTGTCGCGTTTTTGCCGCGCAGGTTCACGGCAGGCGACGTGGTGATGATGTATCCCCGCAACTCAGCAGAGGACGTCCAGCAGTTCTGTGAGTTGCTGAGGTTGGATCCAAACGCCACCTTCACCCTCTCACCCACTGGCAACTCAGCAGGTTGGTGTTTGTGTGTGTAAATAATATGTTGCAATTTTACTGTCATATCATTCCTTTTTATCGTGTTGTATTTCAAACTATTTAACATGTAAGAAATATTCTTACAATGTATGTTCTCGGCGGTGGCGCTGACGTTAGCCGTTTAGCCTCACAGCACGAAGAAGGTTCTTTGGAAGACCCTAAATTGTCAAAACATGTGAATGAGAAGGTGAACGTCTCTATAAGGGGCTCTGTGATTGGTCCAGGCTGAACCTGGCTCTCAACCAATGACAGCTGGGATAGACTCCGCCCCCCCCCTCCTACATTTGGAGTGTAAATTTAGTCATGTAAATCATGACTGAAAGAATAAATAAATTTAATTCTCATTGTTTTTTGTAATAACTGCTTTCCGTTCCAATGCCATTCAAGTTTTGTGACCCTTTTAAGCCGATATTTTTTTTCCACATAACATAAAGACTGTTTCATTCCTATTTTGTTTTTACTTCCTGTGATAGTCTCTGCCCCCTCCGACACTTTGAGTGCAGATTTAGTAATATAAATAATGACTGAAAGGATAAATATATTTAATTCTCATTGTTTTGTTGAATAACTGCTTCGATCATGCTTTCCATTCCAATGTCATTCAAGTATTGTGACCCTTTCAAGCTGATTTGTTCACATATTATTAAGACTCTATTTTGTTTTGTAGCCTTGAAACGACTACATTATTATTTAAAGTTACAACTTGATTCTCATCAAAATCACAACCATTTCAATCTCATTCATGTAAATAATAGTGAATTTTCCATCCCTCAATCTGGATCTTTTACACACAGTCCTTGTGAAGCTCAGGTGACCTCCACCCACTCATGTGTTTTTGAGTGACACTTCTATGTGTGTGTGTGTGTGTGTGTGTGTGTGTCAGTCCCAGCCAGACTCCCTCAGCCGTGCACGGTGCGCCACCTGGTGGAGAGCCACCTGGACATCTCTGCCGTGCCCCGCCGCTCCTTCTTCGAGACGCTGTGGACCTTCTCCACCAACGAGCTGGAGCAGGAGAAGCTGGCTGATTTCAGCTCGTCCGCGGGCCAGGAGGATCTGCACACCTACTGCAACCGGCTCCGACGCACGTCGCTGGAGGTGAGAGACAAAAGCTAAAACAACTACGACAGAATCCTTCCCGAATCCCTGAAGTTGATAACGCGCCGCCGCCGCCGCCGCAGGTCTTGGCGGACTTCCCTCACACCACGGCGAGGCTCACGGCGGACTACCTGCTGGACCTCTTCCCCCAGATCCAACCCCGCTCCTTCTCCATCGCCTCCTCCCTCCTGGTTCGTCCGTCCGTCTCCGTCCGATCCCCCCGGATACCGTTTCAAAAAGTCTCGTTGTTTGAGCCGCGTCGTTTTAATGTGACTCCGCGCAGGCCCATCCCCGCAGGCTGCACATCCTGGTCGCGGTGGTCCAGTACAAGACCAAGATTTGGAAACCGCGCAGAGGCCTTTGCTCCTCCTGGCTGGCGTCCCTGGACCCTCGAGGTCTGTCTGATGGTCTGTTTAATAAGGATGTAAAAAGAAAAAAAAATGATTCAACATTTTGGGTCTAAAGCGGAGGTGCTGCTCCTTGTGGCTTTGGAAAATAAATTATATCTTTTAAGAATTAATTTAATTTAATATTCCCGGCCTTGGGATCAATAACGTCTACCTCATCTTATCTAAGATTAATTTTATTTGAGGGCGTAATTTTTTTTTTTTTTTTAAATTGTAATTCTAAATTTGAAGGTCATTCGACAGCTACCGGCAACGCCATTTTTAGAGCTTTTGCAGCCCTGATCTGGAGACACTGCAATTTTTATCGGCCGTTTCTTTTGAAAATGTATATTTTGTGGTGTTAAGTGATTTATTTAAATTTGCATTTGTAGCCGACTGCACTATACAGGATAGAGTTATGCAAACAGCGTATTAAATATATATATAAACTTATTTCCTAAATACAAGGAAGTTTAAAACAGACATTGAGTATTCTATTTGTAAACCTTAAATACTTGAGTTGTTTTTTTTTCCTTTTTTTTCCTTTTTTGGGGGGAGTTCAAAATGTTTTTGTCGCATGCAGTAATAGAATTTCGTTTTGATTTCATAACTGCAACTCACTGTATTTTATGTTATACTTTTATCTAAGGATTTATTGGCTCCTGGTGTTTTCTTGTCTGTGGGAAATTTTGAAGAAAAAAAAAAACACTCCTGGATCTCCTTAAATGTCACGTCTCTCAAACCAAGGGGCCATTTATTATATTATATTTTATAAAACACAAACTCGTCCAAACAGGAACACGTCAAAATGAGAGATGAGATGAGAACAACTTTATTAATCCCGAAGGAAATTGTTGTGCCAGAGTTTCAAGTAAAAAAACATAACAGTAATAGATAATAGTAGAAAGGAGGAAGAATAAGAAATATAATGTAATGAAATATGAATTGTATAAGAAATACAATGAAATATGAATTGTAATTGTAATTGAAAATATGAATTGAAAATCGCAACCTTGCTGTATTTTCCCACGTTTATGATGACAAAAAAAAAGAGTCAGTGATCGGCCGGATCCGTAACGGGCGATCGTGTGTGTGTGTGTGTGTGTGTGTGTGTGTGTTAGGAGACGTGCACGTCCCTCTGTGGGTGAAGAAGGGGACCCTGACGTTTCCCCCAGGCGGCGACATCCCGGTGATCCTGGTCGGGCCGGGGACGGGAGTGGCGCCCTTCCGCTCGGCCTTGCAGGAGAGGATCGCTCAGGGCAAAACAGGTGAGAGGGAAATCACCTTGACTTCAGCTCTTTATTTTTTATTTTTTGTTCACGCAATCACACACTTCCCCGTGTCCTCTCCCCTCCCGCTGCTCAGGCAACGTCCTTTTCTTCGGCTGCCGCTCCGAGTCCAAGGACTTCTACTTCAGGTCGGAGTGGGAGGCGATGGTGGCGGCTGGACGTCTGACCCTATTCACAGCTTTCTCGCGAGACCAGGTCCGACCGCCGCCGCTAAGGATGAAGTTACAATTATTTGCGTGTTTTTGTTTTTTTTTAGAAAATGGACTGATATAATGACTTAAATGGCAGAAATAGATCAAAACGCTAGAACACTTTCATGCAATTTCTGCAGGTTTTTGAATTTTTCTCACAGGTTTTCCATCACTTACTTGCTGATCGGGAGGCTTTTTTTTTTCTTCCTGATCAAATGTTTTCTCCTCATATTTGGGAATTTACCTGTGGATATTCTGACACCGTCTTTTACATTTTCCAGAAATGTCTTCACTTATTTGCTCATTTCATAGCTATTTTACCAAATTTTTATAGGGTTCTTTCATTTTCTTTTTCTGATTTGAGGCAATTACTTCCTGAAAATCTGTTTTTTTTTTTTCTTTTTGATAAATTCCAGCAAGTTTGAAGTATTTTGTGAAGAAAGTAAACATGACAAGTAAGAATATTAGAAAAGTGCAAGAGAAATGTGCCTTTTCTTTCGCTGTACTTACAGCCATAAATATAATTTCTTTCATTTTTCATTTCTTTTTCATTTTTTTATAATTTTTTTTTACAGATTATCATTTATGGCCTGGAGAGATGAAGTCTGTTTTTGTGTGTTTTTGTGTCTTCATTGGTGCAGGAAGAGAAGGTTTATGTGCAGCAGCGCGTGCGGGAAAACGCCTCACTCCTGTGGGACCTCCTGGCCAAGCGAGGGGCCTATTTTTATATCGCCGGGTGAGTTTGGGGTGAAAATGTGATGCCAAGTTCAGCTGCTGCTTCTGCAAAAGTAGTTAAAGCAGATCCCAGGGGGCAGCTTGAGAGATATTTAATAAATGATTATCTTTTTTAATTAATTGAATTTAATCATCTTTTATTTAACTTATTACATTTATCGCCCTTACTACCTCTGTTTCATTGTCCACTTTTCTTGTTGTGTAAATTAAAATGTCCCCACTGTGGGATGAATAATGACACGTTACATTTTTATATCTTGATAGATAAATAGATTGATAGATTGATAGGTGTTATTCAAATATTAATAGATTTTAAGATTTTTTTTTGTTCCAGCTAATATCTAAAAAGCTGAAAAGTTGTGATGCTTATTATATTAAAGTAATATAGTATTATATTACTAATTTTTTGTTGATTTTTTCAAAGCTAATTTCTTGGCAATTTCATATTTTTTTTTACGTATTTCCAAAATGAGTGGTGAAAAAATTTGCAAAACTGAATGAAGTTAAAAATTAATTCCAGTTTTAGTGTTTGGAGAACAATAATGGAAAAAATGTGAAAATAAATAGTCTGCTTCAACACACACTGTTCTGGTTTCCCTGCAGAAATGCGAAAGAGATGCCGGCCGCTGTGCGCGAGGCGTTGAAGACGGTATTTCAGCGAGAGGGGAGCCTCTCCGCCGACGACAGCGAGCAGATGCTGGCAGCCATGGAGAAGACCGGACGCCTCCAGAGCGAGACCTGGTCCTGATCGTTCGCTGGGGGCGTAAACCAAGAAAAGCATTCACCTTAACCACACTGTGTTCTTGTGGCCTCACCGCGCCTCGCCATCTCCAGTAATGGATCTATTTATGGGACGAACATGCTGTTGTCATGACAACAAATGTGAACATACACAGAACCTCTCAGACTGCTCCTCCCACACACACACACACACACACACACACATAGCCACAAAATACACTAAATAAAGCATAAAGCAAACTCCGCCAGAAAAGGTGCCATTTTTATTTCAATCACAAGCTGCTAGAATTCAGCGGTCAACTTGCAAGTTTTATGGACAGCGAACATGCAGTTTTAGGGTACAAATATATATGTATATACACACATATATATATATATATATATATATGCATGCGTGTGTGTGTGTGTGTATATATATATACATATATATATATATACATATCTATATATAGACATATGTGTGTATATGTATATAGACATATGTGTCTAAAAATCACTGTGTCAGTAAACAATAAAAAATAAAGATTTGCAAAATATCTTCATAAATATTTATTTTACCTGGTTTATGGGACTTCTGCTCCTGAACTTCCGCGCACAGCATCTGCAATTCGGGACTTTACCGGCTGGCGGGTATACCGGCTTCTGCGAGTGTTATTTTGAGCGGCTAAAAATAATAAATATATTTTATTTAATATTTCAAGATCACAATAATCTTCCAACCTAGAACTAAAAGTTAAAAAAGGGAATTAACACAAATGAAATACACTTCAATTAAATATTTAAAATGTATTTTCCCAAGCCACTCGGAGCCGCAGCGTAAAGATGGAAGAGCCGCGGGTTGTCTAACTTGAATAGAAGATGTATGAAGTGTGTGAGAGTGTGTGTGATACGGTGCTGCCGGTGTGTGTGTTTCCAGTGAAAGAGAGTGTGTAAAAAGTCTGCGTTTCGCCGGATGTCTCAGGCTGCTCCGCGGCGACTATTCACGGGCGCGATCCCGCTACCGGGCGGCACGGGGGCTTTGACCTGCTCCGTTCCCGGCCTGGGCCGGCGCGCCCCTCCGTGACCCTGCGTCATGACCGCGGGGTCACGGTCATGACGTCATCGCGAAGAAACAGCGACCTCTAGTGGACAAACTGGGAATCACGCCGCTGCTCTGAACCGTGATTTCAAACTTGTTCGTGTTTTTTGACCTGGAAGGCAGCTTGATTTCACTTCATGACGTCATGATCACACACGATCTCCGACGCAAATGCCAATCGAAGATCAGACCGATTGACTGAACGATCGAAGGTTAATTTTGGAAAGGATATCTTGAAATTTGGGTTTTACTTCCTGACAGAGATAAAGACTGACCTCCATCAGACCCATGGTATTGATTCATTCACATCAGATCCAAAAATATACAGATATAAAGTGTTGTGTATAATCGAGGCCTGGTTTACGTGTTTGTCCGCCCACGGGGTGAAACAGCGACATCTAGTGGACAAACTGAGAATTACAACATGTACGCCGCTGCTCTGAACCTTGATTTCAAACTTGTTCGTGTTTTGGGACCTGGAAGGCAGCTTGATTTCACTTCATGACGTCATGATCACACACGATCTCCGACGCAAATGCCAATCGAAGATCAGACCGATTGACTGGACTATCTATTATTAGTTTTGGAAATGATATCTCGAAAAGTGGGTTTAACCTCCGTACAAGGATAGAGACTGACCTCTATCAGATCCACGTCATCGATATATTCACATCAGATTCAAAAATATACAGATATAAAGTGTTGTGTATAATCGAGGCCTGGTTTACATGTGATGTGCCCCCTTTGTCCGCCAGCGGGGTGAAACAGCGACATCTAGTGGGCAAAGTGGGAATTACAACAGGTAAGCCGCCGCTACTGTGAACCTTGATTTCAAACTTGTTGGTGTTTTTTGACCTGGAAGGCAGCTTGATTTCACTTCATGACGTCATGATCACACACGATCTCCGAAGCAAATGCCAATCGAAGATCAGACCGACTGACTGGACTAGCTACTATTAATTTTGGAAATGATGTCTCGAAAAGTGGGTTTTACCTCCGTACAGGGATAGAGACTATAATAGATAATAGATAATAGTAGAAAGGAGGAAGAATAAGAAATACAATGAAATATGAATTGTCCTAACTGTTAACTGTAACTACAAAGACTGAAGATTCCGTGCGGCTGTATGTATACATGTGTATGTATAATTGTATGTATATATAATTGTATGTATAAGATGTATGTATAATTGTATATGTACATATATACTTATGTATGTATATATATATATGTATGTGTATGTACCTATGTGTATATATAAAAGCAAGTATATATATATATACAATATACACATCTGTATATGAACATATGTATATATTTGTGTGTATACATATAGTGTGTTTCTGTGTATACACATATATACATACATAAATCCCCACATATATATAGATGTGTATATATATGTATGTATATATATATATACATACAAATAGATGTAAATAAACATAATCATACATACATGTATATATTTAGAATTATATATGTTTGTCTGTATTTTTATTCATTTACTTATGTGTGTATACATTTACATATTAAATCATACATACATTTACATACATAGACATGTATATACATATATTTATGCACATACATGTGCATATATACTTTTTTACATACATTCATTTTTTATATATATTGTGTATATATGTAGACACATAAGTTATATATGCATACATCTATATCCATATACATATATAGATACCTTACAAGCATATATAATAAACACATATATATATATACATACATATATAAGTACATACAAATATACATGTTAATTTGTACAATAATGTATATATGTGTATATATGTAAAGATATGTGTATATATGTATGTATGTGTATAAGTATATATGTATGTAAATATATATTTGTATATATATGTATACATAGATGTATGTTTATATGTTTATATCTATGAATACATATATGTATTTATTTGTATATGTATAGAAATGCATGTAAATATAAATATATATATATACATGAATGTAGATGTGAATGTATACATGTATGTTTACATGTGTATGTACATATTTATGTATTTCTGTATATAAATGGTTAATGTATTTATATGAGTATATGTATTTTTCACCATACATATACACACATAGATTTATATATACCTATATAAACATATGTATGTATATATTTATACATATATACATACATATATAGTTATGTACATATATTTATATGTATTCAGAATAATATATATAAACCTACAAATATATGTACGCATGAATATGTTTATGTATGTATATATATATGTATGCATATATATTTACATGTGTATGGGTGTCTATATGTATAGAGGTATGTATATATACATGTATAAATATGTTTGTTTTTATATATATATACACACAAAATATATACATGCATATATATCCATATGTGAATATGTGTGTTTACATATATACAGACACACATACATTTATACACATACATATTATGTCCATCCACATATACATACACATGTATACATTAACCTGTGTATATATATATGTGTGTGTGTGTGTGTGTGTATATATATATATATATATATATATATATATATATATACACACAGATACAGCTACTTTTATATATATTTTTCATTATACATATATACACATATTCACATAGTTTTTATATCAAAATATTATTGGGCATTTTTCTTTCTTTAATGTATTTATTTTCAGGCTATTTCCTCCTTTTCATTCGGTATTTCCTACATCTAACGTTTTCTTTACATCTAATAGTCCAGTGTATAAAATCCCTTGAAATTACATATTTTACAACATATTTAGATCCTATTTTCTACTTTTTCTCTACTTTCATCTGATTCTTTTCAGCATTACCTCTTTCAATAGCAGTTTGCTGTTAGTATGACAACGCTGAATGATTCTCTAACTTGATAAGGAACCACTTTCCTTTAAATGACCTCACTTTTAGGTAAATACAAAAGAACACGCTGAGAGATGAAATTACTTTAGAACATGAGGTTTGAAAGATGTGAGTCTTTCTGGATTTGAAGAACACTTAAGCTCAGGAGGTCGATGTGAACAGACCACACGGGTACAGAGAATATTTTGACAGATTTATTTCAGCCAAAACGATCTCTTTAAAAACTGGCCAGCTGAATAATATTGATCCTTGGGATCAGCTCCAGACATTAAAGTTTATTTAAAAATATTTCCACTCAAGATTCAGGCATGAGCTGAAAACACAGTTCAGGTCGCAGCTTTGGAAGAAAAGGGTTGAGCCGCTATTCCCGTCCCTTCACCAGATGCGGGCCTGCGCCGGGCCCGGTCACTGACCTTGTCGATAAACACAGGAATCCGTCCGAACCGCCGTTTGAAAAGTCATTGCGTGCCGTGAGAGGCGAGACGGCAAGACGCCTCATCGGCTGCAGGTCAGCGAACACACGGACCGCCGACTACGAGCCCCGTCAGCCCCGCGCAGAAGACCGAGCTGCTCTATCTGAGCGCCAGCGTGTGGACCTGGTAGATCTCCTTGGGGAAGTTGACCTGCTGCTCCTCCAGCAGGATGCGCAGCCCCGCCCTGCCCACCAGAGCGTGCACGATTTCCAGGTCGCGGCAGACGCTGCTGTCCGCCTCGTCCGGGACCACGCCTTCGTACGACACGTTGTCCTTGATGACGATGAGGCCGTTGGGCCGCAGGGCTTTCCGGCAGCGGCGCAGGAACTCCACCAGGTGGTCGTCCGTCAGGTGGCCTGACAGGAAGAGACAATGGTATCATTTACACCGATGACATGCACTAATAATAACCCGCTACAAGTCAGGCGAGGAAGTTCAGGATCTCATTGCCAACTACAGACAACATGAACTTTGAAAATTGTGAAGAATTGCCAGGATTTTACTGTTTGCTGAAAGTGTTATAGTTTTTTTTTTTAACATATTATACCTTTGGTAGAATATCTGTGTAGTTTGCAGTGAGTAGTGGAAATGTCTTAACTTAGAATTAAAAGGTCAGAGGTTAAGCAGAGGATCTTTATCTAGTTAAAAGAAGAAAAAAAAACTGCACGGCAGACAAAACTTACAGCTTTGTGTTCTCGCATGTAAAATAACGGATTGAGGCTTCACTGTGAAAATTGTAACCGCGTTTCCTTCTTGTGTCATTATGTTATGGTTGAACTCTACTTTTGTGTTTGTTGATCTCTTTTTCTCAAATTCCTAAACCTTTATGGCAGCTGAAGGTGTTTTCTTATTGGCGGAGTGACTTTCAGAGCTGCCAGAAGAAAAAGCTAAGAGTTGAAGTGCCAGACTTCCCAAGAGAGGAGACTCACCAATGACCCACTGGATCCAGATGACGTCGTAGCGCTCGCTCTCCGGTACAAAGTCCTGCAGACCACGGCAGAAGTAGTTGCCCACTCTCTTGCTTTCCTCCCCTAAGTAGGTCTTCGCTTTGTCCAAGAACTCCTGCGTCACGTCCACCAGGTCCACTGTTTTGAACAGGGGCAGCAGCAGACGCTTGCTGATCCTTCCGATGCCGGCGCCGCAGTCCAGGGCGCAGCCGTTACTCGTCTTGCCTTCGCCCTCCTCCAATTTATCAAAAAAAAAACAAAGAAAGGCATCTATTTTACGTCTCGTATTTTTAATTATAATAAATACTGATAGAGGGAAGGTTTCTTACGCCGAGAAACTTCTGCAGAAAAGCCTTGGACCCGTTGATGTCGATGCTGGAGATGCTGCCGTAGCCGCCCAACATGCCGTCCACCGTGGGGGGAACGTCCCTCCAGTAGTCCTCAGCGTTTGAGTAGAAGCTGGACTCATCTCTCACAATGTCAACCATCCTGTGGACAGACCACACGTCACCTGATGTATTAGCAGAAGGTACAAATATATACACATATATTTATATTGGCTTTCAAAACCTGATGTTATTGAATATATATAGGAGTGCAACAATTCAGCCCAAACTGTTCAATCAAGAAGTGGAGAAAATAAATTGAGGTCTGACACATTTAACAGTTTGGAAACAATTTCTGTGTTTTGCTTTAACTTATTCTTCCCTTTGCTTTAATTTTTGGGTGTAATACTTATTTAAAATCTTTAAATTATTACATTTTAATTTTAAATTAAACTTACAAAAAACTTTAAAACTTAAAAAAAAACACACAAAAAAATAAAAATTAAAATCCTTTAATTTAATACTAAATTAAAATTGTTTTACCTTTTAAAGCAAATATATAAACCAGAGCCCAATGACAGCATCATTTAAAAAAAAAAAAAAAAAAAAAATGTTGATTTGTCTTTTTTTTTTCCCTTGGTAAATATCCAGGTACCTGCTTAATAAAATACAACAATCTTCGTGATTGCAGACCAAAAAATCTTATCATCAGCAACAGCAAAAAAAAAATTACATCTACAGGTCTATCTTGTATTATTGACATTTTATATCAGTGGTTCTTAACCCTGTTGGAGGTACTGAACCCCAGGAGGTTTATGAGCGCATTAATCAACCCCTTATTTATTGGAAAAATAATAAAAACTACATATTCATCCGACGACTCTTTTTTTGCTCAACACAATTAGTATGAAGGGATTATAATATTAAGAAAGAAATCACACAACGCACCAACATCCCTGCAGCACAGATAGGTCAAACTATGTAGCGTCATCACCCGCAGCCATATAACTATAACTGTACATATAACTATTAACTATATATATATGTGTGTGTGTGTGTGTGTGTGTGTGTGTATACACAAAAATAAACCATAACAATTGACTCAGGTAGAATTTTTGATTGAGTTGAGCGGACTACAGTTTCAGTGAACAGTAGATTATTTTTTCCTACACAGAAATTTGTCCACATGACCAGCGCGGACACACACACACACACACACACACACACACACACACACACACACACACACACACACACACACACACCTGGCAGCAGTTCAGCTGTCAGCCCCCATCGGCAGGCTGTCAAGAGAATGACAACCATGAGCTATATTTAAAAAAAGCCCTGTTTGTCGTGACGATGTGTCCTTCAGCTGTGAAGTGAGGAAAATAAAATAAAATGGAAATAAGAAACATTTTTCCAAATTCCCGGATCACGGAATTTGACATAAAACAACAAATCTGTGTCTTTCAATTGTCATAAATAACAAGTGTGCAACCCTCCTACATTCATGTCTTCACTGTGATGCATCCACGAGGACTCCATTCACCACCGGCTTCTGCACGGTTGTTACCGCTGTTGTTAAATCCAACCGTGCCAACACAAGGAGTGGACATAAACCAAGCAAAACATCTAGAATTTTACTCTATTTAACCGAAAATGACATTTCGGAAAAGGTTTTTCTGGTTTGACGTCACTACCCACACGCGTCGGTGCTTCGGTTTTAACCGGCTAGCTAGCTCGTTAGCCGGCTTCGTCGATAAAGTACCGGGACGGCGTTACCCCACGTCGCCATTTCAAAAAAACTAATATAAATGTATAAATGAGTTAAGGGCAATGATACAGACCTGTTTTCCACCCTTGCTCCGCGTCCAGAGCCCTCCGCTACCCCGGCAAAACCCGTTCCCGTTACCGGCGTTCGTCGCTCAAAACCGGGGTTTTCTATTTGGGACCATCGTTGACGTCATTTCCTTATTTGGCTCCTGCCGTTCACTCACGTCTCTCAGCTGCAGAGGGGAAATAGCGCCCTCTAGCGGTCAAATTAAGAATGTCACATATGAATATTATAAATAAAAATAAAGTATAGAAATTGTCAACATTTGTAAAAAAATTACTTGCTTTTGTACTCAAACAATTAAATAAAACAATTATGAAATTATAACACCACTAAAACATTGATCTAAATATTTATAGAGTATATATGATTGACGATTCATATTTGTGAATGATTTATTGATTTTGTACTCAAACAATTAAATTAGGAAAAAAACATTAGACAGCATGAAAATACGAACATAACTAAAACATCAATCTAAATATTTTTGAGTAGAGTAAATATAATTAACGATTAACATTTGTGAATGACTTCAAATTTTTGTATTTAATCAAATTTGAAAAGAAATCACTATTAGACAGCATGAATCTACATACATAACTAGGACATCAGTCTAAATACTCATAAGAGGTGTATGTTATGAAGGATTAACGTCTGTAAATAATTTCTTGATTTTTATCTTAAATATTTAAATTTGAAAAAAAAAACACTGGACAGTAAAAGAATACACACATAACTAAAACATATATCTAAATATATATAAGTAGAGTATATATATATATATATATATATATATATATATATATATATTATTTACAATGAACACAATTTCTTATTTTCATAATGATAATAATTACATTTGACATGTGACAAAAAAATATAATTATTAATGTTTGTCAATGATTTCAAACTAAATATTTATAGAAAAGATTATTAATTATTCATAATAGATATACTGTATTTATGAATATTAAGATCGATATTTTTTGTTATGCCTATATTTTCATGCTGTCTCATGATATATTTTCTTGTAAGTAAGCACAAGAACAGACATGAATCACAAATGTTCATGAAAAAAAAAATTAGATATAAGTTAAATCATTAGACCCCACAAAAGACACATAACAAAAGTATGATATGAGTAATCATTTGAAAAAATACAAAGAAAAGCAAAACAAAAAAAAAAAACTTAAACAAAGTGAGGATATGAAAGTGCCTGATCACTTCATGGCATTGAAATTGATGCAATATTTTATTTAAACATTTTTATAGTCTTTGTTGTGGAAGAAGATTGATCATAATTAAGAAAACACTTTAGACATTTATATATAGATATTTTTTATATAACTTTTTGTCTACTTTGGCAGGGTATTACCAGTAACTAGTACCACCTCCATCACCAACCTCCATTTTTGTTCAGTGCTTTGCAGTGCAGCCATCTCTCTCTCCGTCAACCGTCGCCTTGGTAACAGCACAGCACTGCCTGAGCGTGAGGTAAAAGCTTTCCTGGAAAAAAGTGGGATTTAAGAGTCTTGGGATCGAAACAAATCTAAGGCATGACTGAATTATCTATTAGAATAATGGAGCATACACAAACATACACACCAACACGTACAGTACATGGATATTTGAAACATCATAAAATAACAATATCTATAATATTCTAATATCATAAAATGAATGTTGTTGACCAGGCATACAGTTTTATTTACCTAAATCAGGGCATATTTATTGATCTGAATTACTCTTCCCTATTCCTGATCCTGATAGTAATCTAGTAGTGATTTTATATGTATATATATATATACATATACATATGTATATATATATATATGTGCGTGTGTATGTGTGTATATATATATATGTGTGTGTGTGTGTGTGTGTGTGTGTGTGTGTGCGTGTGTGTGTTTGTGTGTGTGTGTTTGTACTTGTTTTTGTGTGTGATAGTAATCTAATATTGATTCAGAATCAGAATCTGAATACTTTATTGATCCGTCAGGGAAAAAATCTCTGTGTTGCAGAGGCTCCTACTCACAGCAGAAAAATATAACTGTCCAAATAAGAAAAGAAAAAAAGTCTACATGACAATGAAAATAGAATATATGTCATCAATAATTATTATTGTTCATTGTAATCAATAATCAGTTCAAATACTAATACTGCAATTACCCAGAATTATACATATATACTTGTAAATATACAATTTTCTCTATATACCATTAAAGATGTGAGTGACATCGTTATACACACACATAAACACACACACACACACACACACACACACACACACACACACACATACACACACCCATACACATATTCATTAGTGTGCGCCTTTAATTGTCCCAAAACAGAGACACTTTTTTTATATATATATGTGATTGTGTGTATGTGATTTGTTGTCCATACATACTATAATATCTATATATAATTATCCTGATATAGGCAGGCTGTTCCCGGCTATTTGCATTTGCCTCTTTATATATTTATCTAAATTATTTAAAAATTAAAAATTAAAAAAATGATAAAAAATGAAACTGTGCTTTGAGAAGAAACGGAGTTGTGATGTCACACAAAGAAGCTGTGATGTCATAAGAAAAAAGATGCAGGGGTGGAGCTGCAGGGCTGTGTGACATCACGCCGCATCTCAGTGGATTTGAGCTGCAATAGAAGAAGAAAACGAAGGAGAAGGAAGCAGATCCTGGTGCTGAGAAGCAACAAATCATCTCTCCTGAAGATGAGCAGGAAGTGTGTTGCCTTCCTCCTCATCCTTCTCCTGCTGGTTGTCCACCTGTCAGCGCTGGTCAGTCTGATCTTTTAGTTCATGTCGATCACCCGAATTATCTCATCAATTGTCATATTTCAAACTGGCGCGGTCAGAGGATTTTAGTCCAAAAAACACGCTGAAGTCAAAGTAGGGTTTAGATCAGGCAGATTGTGGAAGCGTTCACTTCTTAGCAGCTTTTATAAAGCGCAAAAATTATTATCTCATAGTTTTTACTGAAGAGAGATCCAAACACTAAACTCACTGTTGATTCTCAGGACCAGAACCAAGTTATTGTCCCAGACGAGATCCCTTAAAACGTCACAAGTCATTGGTTTCATCACAAAATGCACACCAAGACATGCTTTTTTTTAGATTACACTTTAGAGTTTATTTATTCTTTACTTCGTCTTCGCAAGCACCGCATCACTAAAGTCTCATAATCTCAAGTACATCGACTAATACTCGTGTTTTCGTAGAGACGTTGATCCAGTGACGACGAAAACGATGAAAAAAAAACGCCATCATTTGCTGGTTCACGTGACCGCAAATACAAGCGCACGTTTACACGTCGTATAGAGACAAACAATCATTCACCTTCTCATTCTAACGTCGTGGGCGTTGGAGAAAAAGCCAAGAATCCCTGAAACGCCTTCACCGGATCGGGTGTTGTGGTTGCAGGTGGTTCTGGCCGAGAACGTCACCGACATGCCCTTGAAAAGCATCAAGCTCACCACGCCGTGGCGTCTCCCGCCTCAGTGACCGCGGGGGGTCGGCGAAGGACGTGAGAAGACTGATGTCTGCTTGGAACAGATCTGTGTTTCGTTTTTCTTTTTTTTTTTTTTTTTTTTGGACGTCTAATGAAAAATTAAAAAGGCTGCTGTGAATTTCGACTCTGCTTCGGGTTCCGCTCTTCGGCCCTGAGATTTAAGACAAGGTTTCAGCCGGACCGGTCGGCTAGTCGGTCAGTGCCGAGGTCAAAAATGATGTCTCACGTCGTGTTTCGGTGATTCTTCTCAGCCGCGGGACAAACAAGCTGCGCTGCTGTTGAAGTTTAATATCGATCAAAACAGATCCGCTGAGAAATGTAATACCTCTGTTTTTTTATTCGGCGGTCGATGAGCTTTACTGTCTTGATTTATTTATGTACCTTATTTCTAGTTTTAAATTTCCCAAACAAGAATTTAGGCCTCTATTTTTGTTCATTTTTCAAAATTGAATTGCATTCATCTGCAGTGGTTTCTACAACAAGCAGCAACAATGTCTAGAGGAGAAAATAATACTGAAAAAAAAAAAAAAAAATAATATATGTAAATAAATATATATCTATGAATTATATATATATATATAAATATAAATCATATATGCATTATATATATACATAAAATCACATATATACATAATCATTATATATAATATATATATATATATAATGATTTTATATATATATAAATTATATATATATTATGTAATGATTTTATATACATATATGTAAAAATAACATATATATTTATATACAAACACAGACTAAATGAATGTTTTAATCAAGATGAAATATATATACAATGAATGAATGAATGTATATTCATCATCTAGTATTGATTTAAACAGATCCGCTGAGAAATGTTACACGTATATGTGTGTGTATAGATATTTTTTTATAGATAGAAACTAATAGATATTTGTGGACACACACACACATTGATATTTTCCCTCTGACTAAGAAATGAGTTGTAATTTGAAATATCCCCAAGGTCATCTCTACCCAAACGTTTTTTCTAACAAAGGACAAATGAAGAGGTCAAATTAAATGCATCTTGAAAAAAAAATTATATTAAAGAAACGGTGACTTCACTTTGGAAAATCATGTTTCTGCCGAATCAAAGTCACATTAACAGCTTTATAATTAACCCGGGACGTTGGTTTCTGAGGGCAGCCCTCGGACGGGAACAAGAGCCGCCGCAGCCTCGGTTAATTTCCATGTTAACAAGTTGCACATTATAAATTCAGGCAACCACAATGGCATTGATTGCTTGGAGTGGGCGGGGGGGAGGAGGAGAGGGTTCAGCAGGATCTCTGGGGCTGCAGAGGGAAACGCCTGCAAATCAGCTGCTGCTGAGATCCAGAGAGGAAAGATGAGCAGTGTCTGTCTGATCATGAAGCGGGGCCTGTCTTTTTTTTTTTTTTTTTTGATATAAAAAAGAAGCCTCATTGCAGCGAGGGGCTCTCATGTGTTGAGTGTGTGGGGAATGTTAAAATGTAGCCTGATGCATTAACACCATCATTATCATCAGCAGCAGCGTTGAGCTGCAGAGTGCAGTACCCCAACATGACCACTAGGGGACAGTGCAGAGCTGCAAAAGATCCACCTTCTCATTTCGCGTTTTCAAACCTGAATTCCGAAGCTGGTTTTGTTCCAGCTCACTCTAGAATTTAGTCAACAACCCCCCCATTAACTGATTTAGTTTTTTTTTTTTTTTGCTGTCTGAAATGACTGATTTATCAACACAAAAGTCCATGAATTGATGCAAAAATAACTTGGAGCGTGTTCTGCCGCTAGGTGGCGCTGTTACACGGCTGTGGATATAAAAAAAAAAACTAGAAACGGATTTGAATTCTTTGTAGAATTCCAGGTAGAATTTAGTTTTTTTTTTGCTGTCTGAAATGATTGATTTATCAACACAAAAGTCCATAAATTGATGCAAAAATAACTTAGAGCGTGTTCTGCCGCTAGGTGACGCTGTTACACAGCTGTGGATGTAAAAAAAAAAACTAGAAACGGATTTGAATTCTTTGTAGAATTCCAGGTTAACATTCGGAGTCAATGAGAATTGGTAGAAAAAATGAGCCGGCTCATACCACTGGAAGACAAAGAATCCAAAGGGACGTTATATTAAAATCAAAATTTTCATTTAGTGAGTTCATGAATGATTTTTTTTCCTCCAAGTTTTGTATTTTGGCGAAAAACGATCAAACAAGGAATCTGAGAGGAGCTTGGCCAAACTTGTCCTGCGGCAGAAAAATGCCGGTGGAACAGGGCGTGTCTGAATGCCGGGACTCGGGTTACTTCAAGGATCTTGATGGAGGGAAAACACGAGTATTTTCTGGAACCTTCTCATTTTATCTCCTAACGGTTCGCCCGGAACACATCGACGTTCCCGAGACTTTCCCAGATGTTTATAACGGGACCACCATCCTCAGAACACCGAGGATCTTGCATCCTGGGAACCATGACCCTCGGGAACATTGAATCCATGGAAACATTGAATCACAGGAACTGAAGCCTTGGAATTTTGAGGCCAGCTAACTTGAGGCCATTGGGAAAGTAAAACCCTGGAAATCCCGACCGAAGGAAAAAGAAGTCTGAGAACATGGGACTGCGAGAAGAAATAAAACCCTGGGAAAAGTGACTCCCAGGAAGATTGTAATCTGGGAGGGTTGGGAATAATCCTGATTCGACATTCCTGGATTTGCATTGGGCTTTTAGCTGGACTCCATTCATACTCGACATTAGAACGCCCAAACAAAATCAATAAGAATAAGAATAAAAATAAGAACAACTTTATTTATCCCGAAGAAAATTGTTGTACCAGAGTTACAAGAAAAATATGACAATAATAAATAATAGTAGAAAATTGTATAAACAGCAAAAAAAAAGGGGGGGAGAATAAGAAATACAAATAAACTATAAAGTGTCTTAAGTACCAAGTGAAAGATAAGGTGTTCACGAGAGTATGAAAAAATATTTTACATGAAGCTGTTATGAAATGAAATATTGCACAGTTAGGAACATATATACAGATAAATTATTACAAGTTAGATTTATTACAAATTAGATCTTTTTAATCGTAATTATTATGTGGAAGTTCACAAAAAGGGGGGGGTGACAAATATGGTGATGTTCATTTAAAAACTTTTTTTTTTTTTTTTAGATTATATTGCATGTTTTTAAAGATAAACTTTAAATGATAATCTAAAAAGGCAGGTATAAAATAAAATAAAAAATGAATAAAATAAAATGAAATAAACTAGAATAAGATAAAATCAAATAAAATCAAATAAAATAAAAATCATAAGAAGTAAAATTTTGAAACATTAAGAAAAACTCTAAAATATGTGGAAATACTAATTACAGGAAAAAAAAGACAATAATAATAATAATCATGACCTCTCTCGAAGCGCCTGGATGGCGGGGCTCCAAATTGGGATGAATTTTCAATTTGGATGTTTGGAAACATTCACTATGCTCCGTTTCGAGCGCTTTAGTGAGGATATTAAACAGCACCTCAAATATTATTTGATCCATCTAAGGGCTTCCCCACACCTATGTTGTCCCTTGATAATCCGGGCATTGGGTTGTTTGTCCCATCACAGTAGGTGCGAAAGGTTCGCTGACCTTCCCTCCGCCTGTTATGTCACCTTTATGGCCAATCCTTGAGCGAGGAAGGCTGCGGTCGCTCTTATTCCCTGAGAAACCCTTCAGTCTGGTTGCGCAGTGACAAAAAACTTCCTTTGTGTTTTTCAACCAAACGACCATAAAACCAACCGTTCACACGTTTTGTGTTTGGACCGTGTTTGGAACCCGGAAACCCGTAGGAACCCCACGCAGACACGGGGAGAACATGGAGACCTGCTCGCTGCGAGGCGGAGGTGCAAACCTGAAATCCTTTTCCAACCCCACTGAAGAAATGCATTTCCTTGTTTTGAACATTAGGAGGCGCAGGTTGTATATCAGACGTATGGATGTAACATTTTGTTCTTGTGTCGTCTGATTTTTTTCCCTTTTTTTTCTATCACATCAAACCGGTCTCTCTTTAATCCGCAACACAACTGTCTCAGATACGAAAAGTAGGCTGGAAAGAACGACAAAACCTGAGGAAAAAAAACAAACAAACAAACAAACAGTAAGCACAGAATGCATGTGCTAGTTGAGCGGTTAAAATCCATGGTGTGTTCAAGCGCGACTGTCGGAGTTTGTGCAACTCAGTTGGATTGGGAGTCCAAAAAAAATTGTCATTTAAAGGTTAAACCTTGGCTCTCGGTTTCTGCAGAAATGATGTTTCCGTTCCCCGAGAGCTGGGAGTCATGAAAAGTGAAAGTTCGAGACAAATAAGACACGTCCAGACAAGGATAACTATTTAGTGGACAGTCTGCGGTCTCCACGAGCCCGTCCAGAAGGTTTCAAGAACATCCCAACGGGGGCGTTGTTGCACTTAGTTACCAGCGAGGGGAGCTCCAGAGCAAAACTTCTGGAGCTTCTTGTTTCCTTGCTCTAGTGACGCAGTGGACTGAGTCCAGCTCCAGCATTTGCTCCTTCCCGCGCCGAACGCACAACACGCCGCTTCTCGATGTAGCGAGCATCTTAGCGCGCGATACGCATTTGTATGTTTGTCATGTAAACGACCCGAGATCGTGATCCGTGACGGAAATATACATGGCGGAAAGCAAGGAGGAGATTAAATACGCGGCACATATGGATATGTAACCCGGATAAAATATCATCCCGATGTGATCAGAGTTTTCCTTTCCAGATGTTCTGGAGTCCTGCAAGATGAGGACAGGTGTTGACGCGCAGCTTTACTCAAGTTGTCACTTTGGACAAAACAAGAGCTTTGCAAAGATTGGATGTTTTTGTTAGCGCGTAAATATTGTCCGGAAACGGTGTCAGTAACGCACGCAGCTGTACATACCTCGCGCATGACATTGTGGGATACCGGCAAACTCGGAAACGGGGCGAGCGTAACCACACCTGACGGGGTTTCTGGGAGTCCTTCTGTTCGCTGCGCTAATCGAGTATTTTAAACCCAACGTAACCGTGGTAACCATTCGCGTTTCACAATAAATCGCCCGTTAACCTACTCCCGGTGCGAACCCCCGGCCGCCAGTTGAACCGAAATGTTCGGATGATGATTGAGAGGCTCACTGTGGCGCGTCGGATGTAAACACGACAACTTTCGTTGCCTCCGAAGACAAACGGAAGCGGCGTCTGCTTTATTTTCCGCGTTGGATTGGAAGTTTTTAATGAGCAGTGGATTTAAACAGCGTGTCGAGGAGGTACCTGGGCCACTTGGGGGCAGCAGAAGCATTGCGCCTCTCGCTCCATGTTATCTCCCTGAAAAGGAACATTTCCCCCCAAAATAAAGTTGCTAATTACCTATTCGAGCCTCGTGTTGATAAAATAGAGGCTTTAAATCCACAAAGTAGCGCTTGCTTGCAGGATAAATCAGCGAAGGGAAAGGGAATTGATTTCCAAACGTAAAAATCACAAGCGTCTATAAAAACAACCCCGGTCCTCTACAAGCAGACGGCACATCTACGCCAGCCTTGACCCGCAGAGCTGCTTTGAGAAGATGTTGTTCACGCCCGCCGCTCGCTGGAAAAGTGCTCGGGAGGCTCCGGTCCTTCCGGGAAACTTCGCACCGGCGGCTTGACGATGAGTTCCTCCTTGTCGCGCAGAGACTCAGGTGACGATGCTTGAGATAAGATCTCCATCGATGGTCTTCGGTTTCTTCCAGTCTCTCCGTTTAGAAGAACGGGGGCTAAACATGCGTTCGGTGTGAAGGTTTTGCGTGATTTAACGCCTGTTAAATTTGCGTCGCCTCTACATCTGATCTAGTCTTCACTTCATCCAAGATGGAGTTCCTCTATCGAATTATTATTATTATCATCGTTCTATATCCTTTGGTAACTTGGGTGTTAAAAATGGATTTTTAGAATCACGTTTGTTCAGTGGAGACCTTTCTTTACTAAAACGTCCGCGGTAAACCGCATTGCCAAACCACTCCCATCATGGTGGGGATCTTCACCCTTCATTGGCATTCGGTCCAACTTTATGCAAATGAACAAATGCGCACAGCGATCGGTGAGGCTTCGTTAGCGCCGGCGCTAACCGTCATCCGCGCGACCTTCACCAGATGATCGGGGGGGGGTGACTCCTCCGGCTGACTGGAGCCATGAGGCTCGTTTGCTGACTTCCAGTGAGCGCATTAGCATAAGCATACGGTTAGCGCTACTGTATACACACTGCATACGTAATGAAGCACGTTAGCAGCAATAGCTCATTTGTCCCTCGTATCCCAACCGGTTGAGGCAGAAGGCCGCCCGCGTTGGGCTGGGATGTGTTTGAGGTTCCTGCCCGGTCAAACGCAGCGTTTCCTCACCAAGTGCGCGCTCATGGTGGGAATTCGGGGTAGAGAGACAGAAAAGTGGACATAGACATGGAAAAGCGAGCTAATTTGATCGAGATTGAGGGGTGTATAAGGGTTTGAGAGGGAGGAGCAAAAATTATCTCATGCTCATGATACTAATAGCGCTGACAGTTACATTCTAATTGCTGAAATTATACAATTACAGCTTAAATACCCATAAAGGAAAGAGCTGGTGTGATGCTACAGTAGATCAAGTCATGCCTCTTGGGAACCTGCATCCAGTGCATGCGATTTTCCAACTTTTAATCTTTCACGTTTCAGATTCTTGACATCCGGAATAGAAACGTGAAGGGTAAACGCAATGGACTAGTAGCTAAGGAGTTTTTATCTAAATATCTAAATCTGGTTTAGCCACACAGAAGCGGAGCCAGATGAGCGTCCACAATGATATAATAAATGTTTCCAACCGCGCATCTATGGTTACAGTAAGAGCGCGGTTCTCCTTGGAGATGGAGGTTGGACACTTGGATTCATCCGCCACCTGCAGAAAGCCACAAAAAGCAATTTATTCATGTCACGAAGATCAGCCAATCGAATATGATCGGAAGGACTATTTGCCGTATTTGTGCGAAAACGGCAACACGGCCTCTATCTGCGAGGATATTCCTCCTCTCCATCTCAGGAGCAACTCTCAAGGTAGCTCACATTCTCTGGCGAATATTGTGTTTGTAAATATTACTGCAAAGGGTGTAGACCCGATCCATACATGAGGTAATGCGGGATAAGTCACTCAAGATACTTGGTCTCACTCAACTCGGCCAAACATCACGGCAGAATGTGGGCGGAAACCCTCCGACGGTATCCAGAACACGAGACTGATGACTTGCATCATTCATATTGTTATAGTTTATTTAATACGACACCATTAGATTGTAAGTATCTCGGTAAGGAGACGCACTTCGTGGCGGGTTTCGCTTTCGGGTAGCACTGCCGAAGCGCCCTGGAGCAAGACGCCGACCCCCACCGGCGTGCACGTTGAGCCGGGTGGTCGTTTGCAAGGCAATAATCGGGGGACGGGGCACATATTCCCATGTATTAGTTCATTCACAATTTATAGTTCTTTCTTGGGTGATGCCTACTGAGTGCTCATGTATTAATGTGGTATTAACTCAAGTATTCAAGTAATAATGTAGCACCGTGTAAATAATTTACCGCCTACCCATGTAATATTGTAGTAAGGACAAATGAGTATTCATATAATCATTTAATAATGACTACTGGCTACTCATGAAACATAGCAGAAATGAAAACTCAGTTCTCTTGAAATGACATGGTAGTGGATAGAATACGCAGACGTAATCAAGTATAATTATGATAATCAGGATAAAAAAAAATGAAGTAAAATGAAATAAAAAAAATAAAATAAAAGGAAAAAAATGAATAAAATAAAATAAATTAAAAACATAAATAAAATGAAATAAATAAAAAAAATAAATAGAATAAAATAAAAAATGCTAATCATACTAATAATCACAACTTGATAATAATAATATATTTAAAGTAATAATTATACAATTAAGTTATAGCACATGATTTAACACTTTGATGATAATAATAATAATGATTGATTCATTAACCGATATATCTTCTGAACTAAAAGTCAAAGCTAACACGAGCATCTTGCCCCGTTCTGTTAATGTTAGCACGTGGTTAGCATCCACATTAGCATCTTCCTAGCCGCGATTATCGCGGTTTGCATTATCGACCCTAAATTACAGCGTCTTCTTTCAAGCCTTGCGTTGCGGGATCCCAAGCCGCTCGCTTTCACGTCAAACTATCCACCGTGAACGATATGTCACGCATCAACAAGGGATAACTATCGTCGGGTTCTTTGTCAAAATAAATCACGCTTCACAGCAGGATCTTCCGGATACATATTGTGACACCTGTTTCTTCCAAGTTGATCGTCCACTCATGCTAATTAAGGAAACCCGGACTTTTAACGCTGACGCGATCACATTCGCCGCCGCCGCCATTGGCTGGAAGTGCATTACGCGGCTCTCGTTCTGTAGAAATGACTTCACGTCTTGGCATTGCAATCACCCTAATAGCCGGTATAAGTCAGTCCAAGTACCTACTGCCTGCCATTAGCGGTGGACACAAAGACGGATGGAGGACCGGTCCACCCAGAAGGCTTCGGCGGGGAAGACAGACAGAGGAGGAAAAAAAAGGAAAGCGGGAGATGCATGAAGAGACGGACGGAGATACACTGCTATTCAAACTTTGCTGTTCTATCTGAGCCGTATTGGAAAACCGTCCACAGTGAGCTCAGTGCTGAAATTAGATATTGATCCCTCCGTCTCCTCCCCCATCACCCTCCTCCTCCTCGCCACCGCCGCCCCCAACCCCCACCATCCCCTCGCTCCCCTTCTGGTGATTCTTACTCTTTCATTTAGTCCTGTCACGCTTGGGAATTCTTCCCAATTGGGATTCCTCTCCCTGACGCATCCTTGTTCCCGTCACTTGTATCCTACAATTCAGGACACGGCGAGAGATACGACGATACCGGAGAAAGGATGAATCGATGCCACCGCTACGTCCTGAGCGCTGCCGGGCGGGACGTTTGACTGATGTGACCATTTAATATATTACAAATGGCTCCATGCGAGGGAAATGAATCACCGGGCAATTCTGATAAATGGAAAACATAGACTATAGCATATGTTGACATGAGTTGCCTTTTCACATCCGGATTCATTATGGTGGTCCATCAAGGATTCGTATGCGGAGACGTCCTTCTGTGCTTTGCATTCATTTCCTGCGTGATCCTGTACGTTCTCCAGGAAGCTGGAGGACGCGGAGCCGAACGCAACAAACCATGCAGTACCGCCAGAAACCATTAGGGGGCAGCGCCGCGCAGGATGCTTAAGACGACGACACGGCGCCATTTATTTGAAGGCCGCCGCTGTCCGATGCGCCATCTCTTTCTTCGGCATGTACATTATTATCACCTCCTACGCCGTCGCCATGTTTGTTATTGTTTATAAGTGAACGTGAAACTCTGCGCTGCCCTCTAGTGCAGCGGTCAATAACCTTTTTTTTGTACCAGGAACCTGTTTTATGCGTAAAAATGTTTCCACGGACCAGATAGAGGCGCGCGGGTTCTAATAATAAAAACTTTTGTAACTTCTGAATACAGCAGTTACACTTTTGAGGGTTTCGTAGCTTCATTAGCTAGCCGTTTAACGCAAATAACGCATAGCTGGCGCGTAGTTTGTGTATCACCTGCTGCAATGAATCCGTAACTTCGCTAAGAAGCTTGATATTTTCTTTTAAACGCGTTTCTGCAGATCTGCTTCTGCAGATCATTTGTGACTTTTGTTTCCGGCTAATATTTTTTCAAGAGCTAGCATGTGAAGAGACACAACAGAGTTAAGTACAGCAGTAAGATACAGTCATTTTTCAAAATAAGATCCGGAAGGTGAAATTAAAAAAAGGATCATTTGTGAAAAGAAAGATTTTCTTTGAGGACTGGTACTGGTCCAAGGACCGGGGGTTGGGGACCCCTGCTTTTGTGGATGTATTGCTTCGCGACCACAAACGGGAAGCATGCAGGTGGTGACGTTCGAAACGGACAAATGTACTTCGCACGAATACATTTGAGCCTGAAGAGTTATATTAGCGTAGAAGTGGTGGAATCAAAGCGAGGGTTGCATGGGGGAAGCAATCGTCTCTGCGGGCGGCTGCAAAGGCCGCAGCCTTGCACTCCCATTTTGAGTGGTTTTTTTTAATATTTGGATGGATTAGATAGCTATTTGAAAAATTATAATACTAACATCGAATTCCCATGTGGCCCGAATGACACAAAGTATCGTATGAGTCAAAAAAAAGAAAAAAACCCCAACATATTTAAAGTATTTTAGATGGTAAAAGCAAAGGAATAACCCGGTTTGAAGCCGTGTCGGTGTAAATATTGCAAAATTAAATGGGCTGCTCTGGAGTCTGTAATTAATGGAAGCTTGGTAAGAACTTACACTGAAGTAAAATGACTTGAATGAGATCTCCCGTGATGTTAGATATCCCAGATCAATATACCGATCAGATATTGCGTTTCACACATCACGCAAGTGACGGGACAGTAATTGAGACATCTTTTTGACAAACTCTGACCGTGGACTCAGCGAACGGTCGTTCCGAGTAGAAATAGAAGAATCTGCTCCAGCCTGCAATAACCAGCCGTTACTCCCCCTCATCTACTCCTCTGCTTCTTCTCCTCCTATCTCCCTCTGGTTCACCTTCACTCATCACCTCATCTATTTTTCCCCATTTCTGTTGCCAGGCAACAGACGGGGAGGGCATCACGTCGCCGCGTCGAACCGCGGGAAGAACTCGCCCCCTCCACCAGATGTTCCGTGAAAGATCCGGAGTCCGTCGTTTCTCTCTTTTTCCGAAAACGCCCGGGCTCTGCGACGAGGTCCGGGGGAGACGTTCGGGAGAACGTGGGAGCGTGCAGAGAAACCCCGCGTCTACAAAAATGCCGGCGAGGTTGTTTTCCTTTCTTTGCGTGTGCAGTGCTCGCACTCGCCTCTGAGGATTTATGCAAATAAATGATAAAAAAACATAGGGATAAGTACGATGAGGAAATGGGGGAGAAGAACGGAGGCTCAAAGTTGAAGCAGGGGTCGAGTAAAACCCCCAAATCGAACTACTGCAACTGTACTTCACTATTTCCACTCTCATCTCTGTCGCTTAACCTGTAGCCTCACTTAACTGACCGTTATTGGATAATACCACACCGACGAGTGGAAAGGTTATCATTCATGATATCCATCTTGAGTGGAGCGTCTCGTCTCCGATGCCGTTCGGCCTCCCGCCGTCTCCGATCTACCGCCTCCATCTCTAGAACCGCGGGAGGGCTGAGCCTTTTGCTGCTGCTGGGCCCCGACCACAGGAATGCCTGTCAACCACACATCAAGAACTGCGACTCTTTACAGTCGAATCACAGCTCAAAACCCACCTATTCACCCTGGCTTTTTTTTCCCCTCAGCTCTTTAAATGTTCTTTTTTATTTATTTATTTATTTATTTATTTATTTATTTATTTATTTATTTATTTATTTATTTATTCATTTAATTTTATTTATTTGTGTATGTTTTATTTTTTATTCATTTATTTTACATTGTATAGCTTCTTTATATTATAATAATCATCACCATTATAGTTATTATTATTATTATTATTGTTTTTTATATTATTGTTATTGTTATTATGATTGTTTTTACATTATTAGCATCATTATCATTATTATTGTTGTTGTTGTTGCTGTTGTTTTTATATTATTTTTGTTGCTTTTATATTATTATTATTATTATTATTATTATTATTATTATTATGATTATTATTATTATTATTATTATTATTACTATTGTTGTTGTTGTTGTTGCTGTTGCTTTCTTATATTATTGTTTTTATTATTATTATATTGTGGTTGTTGTTGATGTTTTTTTATCATTATTATTATTATTATTATTATTATTCCCAAAGTGTACCACAGATAATAATCAAATCCTTATGGATTGCTACTGAAGGCCACTCTGAAGTAGCTCAAGCTGTGGTAAAGTTCTACATTAGATCGAAAATGTACTCTTTCCCATTGAAAATGAACCTAGGGGACTTTTGGGGCGGAGCTTGCATCGCTATGGCGGGGAAAATGAAACAAATATCACTTTCTCACACGTGTGTCAATGCATTAAATAACATTACAAGCGAAACTAAGTAACACCATGGTTGGAACGGCGTTCTGCAGCTTGATGTTTGCGATCAGGATTTGCGTGGAATCAAGATGGCGTCATATTAAGTTTGGGTTGAAGCGGCGGCTTTACCATTCGTAATTTAAAGATTATTCAATCCCAAAATGAGGGTAAATGATTTCGGGTGGTTTCAGAGGCGCTTCACACCAGGTTGCGTTCACCCCTTCACACCCAGGCAGCAGCGTCAAAGATCTTGATGTTTCTCCACGAGGTCCTGGACCAGAGAGAGCAGACACTGGAGGGTGAAGAAGCTTGTTCCGGTGCAAACACGCCACCCTGGGGTGATTCACTGCCGGTCACCCACCAGCGGATGGGAAATTGGGATGATGTAGAATCCGCAAAGCGTTTTTTTTTTTTTTTTTTTGGTATAAGCCCCTTTCATGCACGCACTGTGAAGCCCAAATCATTCGGGCTTTTACCCGGATGGGGTTGCGAGAGAAACTTTGGAATCAGTCAGATCAGACATTTAATGGTCTTCAGACGAGCAGCTCCCTCCCACAAAGTTCCCGTCGTGGCAGAATGAGACCGTGCGTGACGCAGCAGATTGTTCTCCAGTGGATTCGCAAAGGAGCGAGGGTGTTGATGAGTTTATTCGCCGCTCGCGCAAAACACAAATATCCACCGCCGCCAGAGAAACGTGAGTCACAGCGACAGACGCCAGCAGAGCGGAGCAAAAGACGGCCAGATGATCTGACTGGAGAGGCGACGAGATGCAGGTCCAGCTTCTGCAAACAAAACCACGGCTTCTCTGGAGAAAAGCGTTCGGGTCGTGTTTGTCTCTTGAACGTGACTGATTTGATGTAATATATATATATATATATATATATATATATATATATATATATATATATATATATATATATATATATATATATATATGTATATATATATATACATATATATTTATAAATATATATATATATAGATAGATTCCTGTACACAGTGTATATATGTATATAAACGTATATATATAAATTTAGATATATATACATATATATGTATGTATATATAAATTCATATATATGTATAGATATATATATATAAATTCATATATATATATTCTCTGCATATATATGTACTTGTGTGTATATATACATATATACATATATATGCAAAGAATATCCTTATATCCTTGTGTATATATATTTTTTTTTCTTGGCATATATATATATATATATATATTTGTGTCAGGGTATATATATATATTTATATTATATGTATTATATGTACAAATTTATACATATATATATGCCAAGATAGTGTATAGTATATATAGTGTATATACTGCATGTATATACACTATATATATATATGATATTGCATTATACTAATATACATAGTGGTCCCTTATGATATGAATTTATTTTGTTCCAGAAGTGGGTTTGTATGTTGATTTTTTTTTAATATCTTGAATGAATTTTCCCCATTTAAAATAAATTCAATCTTTCCAATGCGCCTCAACCACAGGAAGAGTCTTCAAAAAGTTGAAATTGTTTTGTGGAAAATACAAAAAGGACCTTTTTGTATATATTTTGTACAAAAAGGACCTTTTTGTATTTCCAAAAACGTCCAAAAACATGCAGGAGGTTCATCGGAGACCCTAAAATTGTCCGGAACGGCGACGTGCCTCTACAGGGTGTGTGAACGGTTGCATGTCTCAATGTGATCTAAAAATGAAGGAGCGAATTGTTTTATAGAAGAACCTCGGCTTATGAAGTCATTTCGAACAAATCGACCAACGAACAGTTTTCGATCAAATCTAGACTAGACCTGCGGACAAGCCTCGGTGCGAGAACACAAACACAGTTGTAGCGTAGCATGCAACTCTACGTTGTTTACAATGTCGTGCTATCCTGTTATATTAATGCTTTTTTGTGCTTTTTTCAGTAAGATAGCGACATTATGGCTCCCAAAAAGGGTTGCGTTGCAGTTGCTAGCGGTGTTAAGAAGACGTTAGGAATTTCAGTCGATCTGAAGAAGGAAATAATAGCTCACGGATCTCGATAAGCACTACAACACGGCTAAGTCAACCGTCTGTACAATCCTGAAGGACAAAGTCGTGCTAAACAGCGGATGTGGCTAAAGGGACGGCTATGTTACCGATGCAAAGCTATGTTGGTTTGAATGAATGAAAGACAGCTAGCTGAGATAGCGTTAGCGTTAATGAGGGTCTCAAATGCGAGAAGGCTTTACTTTTGCACGATGATTTTGCGCTTGAACTGGCCGGTGTGTTCAAGAAGAGAAAGAAGAACAAAAATACAGTAATAATAATCCTTTCTGAGTTTTTTTTTTCGCCAAAAATATAGAGTGCAGACATGTCTTGGTGAACCCCGACTCTCATGCAATAACATCGTCGATAAATGAATGAATGAAATACAAAAAGTCCAGGAACTAATTTTAATAACATTTTGCTGGGTATTTCATCACAAAATAAAAAAATGACAGGAATCTCTCACCATATTGTGGTTAATTTTTCACTGTCTCACTGTATTGTGGATTTTGAACTTTTACATATCTAATTTTATACTGTGGACTTTCCGCCCTACCACGGGTTTTTGCGATATGAATGTATTTTTATATATTTATTATTTCAATTATTTTTATGTTAAAAATAAGTAACCAGAGCAGGGTGTTTCTGTATCCTCGGGCCTGAATGCAATTTGATATACAATCTATAATTTCTATATTTATAGATTTTTATTATGTATACTAATATATTTTATTTAGATATTTATTTCATATTGTATTAAATTCATGTTTTATTTTTAATACACGATACAATTTGATACACAATTGTATTGCAGATTAAAATATTTCACACATATATATATATAATTGCAATTATCTGTTAAATATATCATATATATTATATATTATATATTGCAGATTTTTCACAATACTATGTTTTTTGCGGCATAAATGTACTTTTACATATTCTATTATTTCAATTATTTTTATGGTCAAATAATCATTTTCTCAGATGGCGTGTGGTGTTTCTGTATCGTGGGCTCTGATTGGCTCAGCGACCGTAGCATGTAGCGATTGCAGCTTGTTCATAAGATGTTTATAAGAGTATGAGAACTTCAAAATATGTATTAATAATAAACTACAAATATGGTCGCCGTGTCGTGGGTTTACCATTCGCGGAGTGTATGCCTTTACTCAAGTGTAAGCAGGAAAGGCTAGCTCATAGCATGTTAGCGATGGACATAAACATGAAATAAAACCACTTTAAAAGATATACATTTGGACAACGTGGACTTGGAACACAGGATGGGACATCAACATTTCCCCAAATGTGCTTTTCAGAGGTATTTTTTCCAAAGCAGATGCTTCCATTTCAAGAGATCTCCATGCATTTACCGCTGAAGATGTTACGATTTACAAACAGAGTGCGTTATGTGGATGCACAAACACAAACACAAACACACACACACACACACATGTGACAGACCGGCTCTCGGCTCGCGCGCTGTGTGAGGTTTTCTGCTACCGCTGCTAAGAAAATGTCCTCATATGAGTTATCTCCAGCCCTGTAATGTGGCTTCTTTTCATGCAAGCGGAATTCATGCTTATCTCTCCGCAGCTCTCTTTCTCCCCGCCCGGCTCTGCTTTTTGATTCTTTTTCTTCCTCGTGGCAAAGCACAGCAGCAGAATTTCCCTCTCCTCTGTGTCACCTCCACCAACCCCCTCCCTCCGCCACACCCCCGCCGCCTCCCCTCCATCTCCCGCTGCTTCCATCCTCCCCTCCTGTTTCGCTGTGTGTTTGCAGATGAAACGGGCAGCCTGCCAGTTTTTCATATTTCTTGGCAGCAAAGTGGCTAGCAAACTTCCTAGGGATGGGGAAAGGGAGGAGGGGAGCGGCGGCGGCGGCGGCGGGGGCTCGCGAAAGGTTACATTTGCACAATGTGTCTGTGAAAAACTGGCAAAGAGGGAGCGAGTGAAAACAGAAAAGAGGGGAAAAGCTGGGCTGGATCAGCTAAACGACTCCACCGTTCTGGGTTGATGGAAAAAGCCTCCTGGGGGAATATTCAGTATGCAGGAGTATCGAGTTGCATGCAGTCATTACAATAATGTCCGTCCCTCCCTTTTTTTTACTCTTTTTCTCCGGAATTGACCCCTCCCTCGACGTGCACACCTTCCTCGCCGTCTCTCCGTTTATTTTCCCGTCGTCTCTGCGTTACTTCCGCGCCGGAGAAAACGACTCGGTCCGAGCGTGGACGGACGGCGAGTTAAACCGTGATGTGGAAAGACCGGAGGAGGGGGAGAGGCGGTTGTTTACCTCTGTTCTGGGCTTCTTTATCCACATCCGTCTCGCCGGACAGCGCCGGAGAGGCGAGAGTACAAGGAAATCACGGGTGTAGCAAAGGCATCGGCTCGGAGACGTTTTTCGAGACGCTCGGACGTTCGGACCGAATAAACTTTCAAAGCTACGTCATCTGCCTTTTTGGACGACATGAGGCCGCAGGTTTGCGTCGCGGTATTCGCCAACAACTCATTGGTTTACAACGAAAAAAAAAAAAATCTACACCCGCCAGCGCCGACGTACGATAGCGTCACATTTATTTGCAGAAACCGACCTGGACGATTCTTCCTCTTCGTCCCCGAGGCGCTTTTTGTTTTTCCGACGGCATTCATCAGAACGTTGCAGGTTTTGTAGATGAGCGATAAATCCGATTTATGATATCCGGTATCCATCCGCAAACACTTTGCGGGTTGGTAAACTAGTCTTTTTCCTCTGTGGGGATGTTTTAGCTGTTTATTCCAGGGTTGCGTTCAACAACAGGCCAAAAACGCTTTTCCCCGCTCGGAAATTCTCCCCGTTTTGATCGGAATTGGGAATCGGCGCTAGAGGTGCGACAGCGGCGCCGACCGTGAGGTTTTTTTCGTGTTTCGGAAACGATAGATTGAGTCCAGGGATACGGTGGAAGCGACGGTCATTCTTAGGGGAAATAAGAAGGAAATAAGAAGTAAATCAAAGTTCGAGCTCAAAGTTATAGCGCAGCTTTATTTAAATGCTTATACCGGGGCTTCTTGTAAGCGCTTTGTAGGTGGTCAGGAACTTTTTTGACTGGGAAAGCCATAAAACCCGACTATTTCTAAATATATTTCATTAAGAGCCATATAGTATTAAATTAAATATGTCTTACTTTTAATGCGATCTCTGGTGCTGCATGGTTTTGTTCGAAGTGCCGCTTTATATTTGACCGTTTCATCGACGCGGTTTCATCACTGCATATTAATCATCGTCTTTTTTTTCTTTTCACCATCTTTTCCGTCGCAAGGATTGAAGCGGATAAACTAATTAACTATCTGATAAAATTGATTTCTTCACCTTTACATTGACCCGGAAGCCATTGGAAGCAACGGGCGACTAATTTCTGTTCACTTTAAAATTGACACAGTATTATGAAGAAATATCACAAGTATTTGAAAATCAGTTCCAAACTAATTTTTTTTTGTTGTTTTTTTTTCCAACTCAAAATCGTCTGGGAGCCATATGCCGTCACCGCTGCGCTAATGGTAAGGTAATGGATGTCTTGGCCGGGGAAATATCTTCTTCAGAAGGAGGAAATGGCTTAAATGAGGTCATCGCTTCCAGAAAAGCAGCAGACCCACACTCACAAAAAAAAAAAAAAATTGGAAAGATGGACCGATCTGAGTCCTTCTGACACGGTAAACCAAATCTGACGTCACGGGAGTATTTGGTTAATTCTAAACAAAGGAGACGGCGAGTGTGACGTCACGCTTGTGCGACGGGCGAAGGGATGGACGGCGTCTGATTAACATGCAACTCACGTAACTGCAGGATCAGCTGTTTGATCCCCGCTCTACCCCTGTTTAACATCTCTCTGCACGTCAGGCGGCGAATAACGCCAACGTCTGCAGGTGGACGTCCCGCGGGACAACACGGCGGGGAAGGGACGTTCCCCCCCGCCTTCATCAGCTTAAACCGCCGATGGAGAACTATTTGTGTTTGCGCGAATCCCAACATCCCGACCGAGAAACAATCTTAAAATACAACCCGCTTTTGATTTCGCAACAATTCTGTCTTAGGGGGGCGTTGTGCCTGCTGAGATACCAGGAGGAGAAAGCGAAAATAAAATAACAGGTGTTTCCCTGAAAACTGAGCAAATTCCTGCAGGCGTCAATACTTGGAATGGGGTGAAGGGATTTCTCAGCATGGAAACAAATAAATGAATATAAATCCAATCTTGTTGGTAGGCCTCCGCACTTAGTTCGGGCAAACGAGGGCAAAAGAGACCTTGGAATGTGTAAAAAAAAAAGGCGCTTTGCAGCCTTTTAATGGCCATCGGAAGTAATTCCACTGGATTGAAACATACATTGGAGCGGCGCGTCGGCTTGCACGTTCGCCTCACAGCGTGAAGGTGCAGAATGTACGGAAATGTGGATCGTGAAAAAGAGGAGTCATGCAGTTTGGTTGCGCTCACTTTATCACGGATTAAAAAATCTGTGATTTGAAATTGCAAAAACAGGTGACAGAGCGAAAAATCCACAATGTGAAATGGTATCACGGATAAAAAAAAAAAAAAATCCAGATTTTTAATCCACAATGCAATTTTATATACAATCTATAATTTATATATGTTACTATATATTTTATTATATTTTATTTATAAATTGATATTATATTTTATTACATACATATATTTTATGTAGAATTTACAATACAATTTTAAATGCAATTATATCACATATTAAAATTATATATTAAATTTAAATAATTGCAATTAAATATGTAAAATATACAAAATATATATATTATGGATTTTTCATTACAACACGTTCGTTGCGGCATAAATGTATTTCTACACATTTTATTATTTTGATTATTTTTATACTCAAATAATCATTTTCTAGAATGGCCAATCAGATCATGGTGTTTCAGTATCCTGGGCTCTGATTGGCTCAGCAACCTTAGGAACAGCCTCCGCATCTCCTCACATTGATGTGCTTGCTACTTGTTTTTTAAAAGTAAAGGAAATGTTATAAGATTGTGTTAAAGGTTAATAAGAATGTAGAGAAGGTCATAAAGCTCTAATATATATATATATATATATATATATATATATATATATGAATCAAAATAAAATATGATCGGTAGGTCGTGGATTTTTCTTCATCGCCGGTGATTCTAGATCACAACTCCCCCGCAATAAAAAAAAAAAGGTGTAAACTTCTCAATTTTGAGCATGTAAGGAAGAATGAAATGTACACGGGACGAAAATGAAATGTGATTTCTTTGATTTTTGTGAATGGTTGTACGTCTCGATACGTGGCCTTGTGATCGACTGGTGAACCGCGCCGCAACCTTGACCGCAGGATTTTCACAAGAGATAAAACTTCAAGCATCACCGAGGACTTGATTTCTGCTGGAGGACGCCGCTTTAGGTTTTTTTTTAAAAAAGCCCCCCTTCTCCGATCGATGAAAACACCTTTTCACGATCGAGGTTTTGGGTCTTTTGGCCCGCGCGGAGAAAAGCGAAGTCTGGTCAGGATTCTCGCGGCAAAACCGCCGCTGCTAATTAACACCCTTCGATCGGCGCTTTGACAGGAGACGGAGCGACCGCGGAAACCGAGCGCAGCCTCTCGCTATCAGACTGCAGATGGAAAAATATTTGCACAGCAACTGCTTAATGAACATTGTTCACACATCCATAGATCTATGTCCTGCAGCTTATTATTATTTTTTTTTTTTACAATCATTTAGAGTGGAAGCCGGAGATACCCTTTGGACGTGGCTACTTTTTGATCGGCAGGTGAAAAACAAAACAAAAAAAAAAAATCAATCGAAATCAAGATTTCAGGTGGATCGTTTTAACGTGAATGGCATCGTTTTCCAACCGCTGTGCGTTCAGCGTGCACGCCGTGATCAAGCTTTCATGCAGCTCGGCCTCCACAAACAAAACAGACGTTTGTTTGGGTTCGACGCTGTTTCCAATGCTAGCATCGGACGTGCTTTTTACATCCAGGCGGAGGATGTGAGGTGAAAGAACCCGGTTATATCGCTTTTTGCTGGACGTCTCTCTCGTGAAAACGCCATCTCTTTCACGCGTTCGGTTGCATGCACGAAAGTCAATCTGTCAACGTGCAGAATTGCCTCCAACGTGCCTCCAAAGCCCCGCTGGTTAAAGACCGTTTGATTTCCTGTCTGACCTACTCTGGCTTCTTGCTTTCGGCCGGTGCTCCGACTCGGCCCACGGTGACGGGCAACAAACTTGTCGTGGCTTCATCGGCGCGGTGCATTCGAGAATGCGCTAACGTGTTGTTGCAGAACATTAAAAAAAATCACTGGCTATGTGGAAAACACTGATTAAGTCTTAGATTCTGTCGCTGCTCGAAATAAAACACGAAGGAGGATCTGGAACGGACAGAGATTGTGGGATGTGGGATGGGGCCATATATATATATATATATATATATATACACATATACATATAATATATATATATATATACACATATATATACATATATATATATGTATGTATATATGTGTGTATGTATATACGTATATGTATGTATAAAATACATAATAAATACTGTATATGTGTATATAGGTATACATATATATGTATATGCATGTAGGTATCTATGTATACATAGATACATACATATAAATATATACCCCCATCTCTTCATCTGAGTCCATTATATATGTATTTATATCTATATATGCATTCATTTATCCATATATGAATGCATATAAATATATGGGTGAATAATTATCTCTACCTATATGTGATATGAAGCTTTGGCAAGTGTAGCTAAAGAAAGAATGAGTGAAGAGAGAATACATATATATACACACACATATAATACAAGTATGCATATATATGATATATATATTATATAAATATAAATATACTATATATAGTGGAATAAATATATATTTAAATTTATATAAATGTACCCCACTATATATATGATATATATATATGTATAGATCTCACTATATAGTCATACAGACACACGTATATATATCTAAATCAGACCTGGGTATTTTACGATCCGCGGGCCACATCCGGCCCATTTTTCTTTTTTATCCAGCCCACCAAACTATTTTCCTTGAATATTTTAATTTAAGTATTTTCAATCAATATTGAATCAGAATTTTTTTTTTTTTTTTTTTTTTAATTCTGTATGGACGGTTACATACAAAATAATGTCGCTACATTTATATGAACATTAATGATAAAATGCCAAAAAATTTAAATTTACATTTAAATAAATAAATGTTTAAATTTACTCAGTTACATGATACCTAGTTGGCCCATAAAAATTAAATTTTTATTTCATTACAAGCCAAAATAATTGCCCACCCCTGATTTAAATATAAATGTATCCTCTGGTCATTCATATCAAAGGGCCACGTATCGAGATAGACAATCGATCCCCCTCTCCTCACATAATATAAAGACACTAAATTCACTTTCTCTCATTGACATGACATTTAGATCGATAATTCACCCTCTCATCCACACCAGATCTACTCCAGATGTTTATCCGCAAAAAAAGATCAACGTCGCAACATCCCTTCTCAGTCGCCTTCCAGTCCGGCTCCACCAGCGTCCGAGACCCACGACCCGATAACGCTTTATTAACCTGAACTGTATGACGTGATTGAGTACATGTTTTCATCCGGGCGCGGGACGGCCTTAGAATCGACTGAAAAGTTTGCCGGGAGCTCACAGTGTGACGCTCCGGCGGCAAAGACCCATCATTCACTTTCAAATGTGGGTCATAGCTTTGTTGTTTATTTGGGCCAAATGATGTTCTCTGTCACAGCCATTAACTCTTTCCCTGTTGGCCTTTTTAAAATGATGCCAGCCTCCCTGACAGCCCCGGACTATAAATATATGATCATAGAATACATCAAAAGAAAAAAAGTGAGCTTGTAGTTTTATTTTAAAAAGTGTGTGTGTGTGTGTGTGTGTGTGTGTGTGAAACTTGCGATGCCTTCATCTTTGCAGCTGCATGTGGATTTGTAGCTGCAGTTTTGTACTCACTTAAGAAGACCGTAATCTATCCCTTTCAAATAAAGCGTTCAGAGTTTCATCAGAGTTTTGCAGATGCCTGTAGCCACCCAGGGGTCAGCTTTCATTCTTCTGCAAAATGTTCAACGTCGATTACCAAGAGATCTCTTCGGCGGTTTGGAACAAGTGTCATGGCAAGGCGAGGCTTCTTCATAGCTTCTGTTGTCAGTTACCGTATTTTCTGCACTATAAGGCGCGTTGGATTATAAGGCGCGCCTTCAATGAATGGCCAGTTTTAAAGCTGTTTTCATATATAAGGCGCACCTCATTATAAGACGCGTAGTATAGAAGCCACAGAAGTGGCTGGGGATGCGTTATGCATCCACAGGAACCTTTTTTAAAAAGCCAAATATTTCTAAATACAGGACTGTTTGGAAAATAACAATATTGTGATAAAGGTCTTTATCTTATGTAATGCAATTAAAAAAACAGAAAATACTATTTCACGATATTCTAATATTTTGAGATAGGATTTTTGAGTTTTCTTAAGATGTTAGCCATTATCAGCAATATTAAATAATAAAAGGCTTGCAATATTTCAGTTGATTTGTAATGAATCCAGAATGTATGACATTTTTTTGTTTTTTGCAATTGCATTACAGAAGATAAAGAACTTTATCACAATATTCTAATTTTCGGAGACAGTCCTGTACATTTCATTGAGAGCCTTACAGAATTTTTCATGTACAATAAATTAAATATGTCTTACTTTTAATGTGACCTCTTGTGCTTCATGGTTTTGTTCGAAGTGCAGCTTTATATTTGACCATTTCATCAATATAATTTTATCATTGCATATAAGACATACCGCAGATCCAAATGCAAATTCCTCTATCCACGCAGTCTGGAATGCACGATAAACATTATCTTTTTTTTCTTTTCGCCATCTTTTCTGTTACAAGGATAAACTAGTTGGCCATCTGATAAAAGTGATTTTTTCACCTTAACAATGACAAGCGGAAGCCATTGGCTCTAAACCCGACCGATAGGTGACCAGCGACATTTATCTTCAAATCTAATTTCAGTTCACTTTAATTTCTGTTTACTGACACGGTATTATGAAGAAATATCACAATTATTTTCAACTTTTTTCAGCTCAAAATGGTCTGGGAGCCAAATGCCGTCACCGGAAAAGCCATATATGGCTCACGAACCATCAGTTCCCGACTGCTGCACTAGATGAAGCTGCGCAAAAGGGAATGTCAACAAAACAGTCAGATAAGTCAAACTTCATTCATAGAATACGAACCAACGTTCTGACGACTCCGTTCACTCCCAAAACAAGTTAGTGCATTCACAATACGGTACCGTACGTACCAGTGTCTCTTACAGGTATTTGCGCCGCCTTCGTTGAAAACAATGTTTTTCCAACTCCATTTGTCACGGCTCAGAGGTTGTCATAAAATGAAAGCACCAACTGTTTTTACTGTTTTTACCGCTGCTACTTTGGCAACGCCCTCTGACTACGGTAGCCATACTCAACCGATATTGATCCATGTATAAGGCGCATCCGACTATAAGACGCACTGTCGTTTTTGAGGAAATTAAAGGCTTTTAGTTGCGCCTTATAGTGCGGAAGATACAGCATTTTGCAGCCGAACCCCAACCCAACCTTATTTGCGACACGGACCGATTTCATGTCTGACAATATTTTTACTGACCGGCCTTAAAGGTGCAGCGGATAAATACGTATTACCATAATTTCCGGACTATTGAGCGCAACTGAATACAAGCCCCACCGGCTAAAAATAACAAAATAAACATATGTGTACTTGTCTATAAACTCCAGCTGTCCACATTGTTGCACGAGATGAAAGAGAAAAAAAGGTTTCACTTTTAATTAAACACATACCCGTGACATCCACAAATACGTACTGGAAATGCATTTTTTCGAACAGTCCCTGTAACACGGTTGATGAAAAAGATTAATAATAAATAACAAGGAAAAGTCCGTCCATCCATTCATTTTCTCTCCCTGCTCGCTATCGCTATCTATTTTAGCTGATAGCTATCGCTATTAACCGTATCGTTGCTTAAGTGTTCAAAGCGTGTGAAAAAAGTAGCGCCTTATAATCTGGACTTTAAGGTAATATTAAAATATAAACATTCCCTCTTTTTTTTCTTTCAAAATACTCCAAATGCTTGATTTTTAATGCAGGGTGCTCCACATGGTGAAGCGGTTTCAAGGCTTCATTGCCTCATCGGAGAGCCGGTCGCAGCATATTATGCAGAGCGGGCTCGGTGCGTGGGAATCACCTGTCGCGATAAATCCACATTTTAAATAGGTCTCCTGGTATTGCCTGTTAAATGCAGCTTTCTTTTTTCTTAGTTGTCATAGGCTCTTCTTCTGTCTCCACTCTGGGCCTTTTCCCCTTTGCAAAGAACCTTTCCAAACACATCTGTTTTTTACTCATTCACGCCTCCGATAGAATTAAAACCATTTATCCTCTTATTCAAATGATAATATTGACATAGAACAACGCAAAATGCAATTCCTATGACATCTAGAAACATACATCCATATAGAAAGATACAGTAGAGTTTGAAAAAATCCACACACTTAAAGTATTCCAAAAAGAAAGATGATCTATTTTACGTATAACGCAAAAAAATGTATCCGTGCACGCATGACGTTTCGTGCAAAAGAGGTTCCTCCTCAGATGCTTACAGGAGATGTGTGTAGTTGGTGTGGTATAGAAAGATTCAACCATTCATCCTCTCATTTAAACCTCATATAGCAAAAGAAACATTAATTCTTTTATTCAAATTTTATTCTATTTAAAGAATAAAATAGAAGAATAAAAAAAAGAATAAAGAATATTCTATTCAAATCATTCAGGGACAAATACGACACGTTATAAACCAGAGTTGGGCAATAATTTTGTCTGTCAGGCCACATTTCTTCTTTAATTTTTATTGCAATTAATTGCAAAAATTGCAATTTAAATATTTAAAAATTGCAATTTAAATATTTAAAAAAAAATTGGGGCATTTTATTTCAACTTAAATGATCATATAAATTTGCCAGTATTATTTTGTATGTAATCAGCCATACAAAATTAACCAAAAGGGAAAAAATGAAGAGTAGAAAATATTTGTTAAAATATTCAAAGATAATAGTTTGGCAGGTCGAACGTGGCCCGCGGGCCGTAAAATTTCTGTTATAGACATGCAACTATTCACGCGGCAATGAACCCCCTGCATGTTTTTAGGCCGGTGGGAGGAAAGCGGAATATCCGGAATATCCAGAGAAAGACACGGGGAGAACGTGGAGGCTCCATGCAGGGAGGAAGCTTGCAGGAATTCAAGCGTGGGTCTCCTCGCTGTGAGACGGAGGCGCGAACCGCCGTGTAGAAGAGAATGTGAAGCAGCTGGAATATTATCGGTATTAGCTTGTTTGGCCAACTATTCTGGTCATCGACCAAACTTAAGCTGCCGCTGTTAGCGTTGACATTTTGTAACGCTATTGGCGTCATTGACATTCGTGCTTTAAATTGGTTTTTTTCTGCCTTCAAAATGCTGCATTTCGAAGTCTGATGTTATTTTAATTTTTTTCTTACAGTGTCATTAATAGATACCTACGATGTCAAACATGTATTTATTAGCATTAAATCCCTTCAAATTAAATTGGGTGACGTTACAAAATAATTGATTATGCTAGCAGGCTACCTGCTTAGGATTTATAAATCGCACATGATATTTCGGTTGTTTTTTTTTTTTCCTCTTTTCTACTTTTTAACTCAATCGTTCGAGTCGTATCGTGCACAAATATCCCCGCCGGAGAACCGCGTCCGAAATGAAAACATTAGCTCTGAAACAGTTTTCACAAAGATTCGCACGATGTCTGCAAAATAACAGCCTCCCCTACTGAGACGACTTTTTTTTTTTTTCCCAGTTTTGCACCCCCCCAACACACACACACACACACACACACACACACACACACACACACACATTGGGAGAGGGAAAGAGCGGAAGAGAGGGAGAAAGAGAGAGAGCAGCCCCTTTCCCTCCCCCTCTTCTCTTTGCTGTGCTGCTTCTATAATTCAAATTCTGTCATGCTTGTTCCAGACTGCTGGCTCCAGTCCCCCCCCTCCACCTCCACCCATCCCTCCCTCCTCCTTCTCCTCCGTCCCCCGTCTTTCTCTCTAGGAAAAAAAAAAAGCATGGCATGAAGGAGAGGAAGAGGAGGAGGAAGAGGGGTGGGTTCTCCTTGAGGGACAAAGCTGACAGAACCACACACAAACACAACCAGGCTGCACTGAATAGCGCCGCGCATTTGGATTCTTGCAGGGAGCGTCGTCTCCACGCTTTCCTCGCTCCGTCCCGCTCATTACGGGAAGGTCTCGGGTTTCCGGAGGCCGGAATCATTTAAATTGTCCACCGGAAGCGGCGAGTTGGTGTTTTGTTTTTTTTTTTTGTTAATGAAATGGAGTCTTTGTTGGTAACAGATTACAAATCTGAGAGCGAAGGGAAGGATATGGTTCTGATACGGAGCCTACATTTCCCATGATGCTTCTCAACTCAGGTGAATATCGGGTAAGACGTGCGGCGCGGCGGTTAGCGCCTCCACCGCGCTGCGAGAGTCTCCATGTTCTCCCCGTATCTACGTGAGGTTCCTGCGGGTTCCTCACGTCGTCCAAACACATGCAGCAGGTTCACTGGAGACCCTGAACTCTCCAGAGATGCGGATGAGAGGGTGAATAGTTGCGTTTCTCTACGATGTGCGAATGACAGAGTGAACGGTTGTGTCGCTCTCTTGTGAAAAATCTTCTTGTCGTGGTAACCGGACTTGAATGTCTTCACTTGAAGACGTTTCAGACATCATCTGAGAGGCTTCTTCCCTTCTAATGACCTGTGGGGATCCTCTTCCATTCATATAAGATAAGATAAGACAAGATAAGATAAGATAAGATAAGATAACATAGCATAGCATAGCATAGCATAGCATAGCATAACCTAACCTAACCTAACCTAACCTAACCTGACATGACATGACATGACATGACATGACATGACATAACATAACATAACATAACATAGCATAGCATAGCATAGCATAGCATAACATAGCATAACCTAACATAACATAACATAACATAACATAACATAACATAACATAACATAACATAACATAGCATAGCATAGCATAGCATAGCATAGCATAGCATAGCATAACATAACATAACATAACATGAGATAAGCTTTATTTATCCCCATTGGGGAAATTCCTTTGTCACAGCAGCGTAATAGTTATGTCAACAAATAAAAAAATGTAAAATTAATATGAATATAAATAGAGAGATAGAAGATAGCAAGACATCCACGACAGTAACAACAACAACAACTTCTTCCTCTCCTTTAGGCTTTTCCCTTCAGGGGTTTCCAATGTGAATCCACCTTCCCCATCCAACCCTATTCTCTGGATCCTCCTCTGTCACACCAACTACCTTCATATCTTCTCTCACTACGTCCATAAATCTTCTCTTTTGTCTTCCTCTAGACATCCAATTCCAGCATCCGTCTACCAATATATTCACTATCATGACCCAACCATCTCAGTCTGGCTTCTCTGACCTTCTCTCCAAAACATCTAACATGATGGACTCATTCCTGAGCCTATGAAACTCCCCGCAGGTCAGTAGAACCGAAGATGCCTCTACATCTATGATGTATGAATGAGAGGGTGAAAAAAAAAATAAAGGGAACACTAAAATAACACATCCTAGATCTGATTGAATAAAATATTCTTATTAAATACTTTACATTATTGAATGTGCTGACAACAAAAACACAATGGAAATCAAATGTCTGCACCCATGGAGGTCTGGATTTGGAGCCAGGCTCAAAATGGAAATGGAAAAACACACGACAGGCCGATCCAACTTGGATTTAATATCCTTAAAACAAGACAAAATGAATCAGTGTCGCTTCCTAAGTGGACACTTTTGATTTCACACAAATGCGATTGACATGCAATCCAACAAAATAAAATAAAATGATTCGACCAACGCAAAAACGGTGATATTTTGTAAGTAAAAAATAATAAACGCAAATGTACTGTGAATGTAACTTTTTTAGCAGCGTCCTCCTGACATGCGCTAACAACATTACAAGAGTACCAGCCTCTGCCTGCTAATGCTCTCTGGTCGCTATGGTAACGCTTAAACATGCCTTCAAAACATGATACATCACGAAACTAATATAAAGTACATGAACGGCCATGACGGCCGTTTTTTTTTCTAATTTTGCTAGTTTGTGGGTTTACTATTAGCGTTAATGTATCACATGGCCGAGAATTTGGCCATTTTTACAAATAAGATAAGATAAAGTTTATTGAACCCCCATAGGGGAGATTCTTTTGTCACAGCAGCGTAACAGTTATAGTATCAATAAATATGAATATCAATATAAATCGAGACAATTAGAAGATGACAAAAGACACTGACAAATAAATAAATAAACAACAAAAACAACATTGAGGATAAGAAGGGAAAACAGAATGGGAAAAAAAAAAATAAAATAAAATCAAATAAATAAATACAGTAAACCCTTGTTTTTTGCGGGGGTTACGTTCCAAAAAGAACCCATGATAGGCAAAATCCGTGAAGTAGAAACCCTTATTTTCTTTTACAATTATTATACAATTAAATGCTCTTTTATACATTGCTGCTGTCGTCCTTATGTTTTTTTTTCTTCCTTCTTTACGGAACGAACAGAAGATTCATTAATTCCGTAATGCCGACCTACAGCCTCATAGCTTTCACCTTCCCTTAGCATGTCCAGAAGTTTAACTTTATCCGTGATAGATAGCATCTTCCGCTGCCTTTTGGGCCCTTTGGTCGGTCCAGAGCGTTTTGTCAACATTATGGGTTTTAGAGAAACTCGAAATTGCAAGAGAATTTGCACGTACGTAATGTAAATTTGGCAAGCTGTTTTACGTATGCGTACATATTAAACTGCAACGTTATTGACGCGCAGGTAGAGAAGAAGCGGAGTGACTTTTTAGCCAATCAGAATGCAGAACACAATGCACGATGCAAATCCGTGAAGTAGCGAAACCGTAAAAAGTAAACCGCGTTATAGCGAGGGATCACTGTAATGCAAATTATTTACTCTTTCTGTGAGGCCCAGGAGCAAACAACCCACGGACCGGTAGCGGTCCGCGCCCCGGGGGTTGGATGGTTGAGTGTGTCAATATGATTGTGTCTCTATTTGTTGCCTTGTGTTTTTCTGGCGACCAGTGAAAGCTGAATCACGCCTCTGGCCCGATGGCGGCCGGGTTCCGCTCCGCTTCTCCTCAAGTGATGCAAATATTGAATGAATGAACAAATGAACGCATGATGAGGGGCTTTACACAGGACAGCTAGGACGTTGTTTCAAAAATTCGGCAACCGAATGAAAAGCACTGTGTTCGGAAACAAAAACTGCAATGCAGAATTCAAACCGGTTTGGTTTGTTATCCGTCACCGTGACAACCGGTGATGACGTAATCTGCTGCGTTACATAATCTCAGGCCCGTATAGGATCCGTGTCACCCTCGCTCGGGGAGTTTTTTGTGTTTGGGCTGCAGAAGTTGCACAACACTTTATTTTTCGCGGCAACCACATCCACAGTCCACGAGTCTCTTCGTTTCAACGAACAGCATCTCTTCAACCGCGATTGCTTTTCATTTATCTCCAAACACACATCGCCTACTTTGCACGAAAGTAAAGGAACTTCCGGGTCGAAAACGACCAGGTAATTTCCAGGTTTTACGTCGAAAAGGGATCAACAGGCGGGTTGGAATGCGGCGCCGCCAGACAGCGGCGACGCCTGCGAGCACCGCCGCGACTTGAAGCACATGTTTGGTTTGTGCTCTGACACGTGCGTGAACGCGAGCAGGGTTATTTGCTTTTAAAAATCCTCTGGATGTGTCCGACTCCGGTCTTTTCAAACAAGACGCTACGTTTTCAGGTCCGAAAAGCCGCGATCTGTGACAGCCTCTAATGCGACGGTCAAAAAACAAGAGGAAAAATAGTCAATATTTTCTCCCCGCATTGCTGGCTGCTCAGTATTTCGATCCGGAGTGTTGCTGATGACCTAAACTCTTGATTGGCAGGACAGGCTCACACACTGTGGCAAACACACTGTTCTCTCGCTGACCTTTCTGGGTAATTGAATCGTAATGGCACATTTTCTGTATCCTACAGGGCTCATTGCACCCCCCCCCCCTCACACACACACACACACACACACACACACTCATGATGCCACACAAAATAAAAAAAAAAATGTTTCCCTTAAGTTATGTCTTCCGGAGCTGCCACAAATCCATCACACACACACACACACATGCTTACTGGACTACATACACACATTGTACAGTAAATATCCATATGTATTAAATTTATAATGATATTTTTCCAGGCACTGACTTTCTCTTTCCAATTTAAAAATAATGATAATAATAATGATGATATATTTTACTACTCTACACTCAAGGACACAGTACGGACTTATACATATACACAAAATACAGATTGCAAAGAACTATAAAAATAAAAACAATAAAAGTAACGAATTGGTCATAAACAAGCATGAATGAAAATAAAAGTGACATATTTTAAGAAAAATACGAGCTGTTAAGGTTTCTTGGAACATAGCATGAAGCTCAACGCATGACAACGTGTTTCTAATTTCACAATAATATCTTGTGATACTTTGATTGTTTTGATCTGGGTTGATAAATTATAGTTGCCGACGCCGTCAAACTTTCAACAAATTGCACCGTGATAAAAAAGACCCGAGGTCCTGTGCGGTTTGGCCATCTTTGTTTGCCGAGATAAACAGTCGCCAGGATAACAGCATGTAATTAGCATTAGCGTTAGCATTAGCATTAGCATTAGCATTAGCATAGATATATAATTTCATCTGAATATAGCGAGCTGACTACATCTGGGATCGTCTCCGACTCCGAGCCCCTTCTTGTTTGTCATGGTGATGAACAGGATGACAGATGAGGTCAGACAGGAATCTCCATGGAGCGTGATGTTTGCAGATGACATTGTGATCTGAAGTGAGAGCAGGGATGCAGGTGGAGGGCAAATCCAGAGCGGTGGAGATATGTCCTGGAGGCCAGGAATGAAGGTTAGCTGCGGCAAGGAAGAATAGATGCCTGAATGAGAGCGACCCAAGTGGAAGGGTGAGGCTACAGGGGGGGTGGAGATGAAGAAGGTGGAGGATCTTGAGTGCTTAGGGTCAACAATCCAGAGGAATGGAGAGTGTGGAGAGGAGGTCACGGGTGAGAAAAGAGTATCAGTAAGAATAAAAGGAAAGGTGGAAAACTAGACATACTGTCTGGTTTAGATGCTGAGGCAGCAGAGATGAAGATGTGGAGATTCTCTCTGGTCGTGAGAAGGTAGGAGAGGATCGGGAAGGAGTCCATCGGAGAGACGGCACATGTTCAGAAGATAAAGTCAGACTGAGATGGTTCGGAAGCGGACGGAGGAGGGATGGTGAAGATTCGGGTGGGAGGATGCTGAGGTTGGAACTGCCAGACAGAAGATCTGGAGGAAGGTAGAAGTTAGCTCCTCCAGAAGAGGGGAGGGTTAGATGAAGGAAGATGATTCGCTACGGCGACCCCTGAGGGGAGCCGAAGATCCAAATATAGCGAGCTAATTGCATCGCCCTGGATGGACATTTTATTTTAGCGCCGCATCCTCCGTGCACGTTGCACGACTCTGCACCTGGTAGCCAGGTTTGTGTTCGGATGCGGCCAAATGTAGCAGAAGCCTCTCAATTTGCTAACGCTAAAGAAGTTATTCCCATTCTGAACCGTGTGTTGTTATTACACAACCTCTGAAAAAAAACAAAACAAAATGCCGAGTCCCTCCGGGACTCGTCTGGAGAGAAACAACCCGCTGTCAATTCAATATTGTGGGCAGAGACTGCAACTCTGAGGAGACCATTTATGAACTGACAAAAAGTGCACAGAGATTTTTTCACCCATTGGTGCTTCTTGATGAGAAATGCACTTCTAGGTGGTATGGCGAGGAAGCATACAAGTCCATGAGGTGTTCCCTCGCGATCTGGCGCTAAAAATCAGGCTTGTGTTGAGTTAAGAGCAGATCACCAGGGAACACAACAGTCAAAGTCAACTAAATATTGGGAGCTGCTGAAGGCGGGGTTACGGCATTTTCATGCCTCATTGGCTCCGGTCTTAATCTGTGGATGACTGGGTTTCTCCCCGAAAAGTTCCAAGGTCCGACGGCCGAGTATCTCGGGGGAGGTTTTCTTTAAAATCCAAATAAACTAGCTTATCTAAAGTAAGTCAAGACTGAGCTTGGGCTGAGTTTAGGAGATTCTCCGAAAGCCACACACACACACACACACACACACACACACACACACACACACACACACACAAACACACACTCTTAGAGGAATTTGGCTTCTGTTTTGAGGAGTTTTATTATTTATTAATCGACAAAAATTCCTTTTCTTTTTATATTTTTATGGTTTTGTATTCTCTTGTATATTTTGACATTGGTCTATTTGAATCAACCCTTTATTTGTATTTTCTTTCTATTAATATTATTTGCACTCTTTTCTACCCTGTAATGCTGCTCTGACTATTAAAATGTCCCCATCTTGGGATCAACAAAGTTCACCTTATCTTATCTTATCTTATCTTAAATATGCGTATGTCAGTGGGGTTGCTTTTTGATACTTTCCATTTGAAACGTCTGAAAAAACTTCCCAAAAGGCCACAAGAGAGATTTTATTCCGTCCATCCTCTCATTTCGGTGTAGAAAGTGATATGTTTTGAGCAAGAATGTCAGTTTCTGGAGCCTGAATGCTGAAACAGGAGCCACTGCAAACAGCGGGACATTCCACTCACCAATAGAGCGACACAATCCAAATAAATGCTAATGTCACCCTTTGTTTGAATGCATAAATATGCGATTGATTACTCAAATCGTCAGCAAAAACAATAATAAGCTAAATGCATTGACGTGCAGTCAGTCGAGGCAGGGGAGGCCGGGCCTCACCTGTCATCATGGAAAGAAAAAAAATGCAAAATAAAAAAATTAATTAAATGGTTATATTTATTCAGTGATTTGTACTGTTGAGTTATTTTCCAAGTAGCTACACCATTTTTAGTTGTTTTGTTTTTCAAAATTTCTAAAAAAAATTCACATTTACCGTTGTGACGTGCGGTGACGCGGCAACCAGCTGAGCCCACTATGGATTGCGCAATGTTTCTGCTAACTGTGCTAGCATGCTATGCACTGAGACCATAGTGCTGTCTCTGTGGATGTCACTATCAAAAAAAACACTTTTAATATATGAACTAAATTTCCATAGTTTAGCTGATGTTATAATGTTTTTCGTCAAAAACTGTAACATGTTTCTCGTAATCAGAAAACGAGTGTGAAGAGACATTAGGTGAGGCACGCAGTGTCGGTGCCTCATGGTAGGGGGCACCGCTGATCCCAGGGAGCCTTCTTACTACTCGGCTACAGAATAATAGAATTAGCAATAGCAAGCTACAATAAACTGTTAGCAAGTCACGTGCAGCCATCCAGCTATTTTTTCGTCGATCTCATCGGGGTCCATCGCTCACAAACGATGAGGGATGAATGTAAATCTCCTGGGCAGCTTCTCAATTTTTTGGCTCAGAAGGATCTCATTCAAACTGTTCCTGAGGCAACAAAGTTGCTCCGGCCGGTGGTCACTGTTCTGGCTACGACAGCATTGGCAGAGCGCTCATTCTAGGCACCGAAAAGAATCAAAACATACAGTCGGATCAGGACCGATCGAGGACGACTGTCTTCACTGGCGGTGATTTCCATTGAGAGACTTTTAAAACTGGAGAAAGTTAAGAAAAACTTCTACAAACAAGTTATCGATGCCTCAGAAGGAGCGGCGCATGAACTTCATTTATAAGTAAAATTAAGAGATAAGAAGTTTTTTTTTACATGTGCTTTTTTTCTATGCTACAGTTTGTATATGTAAAGAATGCTGATATGACATTTTAAACAAACACGTCAACTGCTGCCAATAAAATGGTGAATAAGCTACTCTGTAGGGTTCATATGTTTATAAATCCGACTGTGACGACGTCAGTGCCTCACCAGCCATGAATCTCACCGCGCGTCACTGGCTAAATGTCATAATTGTGTTGTGGAAGTGTACAAAATATAAACAGTTATTTTGCTAAAGATTAAGTTTGAAGATTTGATATTGAGGCAGCTAGCATCATAGCCGTGTGCGCTTCCGCCACACAGAAAGAAGGATGCACGTCTCGAATATAAGAGTGACGCTTGTGTGTTTCTATATGACGTGTGAATGAGGGGGTGAATGGTTGTGTGTCTCTATATACTTTCATTCATTCACTCTCCCACACATCCACTCACTCGGACACCACGGGTGTTAACAACTGCAAGCACTGCTGTTGTTTGCTGCTAGTTGCAACTTTTGCACATGTTTACACTGTTTATATATTATCATGTTGTTTAGGTACAACTTTTTGAACGAGTCCTTTATCCATCCATCCATCCATCCATCCATCCATCCATCCATCCATCCATCCATCCATCCATCCATCCATCCAGCTAAAGCAGAAAGGCCCAGACTTCCCTCTTTCCAGTCCTAAGCTAGCTAGTTGGATAGATAGATAGATAGATAGATAGATAGATAGATAGATAGATAGATAGATAGATAGATAGATAGATAGATAGATAGATAGATAGATAGATAGATAGATAGATAGATAGATGAAATACTGCTTCAAATAGAAGTGGGAGTCAAATAAAGACTTCCCTCTCCCTCACCACTTTCTAGCTAGCTAGCTAGCTATCAATCTAAATAACAAGCAAGCTAGCTACTGCCATCCATCATTCGATCCATCGGTCCATCGATCGATGGATCGATCGATTGATCCATCCATCCATCCATCCATCCATCCATCCATCCATCCATCCATCCATCCATCCATCCATCCATCCATCCATCCAACAGCAACTTAAGCAGGGAGGCCCTGACTTCCCTCTCCCTGGCCACTTGCTAGCTAGCTAGCTATCAAGCTAAATAACAAGCAAGCTAGCTACTGCCATCCATCATTCGATCCATCGGTCCATCGATCGATCCATCGATCAATTGATCAATTGATCCATCCATCCATCCATCCATCCATCCATCCATCCATCCATCCATCCATCCATCCATCCATCATCTGCTGCTTCTCCTGCACTCAGGGCGGTGATGGATGCTGAAGCCGGTCCCAGCTACCATCAGGTGAGAGGCGGGATACATTTATAGACAAACTCACTCATTCGGGGCAATTTTCCCAATTTTCTTCCAATGAACCTGCTGCATGTTTTGGACTGTGGGAGGGAAGCAGAGAAACCCGGAGGGAACCCACGCAGACACGGGGGAGAACATGAGAACAAGTCCAACCGGTTTATTTATATTGTTGACACTGTTTATTGTTTATTTTTAGTTCTTCTATTTTTGATAACTTTTCTTGCGCTGTCCAATTTATGCTGTGACTTGAAATTTAGATAAGATACGATAAACTTTATCGATCCTCATAGGGGGAAACTCTTTTGTCACAGCAGCATAACGGTTATCATGTTAATAAATATGAATATAGATATAAATAGAGACAATTTGAAGATAACGAAAAGCATCAACAAATAAATAGACAGCGGGGAGAACACCAACAATATCAAGGATATGGATGGATAATTGAAGGATATTCAATTCTGTTTTATTTTATTCTATTCTTTATGAATTGTAAATGAGAGAGTGAATGCGAGTATGTCTCTATATGTGTCACTTTGATTGACAGGCGTGAACCCCGCCTCCCTGACCAATCACAGCTGAGCTAGGCTCCAGCATTTCCCCCGTGACCCCGAGTTCAGCACATGCGGTATAGATAATGAATAAATGAATATTAACTCAGACAATATTAACTCAAAGTTTCGATGATGATATTCTTACGGTTCACGGTTCTCCGCTTCAATATGCAGGGAACTATGAACTAGAACGAGCCGGTGTTTGGCGGCGGAAACCGCAGACCGACCGAAAAAGATAATTAGGGTTGAGTCGATAAAATGACGTGAGGAAACCGAGAACGTGAACGTCCCGCCAAAAGACGCGGCGTAAATCCGTACGAGCCGTCGCACAATTCGACTGCCGCGTCCGTGGATGCATTCGGAAGGTAGAAAAACAGTGAGTTGATGAATTCACATTTCTCTTTGTGAAAAAGTACCGAAAAATGTTACGCTATGGTTTTATGCGCAACGTTGTTTGAACAATTCAGTTGAAATAAGAGTTGCTTTTTTGGCGAAGGTCTAGCATTTCAAACAAAAGTCCTGCACTCATAGCTTTCCAGACATAACAGTGACTGTCTTGACTTGGTATGGGAGTGTTTTACACCTTCAGGCAGTTTCAGATGTAATCTGATACATTTCTTGCACAAGTTGCAACACACACACACACACACACACACACACATGCACGCACATGCACACACTTACTGGAACAGAGCACATGCTCACACATTCCTCAGCCTTGCACACATCTGGATACAGTAAGAATAGCAGCGGTGATACACAAAACAAAAACAGCTGCACGCTGTAAGAAAAATGCTAATACTGACCTTGTTACATTTCTGTGCTTAAATTTCTTTTTTTCCTTTTCACGACAATCGTATTTTTATGACTGTTTACATTTCGGAACGCTTCGCCAACGGCTGTGACATCAAAATGCTTAGAGAAGTAGTTGGATCCCTTTTTCCTGCACAAGTAAGCTAACAAATGCTAACATGCGTGTTCTTGTTTATATGGTGATACTACCAAACTTTCTCACTATTTAACCCAAAATTGCAAAGTCAGACATGGGCAAAGGGAAGACGATGTAACTTATAAGCGACTGTTGTTGACAAATATCCAAATTCTCCATTCTGTGTTTTGTCCCTTGTCATAAGAGTTGCTAATTAACAAAAAATGCTGACACGACCGAACTTTCAAACTTCAAGTTAGTTCTATTTTCTCACAATTCAGCCCAAAATGACAAAGTTAGACATGGGCAAAGTGAAGACGATGTAACTTAAAAGCAAGTGTTATTAACAAATAATCCAAATTTTCCTGTCTGTGTTTTGTCCTTGTCACAAGAGTTGCTAATTCACAAACGATCAAGTGACGTAAAATGTACACACGGCCAGGGGAAGTTTATTTCGGTATTTCACTTTTTATTTGTTCACAATGATTCATTCACGAGGACCAAAATCCAAATCTTGGAGTTCCACAAGGCTCTATGCTGGGACCACTGCTAATCTTCTGTCCCTCTGGTCATTTTAAGCAATACACAATACAGCTATCAGAATATGAATACCACGACAGACGTGATCTCAAAAAAGGTAACGGAAAACTAGCGGAGTTGCATCTAACTTAGATTTAAAAAAAAAAATTCAGAATTATTTCAGAGAGCTCATGTCAATCCACGCCAAAGTCCCTGTTTTGGGCAAGTTTGACAGTAGCTGGGAAATCTATTACAGATATATTTATGGATCTTTTTTTGTTAGACCTCTGTGGTGGAAAATTGAACAATGTTCTCCGGATAGCTTTTATCCACTTAAATCCAAACACAATGCCGGATAGCAGTCGGGTCAAACACAAGTACTCGATGTAAGTGTTGTTACCATTGTGCATGCTGCAGAGTCAGATTAAAAAATTTGACCTCCACTTCCACTCGTCGCCATAATACAGCCCGGTACGACTCTTCCCCACGATCGAATATTTCTTTTTTGTTTACATATTAACACCACATGCAAGCTGGACTCCGGCGCCGCCACCTGTTTCCCTGCCGCCCGGCACAACTGCGCTGATGTCATGTTCATACCCTCCATCGGAAACTGCAACTCGTGGATTCCATGACAATCGGACTCGGGAATGCTACGCCACTTTCTCAAACGCGGTCCCGAATAGCGCGGAGAAACCAGAAGAAATCGGATAAAATAAACGCGGAGACGATTATGCGGTTAATGGCGTAAAAATCAATCTGTTTTTTTGTTTTGGTGAACCATCATAAACGGGTCAGGGATAAAGGTCCGGAAGTGGAATTATCATTATCTTTGCATTCACATCATTGTACGCATATCAAACTAAATTAACAAAAAAAAAAGTTGCATAAAATGGAAAATTTTAAGGGGAAAAAAAAAAACAACGGTGGCGGTCTACGACGCCTGGAAGGGCGTGGTCCTTTTGTGAAACCAAAACGATGATGAAGTTTGCTGGACAGGACAAAAAAAAATTAGCGTCGAGCTACGATAATTACCGCAAATCCGGCAACGATTGACGCGTTCACAAAAGGTCTCTCGAGTGTGAAACCGCCGGAGATAATATGATTGTTGTTTTTTATTAATTAGTCGAAGAGCGACGGAAGAGCAGCCGGAAAGTAGAGATGATTCTGTTTGTTGTCATCGTTACAAAAACCTCCCATTTAGCCGTTGCCCTTTTGTGCGGCTACTAACCGTAGAGTCCGGCTAATTGACGGCGATGGATTCGAGAAACGCGAACCGAGGAAAAAAAAAAAACAAAAAAAAAACCGTTGGAGCCGTTTTCTAACGGGCTGCGTCGAAACAAACCAACAGCGGCGCCGTCTTTCAGACACAGAAGGCGAGCAGCACTCGGAGACAAAGCTGGAAGGGCTGTGAGCAGAATGTTTGCCGGGTTTCTTTCTGTTCCGCCCTCCCCAACAACTCCCCACCTGCCCTTCCTTCCCTCCACCCCAGTTTGCTGGAGACACACAGAAAAACACAGCCTGTTTGAGAGAGAGGGGGGGAAAAAAAAAAAAAAAAGGGAGGCAAAACGAAGCTACACAAAGGCGGCGTTTGCTTTCTCCGTCGCCAGCTTACTAATCGGCGTCGTTGCTGTGCTCGATGCATGCCTGTCGCCTGTTACACAGCAGCATTGCCATGGCGACCGGGGTCTGAGTAATCATTTGTGCAATGACCCCTATTCTCCAGAGGGAAGAAGCTGAGGGAGGGGGAGGGATGTGGAGGAGGAAGAGGAGGGGGTCGGAATGAAAGCAGAGCCAGCAAAAGCAGAAAGAGGGAGGGCGAGCAGCAGAGCAAAGCAGTGCAGACCCAGACGGGGGAGGAAAAGATGACAGATTTTCTCTCCCCTGGCAGCAGGAGAGAGAACCTTTTATGTTTTTACATAATAAACAGAACTCAATCTCCCCAAAAAAAAAAAAAAAAAAAAAAAAAAAAGGTACGCGAGTAAAAAAAAAACGAGGGATGGAGTAGATGATAACGACGTCGGCGGGGGGGAAAAGAATTGAGGATGAGAGCGGGACACAAAGAAATGGAGGGAGGGGAGAGTTTGGTCCGGGAGGTCGCGGGGTTACTGATGAGGAGACGTTCATTAAATGTCACCGGAAATATAGTTCCGCTATTTCCCGGGCGGTAAAGAATAATTACATTCTGAAATGAGCAAAACAGTGAATTAACACATTTGGACGGATGGCGAATCTCTACGCTAGTTTTCTTCTAAATTCCCGAAAATTAAAGTATTTCCGCAAAAAACCCGACGAGCCCCTTTGGGCGTTCGAAGCTTATTTGCTTCGCCGTAAATTCATTTGTTACCCGAAAACGGCCAAAGATCAAACCCAAGGTATCGAAGTCTGGCGCGATACTGACCTATTTTACCTTGAAAATCGCTAAAAGTGTGCATGTTTTCAGATTCCCCCCTCGACATTTCATCATCATCATCATCATCATCATCCCCTGCTTGGGAGCCGGGTTTCGGGACGAGAACAGGGTTCTGACTGCGAACTGATGAAACGATGGCCGGAGAAATCCGACGTTGCGTCAAGCGTCGGCTCTCCCGCCGCTCAAGGCCCATCGCCGCATCGATTCTCCGTACAAACGCGCGCGCCGAGTCACGAACGGTCGGGCGGCGTCTCTCGGAGAAGCGAAATAACGCCGGCTTCTTCGGATAATGAATATATATCGTGCCGTGTTTATGGCAGATAACGGAGGGGAGAGGAAAAATGGAACAAGGTTAATTCGGCGCGCACGTTGTGCATAACTAAGCCTGGAAGTAATTACGCTGATATGACTGTGTCTGTGTACAATATGTTTGACATGGAAAAGGAGACACACATTTGCACTATTGTTGGGACCCCGCTGGAGGAGCGCTTATTAATTTAGACTGATTTTTTTTTTTTTTTTTAAAGTCTGCATGGAAAAATATATGAAATGTGATTTCGTTTGTTTATTTCTCTTCTAGAGGTGGGGTTCATCCTGGACCGTATAGAAGATTCAAGGTTGTGTTCTTACTTTGCTGCCCGCAGTGCATTTAGATATGCATTGGTAAGAAGTGATGATAGTGTAAACATTATTATAAATATGGACAGTGTTGGCAGTTTAAAACACAATGAATGGGGGAGGAGATGCAACCATTTACTTACTCATTTACACGTCATCCAGAAATACATTTCATCCTCTCATTTACATACAATGATATATGTATATATAAAATAATATAGAAAAATACAACCTTTCGTTCACGTATAGTTTATCACATAGTTACAACATGTCATACATTCATTCATGCATAGAAACATTCACCATCTCATTCATACGTCATATAGATATGACATTTCACCCTCTCATTTACATATAATTTAGAAAAATACGACCATCCACCCTCTCATTCATGCATTATATAGACTAACAACCCATTCATCCTCTCATTTACTTATAATGTAGAAACATGTGACTATTCACCCTTTCATTCACGTCATATAAAGTTACAACATGTCACCCCTTCATTTACATATATAAACATGTGGAGATGGAGTTCATCATCTAATGAACATATAATGTAGAAACGTACAACCATTCACCCTCTCATTCACATGTAACATAGAAAAACTGTCCACAGTGTGACGTCCATTCCTGTACAATAAGCCCTATGTATACACATAAATACTACATATTATCATATACACGTCTTTATCAATACACATGTATATACGTTCCATATATCTTTACATACCTTTATTTTGATTTGTCTCTTCTGATCTTTACCATTTACATTTTAATTTAATTTAATTTAATTTAATTTAATTTAATTTAATTTAATTTAATTTAATTTAATTTAATTTTATTTTATTTTATTTTAATCATGCACTATTTTATTCTGTCTTTTTTCCTTTTTTTCTTCTCCGTTTTTACGCCGTGAGCAGCAGCTGCTTTCAACAAAAATCAATCTCTCCCTCGAGGATCAATAAAGTTTCAGATTCTGAATACAACCTTTCACCTTTCAGTCGTCCTCTCACTTCCAGAAACATACAACCGTTCACGTGTCATATCTACATGCAACCATTCGTCCTCTCATTCATGTTGTCCTGCAGGAGTGAACCAGGGACCTTCTTGCTGCGACTCGCTTCAGATTCTGGAGATTTATCTCGAACCCGCACGCTTCGGGTCTTTAAATAGGACGCGTCCGAACGCCACGCGTTGTCGAGTTAGCTAAAAATCAAGAGCAACACGCGGAGAACAACGGGAGACGTTAAACACCGTCACCGTCGGGAGGAGATGATGGATAGCACTCTTTCATTCTCCTGCTCTGGAGAGTCGCGGTCTTTGGCTGCATCGCCAGAGTTACTGCAACGATGGTTTCCTCTGGAAGCTTTCCAGACGGCGGATGATTAATAGACTCATTCAATTCAACCCTGATTACTTTCAATTAATAGTCAACAGAAAAAAAAAAAAAAAAAAAGATCTCGGGGGAAGAGTGGCGGCATCTAATACCACATTTGATTGACCTGCAGACAGAAAAAGGACTTTTTAGAATAAATACGGTGCATCTGGATTATCCAGATGTGTGATGGGTGAATGCTTGCACGTCTATATGACATTTTTAATGAGGGTGAATGGTTATAATGTTTTTATATTGTAAGTTAATGAGAAGATGAACTACATCTCTAAATGACATGTGAATGAGGGAATGAATGGTTGTACGTTTCTATATGTAAATGAAGGGGTGACATGTTGTAACTCTATATAGCCTGAATGAAAGGGTGAATGGTTGCATGTTTCTATATTACATATGAATGAGAGAATGAATGGTTGTAATTCTATATAATGCATGAATGAGAGGGTGGATGGTTGCATGTTTTTATATGAACGTGTGAATGAGAGGTAAACAGTTGTATGTATCTGACATTCAAATGACAGGGTGAATGGTTGCATGTCTGACGTGTGAATGAGTATGTAGATGCTAATGAACGAGTGAATGGTTGTATTTTTTAAAAGCTCATGTGAATGAGAGGGTGAATGTTTCCCATGACATTTCCATAAGACGTGAATGGTTTCATGTGTGTGTATGAGGTGCGGATGAAAGAGTGAATGGTTGTATGTTTTTATCACGTGTAAATTAGAGGGTGAATGATTGCATGTGTTTCTGCGAGGTGCGGATGAACGGGTGAATGTTGCGTGTTTGTGAATGTTGGTTGTCTATATATTAGAATGAGAGGGTGAATGATTGTATGTCTATATATGATGCATGAATGAAAGAGTGAATAGTTGTTTGTGTCTCTGACGTGTCAATGAGAGGTGAATGGTTTCATGTCTGTATGAAAGAGTGAATGGTTGTATATTTTTATGATGCGTGAATTAGAGGGTGAATGATTTCATGTGTATGTACGAGGTGCAGATGAACGAGTGAATGTTTGCGTGTTTATGGATGTTGGTTGTCTATATATTAGAATGAGAGGGTGAATGGTTATATGTCTATATATGATGCATGGAATGAAAGAGTGAATAGTCGTTCATCTCTATGACATTTAAATGACAGGGTGAATAGTTGTATCTTCGTATGATGTGTGAATGAGAGTGAATGACTGCATGTCTATGACGTGTAAATGATCGCACGCGTATGTGTTTGAATGAGAGGGTGAATAGTTGTATGTCTCTGACATTTGAATAAGAGGTGAATGGTTTCATGTCTGTATGAAAGAGTGAATGGTTGTGTATTTTTATGGCGCGTAAATTAGAGTGTGAATGATTTCATGTGTATGTACGAGGTGCGGATGAATGAGTGAATGTTTGCGTGTTTGTGAATGTTTATTGTCTATATATCAGAATGAGGGTGAACGACTGCATGTCTATATATGATGCATGAATGAAAGAGTGAATAGTTGCTCATCTCTATGACATTTGAATGACAGGGTGAATAGTTGTACCTCCGTGTGATGTGTGAATGAGAGTGAATGACTGCATGTCTATGACGTGTAAATGATCGCACACGTATGTATTCGAATGAGAGGGTGAGTGATTGTATGTTTCTATATGATGCGTGAATGAAAGAGTGAATACTCTAGAGGGTGAAGCCGCCTCTCGCGCAATCCCAGCCGTAACGGACGAGCGGTATAAATAATGAATAAATGAATATACGAAGGATCACGGTTGAATCCTTGTTGTGTTAATCCTTGTTGTGTTAACTGCCGCTTTTTAAAACAGACATCCAAATGTGGACAAAAATAAGAGAAATGCATCACGTTCCCGTTGACATGTTTCAGCTCCCCCCGAATATAAAGTATTTGGTGTGGAATTTTTAATTGAAAGGTCGGTGACTTACTATCCGGAGCGGAGTTATGGGCGACATTATGTACCTGTCTCGTGGCGATGGGGTATCGACTCCGTCCTCTCCGTGCCACTGAAATATGTCGGGCTTATCAATCAAATCCGAAGCTTTAAGAAAAATGTGCACATAAAAGAATCTCTCCCTCTTCTTTTGAGCGCAGGGACGTTTATTTTTTTATAAAACACACCATTTTTTTTTTTTCTTCCAACATTTTGGATCGAATTGCATTCAAAAAAAAAAAAAAAAATCCAGAGATATTGACACTTAAATCAATTAAATTCTTCTAAATCAACCTACAACACTGCATGTAGCTTTGCCAGCTACCTTGAGCCGTATCTGTTTCTACAAAGTCGGTTGTATCGAGTTTAAAATTTAAAAAAATCAACAACGGAGAGTGGAATCTGCAAATACGTCCGCGATCGTGACATTTGGAAACAAGCGCATCTCCAGACGGTGACGGGAGCTATAATAAGCTACTGACGAACACGCGGTGCAATATTTAGTGAAAGCGGCCTCTTTAAAATTTGAAGAAGAGGCTCCGTGAGGCCACGCGCACGCTTTAATTCATTTAACAGCCTGGAAATCGTACTTTTCCTTGAGCGGGCTCGCAAAACGCGATCCCCAAACTCATTAGATTCGCTCGAAATTGCATAAATGGCCACGCTGAGTCAAAGACAACGGACCCTAATTCGTACCGTTACAAATCCCCCCTGTATTCCCCGGCGCTTCACAGGGATTGCGCGCAGGAAATGCAGCTTATAAAGTCCAACGTTACCCCGCTTTTTCCGAAACCACGGCAGGATTACAGCGGCGCTCGTGTTTGCACCGCCAGGTAACAACCAGAGTCACCGCTCGCGACAAATCAAGTTTCCCCGCAGAGTCTTTTTAGCATCTCTACGCGCCGCCGCCTCCCACGCTGCCCCCGAGCTGCAGCCGGATAATCGCTGCTCGCCTCCCGCTCAGCGCCAAAACTCCCCGTATGTGCGGAGGTTCGGGTTCTTTCCGGCGCTGAAGGGTTGCAGAGAAAGAGGGTGGAAGCAAAGGAAGGGTAACTTCTAACTTCTTCTTCCTCTGCTTTCGGCTTTTCCCTTCAGGGGTCGTCGCGCAAATCGACCGTCTCCATTTCTACTCACGGTTTCCTCCTCTATCACACCAACTAACTTCATATCCTTTCTCACTACGTCCATGTATCTTCTCTTCGGTCTTCCTCCAGACCTCCGATTCCAGCATCCGTCTACCAATATGTGAGAATAAGAACAACTTTATTTATCCCGAAAGAAATTCAGAGTTTCAAGAGTTTCAAGTAAAACAGAACAACAATAAATAATAGTAGGAAATTGTGTAAACAGTATAAAAAAAGGGGGGGAGAATAAGAAATACAAATAAAACGATCATAAATAATCGTAGGAAATTGTATAAACAGTATAAAAAAAGGGGGAGAATAAGAAATACAAATAAAACTACAATAAATAACAGTAGGAAACTGTATAAACAGTATAAAAAAAGGAGGGGGGGAGAATAAGAAATACAAATAAAACTACAATAAATAACAGTAGGAAACTGTATAAACAGTATAAAAAAGGGAGGGGGGAGAATAAGAAATACAAATAAAACTACAATAAATAACAGTAGGAAACTGTATAAACAGCATAAAAAAGGGGGGGGAGAATAAGAAATATAAATAAAACTATAATAAATAATAGTAGGAAATTGTATAAACAGTATAAAAAAAGGGGGAGAATAAGAAATACAAATAAAACTACAATAAATAACAGTAGGAAACTGTATAAACAGTATAAAAAGGGGGGGGAGAATAAGAAATACAAATAAAACTACAATAAATAACGGTAGGAAATTGTATAAACAGTATAAAAAAAGGGGGGGGAGAATAAGAAATACAAATAAAACTATAAAGTGTCAAAGTAAGAAGTCAAGGGTATAAAGTGTCTTAAGGTGTGAAGTACAAAGATTTTAACATATTTCATAAAAAATAAAACCAAGCGAATGATTTAACCTCCTTTGTTTGCAGATGACATTGTGATCTGTAGTGAGAGCAGGGAACAGGTTGAGGAAAATCTAGGGAGGTGGAGGTTTGAGGAACGGAGGCTACATGGAGTGGAGATCAAGAAGTTGGAGGACTTCAAGTTCTTAGGTTCAACAGTCCGGCGTGGAGGAGGTGAAGAGACGGGTTGAAGCAGGTTGGAGAAAAGTGTCAGAGGTACCAAGAGGTACAAGACTATCAGCCAGAGTGAAAGGAAAGGTGTACAAGTCAGTGGTGAGACCAGCGATGCTGTATGGACTAGAAACAGTTACAATGACCAAAAGAGGCAGAAATGGAGGTCGCGGAGATGAAGATGCTGAGGTTCTCTTTGGGAGCAACCAGGATGGATGGTATCAGGAATGAGTCCATCATGTTGGATGTTTTGGCAAGAAGGTCAGAGAAGCCAGACTGAGATGGTTGGATCATGATAGTGAATATATTGGTAGACGGATGCTGGAATTGGACGTCTAGAGGAAGACCGAAGAGGAGATTGATGGACGTAGGTTGATTCGCTGTGGAGAAAAGCCCGAAGGAAAAGATGAAGAAGAACCATTTAACCTCCTTGACTGAGATATGAGCATGCTATTTTTACATGCAGAAATAATGAAAATGTCTTTCAGAAACGGCTACATTGGCAAAATAACAGGAGGTGTGTGTGTGTGTGTGCGGCGAATGCCGGGCTGACACCCAAGGATTTTCACGGTCACGGACGAAAAACTGAAAGTTGGAAAATTTTAGGAGTTTTAACAGGGTGACGACGCGCTCCCATCATCTCGATGGTTAAGGTGTTAATCCGAGCAGTCTTTTCCTAGTCTTGGGTTTTACAACAAAACCAAACATGTTTGATAAATCGCAAGTCTTTCAATCTTTACACAATCAATAAACGAGCTCCGACAAAACCGGAAACAGGAAACCCGGAAGACAAAATGCAGTTGCATCTTTTTAAATAGTTACCCTGTAAGATTCCCAGCTCGTCTTTAGATGTGAGTTGAGTTTAGGGTGTGAGATGATAGTTTTCCACCAGTCTTTTCCAACGTATGGGCAGCATAAGTGTGTGTCTCTGCATGAACCAGCTTTTTAAGCATCCAATTTTATTTATTTTTGAATCTCCTGGCAGTCGCTCCCTTAGAATAGCAAGCAATAAACATGTCAGGCCTCATCTAGTGGCAAAGCAGTAAAAGAAAACAATGCGCGCTTTGCCAAATCTGTTTTTGATTGTATTTGCTGCACATCCTCAGTCGATGAGACATTATTTTCTCTTTTTAGGCCACGCTCAGTTCGTGTCGCCGCCCGGAGCTTCATTAAACTCGAGTCTGCGGCGCGCGGTGACGTACTGGATATCTGAAGCGACAATGCGAGTCGAGTCTTCATCGATCAATGACCGTATTCGTCATTCCGGCTCTGTTTGGGTATTCGGACGCTCTGCTCGGAGGCTAATGTAGGTTTACCTTGCCATTCTACAAAACCTGAGCAGGATAGAACAATTCAATTTGCAAATAATGCAAATTATCTTAAGGATTTTTGTTGAAAAATTATGTCATTTGATTAATGTGTTCATTGTCTGTAACGCTTTATCCTGGACTAAGAACTGCAGGGAGGCTGGAGGCTAACCGAGCCGTCATTGGGCAGGAGGCGGGGCTCCAGCCAGCCAATCACAGGGCTGCATACAGACATTCACTCTCAATACACACTATTGCTCTCTTTTTTTAACATACTTTCTCACCATGCTTAGAATTTGCCATTTTTTGGGCCATAATTGAAGGATTCTATCATTTATTTATTCTTATTCTTATTTAAAAATGCATTCTTTAACTGTTAATTTTCACTGATATGAGTCACTCTCATTTTCAGAAATACTGCTGATATTTTGTTATATTTAATTTAAATTTTTTATAATTAATTTATTATAATTTATTATAATATAATTTATTATAGCATAATTTTTACAATATAATTTATTATAATTTAATATATAATTTATCATAATATAATTTATTTTAATTAATTAATTTTATTTTACATTTAATGTTAATTGTTATATTTAATTTCATGTCAATGTTTGGAGGTTTCACGCTGATTTTGTGTTGAATATTTAAATTCACATGGAAATGAATGTTTGTTTTCATCGCATTTTTGCTTTTTGAAATTAAACAAATTTCTCGGGCGCGTGGCGGATGCCGCACACGCACAGCATGAACGCGCGTGCACGCAAAGCAGAAGATGCGGGAAGAAAAACAACATGTACTTTTGCTGACGCTCACAACCGTCCTGCAAACACACACACACACACACACACACACACAGGAACAAACATTCTTGGGAGGGGGGGGGTGGAAATAAGAGAAAGAGGAGTGTTGGACTGAGCAGTGAGGCTGAAAAGATGAACATAAATGGAAGAGATGGGGGGCAGACACAATGGTGGGAGGCTGAAAATAGAAAGGGGCCTCCTTATAATGGATGGATACGGCGAGAGGAAGGGAAACATGGGAATGGAATAACACTGGATAAATATAAATACACTTGATGGCGGCTTAAATCTACAGCATTGACAGAAGGGTTCAATGTATAAATAGTAAATTTGTGTGTAAATATGCGGTCATACAGATGCCACGAATGTCAAAACGGGATTGGCTCGTTCCCCTTCCAGCGAATTCCACCACAAGTAGAAAAGCGCAAAAATATAACATAGCAGAACACAAAATATCACGAAATATTTGGACGTTTGGAGATTTGTGGGAGGGGAGTTCGAATCGCGCGTTCCGACACAAACACACAAAAAGCTGAAGCTTGGGTTTTTACAAAGCTACTTTTTAATGGTTCCATCTGAATAATAGTTAAAATAAAACAACTATTGCTGAAAAAAATGACCGCTATGGTGACAAATGAAGGAGAACAAAGTTGGAACCTGCAGCCAAAACCGTCCTCCAATCAGAAGCCATGAACCACGACTCATAACGCTTTATTTCGCTATATGCTGACGATCACGTGCTTCTTATTCCAGATGTCCTTCAAGTTCTTACACGGCTTCTAAATACACTCAAAAGTCAGGAAATATAACTGTAACTATGGAAAACCCACCTACCTTGGAGGTAACAATTAACGTGACCTCCAAAAGTCAACTTTCTCAACCCGGCAACACCTTTACGACCTCCTGGAGGCTTCTTAAAAATACATTATTAACACAAAGTTGGGATTTCTTTTGGAGATAAATCCCTCAATTTGTCAACTCCAAAAAGACCAAGAGGTCCGACAGACTTTGTCGGACTGAAACATCTAGCAGAGTCCAACCTCCGAACGGTTAAAGCCTGCCTCTGTTGTCAAGGAGACCAATGAGGTTGAGCTCGGAGCTCGGCTGCAGATTTCATTTAGCTCAAATTTGCCTCTGTAAAAATAGAAAAACCCCTAACTGACGGTCACCGGACTTCTACCTCCACGCTTTCAACAACAACAACAACCTTCTCGAGGGGAAAACAGCAGTTTCTTTGCAGAATCATCGGCACACGTGGTGCGATGAACATTCCAGGACGGCCAAAAACGATTTTATTTACCCCGCTTTTGCTGTGCTGAGGCACAAAGTATCTTCTCATACGCGACCACCCCTGGTGGATACCTTACGTAAGTCCTCCCGCTCCCCCTCGCGTCGCTCCCACCCGTCCCAGAAAACCATGGTCCGGTCCGGTCGTCCATATTCCAGTAATCAAACCCGTCCCGTTACTCATTTTGTGTTTATTGCACAGAAAATATTCACTAGCTGCTATAAACGAGCTTTGCCATGAGCAAACCGCTAGCTATGCGGTCAGAACGCGTCCCGGTGTGAGGGGGCGTCGAGGGTCGGCGGGTTCCAGAAGACGGTCGGGGAGATGCTATCGAGAACGTTTTCAGAAACGATTCGTTATATCGCAAAACTCAGCCCAGACTCGGAGCGGAGGAATCTGCGGCTAACTGGCCTTACAGCTGCAAAGCAACCTAATAGCTTCCAGATGGAAACTCCACGGGCTTCTAATGGCTTCTTGACTTCATGTATGGAGCCAGTATGGAACACTGAGCTGCCAGGAAGTGTCGGGTATAAAAAAAAAAAAGAAAAAATTTACGCTGGAAACAGGCTATTCCTGAAATACAGTTTTTATTAAAGTTGTTCATACGATTCCAAGGTCCAGGAGATGAGAAGGACACCGGGGAGGGGTTCATTGAGTGGAAAATCTGGATGTAAATTATACGTATTTTTATTTTGGCTGCTTTGCACAGATCCCTACTTAACCATTGGTGATAACGCGAAATTATTTTTGGTGACCTATAAACATCCGACATCTCTCCAGCTCGTCCTGCATCCAGGATACCCTTGGATCCAACATAAACAGAAAACACAAATTCACCCTCACATTCAAGCATCTGGGCGTTTCAGGATCTCCAATGAAGCTCCTGCAGGTTTTTTGGACTGCGGGAGGAACTTGGAGAACCTGCAGGAACCTGCAAAGGCACGGCGAGACCGTGGAGCCTCCACACCAGAAAGGCTGGAATCGAACCGAGCGCGGTCTTGCTGTGAGGTGGAAACGCTAACTAAGAAAAAAGCTGCTATTATTATTTTTAAAATGCTAATTCAATTAAAGTTAAAAAAAAAAAAAATACAGCAAAATAAAACTACATTTTCCCCATTTTATTGACATTATTTGTTTCGTCTGAAAATCAAGTTGGGGCCCTTCTGGGGTCCCGAACCCCCATCTCAGAGAATATTTCTTACCAGAACGTAGCAAAACATGTAAACAGATTAGCATTCGCGTGCATCGAGCGCATCGTGTGTCACATTTCCTTGGTTTCCCTCACGGACCCGGCCTTAATGCTTTTGTTCCAAACTACCCTTGAATGCCTCGCTCACATAATGAATATAGCATGGATGTGTGTATCAGTGTGTGAGTGTGTGTGTGTGTGTTCTTCATTCTCTGCATGCTGAATCTCGCCTCTGGAGAACCTTCCCAAGTCCTGGTTGAAAGAGCGCTCTATTGGATTGGACGACCGATTGTGTAACTGTGTGAGGAACAAAACCTTGAACATTTTCCATACATTGTGTGAAAATATCTACACATTAGGGGAGAAAAAAAAAAAAGAGGATGAGAGAAAACACTTTTTTTTGATCGGAATGACTTGAAAATCTGTACAAAAATTGCCTCGTGTGCGCGTTTCCGTTAACGGCTAAATCCCGGCGCCGGCACTTTCTTCCTCCCTCCAGCCTCCGTCTGGATATTCGGACATTAAATTGGAGTCAGCCCGTTTCATCGGGGGGGTTACGGACCCTCGTCTTTGCAAACAGCTACCTCCTGAGTCCGTGTCCTGCTCTGCATCGAACATCCATCATCCTCGGAGAACATCACCATCATCTGCCCCTCCGCTCAGCCCGCCGGTCTCTACCTCCCCACCCCCCCTCCGCCCCTCCGATTCCTCGCCTCTGCTTCTAACTCCGTCCTGCATGGAAATCTCAACGGGCTCCGGACTCGCTCTCCCACTTCAGAGAGAGAATTTGGGAACAGTAACAAAATACTAATCACACCGGGCAGAAAACTGGTGCTGTACTGGCCTCTACAGGTTCAACGCAGGTTATTGCACTCACTTGGCAAACATTTGAACCTGTGATTTATCTGCGAGGGCCACTGCAGTGCTGCTTCCCGGCACTGTGTGACTGTGTGGCTCACACACACACACACACACGCACACACACATTCGCGTGCGGGGCGCAGTTCTCGCGCTTGCATGTGTGCGAATGTGTGTGTGTGTCCACACACTCTACAGGCATTAATCCTCTCCAGGTGATGGATTCGACGTGTCAGTCAGTTTGCGTTAGCGATCACGTTATTGTATTATACAGTTATTTGGAGGGGACGGATGCAAAATGGCAGGATGGCAAATTAATCGTGATGTTATTTCGAAATCAGTTCGGTTTTTCTTCTGCCGGATGAGACCGTCACATCCGCTCTCCTCCCCGTAAAGAGCCGTGAGGTGGTCGGTCGGTTCGGTTGGGACTGTGTGGAGAACATTTTACAAATGTTATTGAAATTAGCAAGAAATCAGCTTTGCGTGCCTGAACAAGAACCGTTTTGCCAAGCGGCGATCTTTCGCAGAGAACAGGTTTAACAGGGTTTGCGTTCCCGATACCGATCGGCTGAAAAGTCCCGTCCACCTTCACGGACGTGGTCGCGTTGCAAGCGTCAAGAAATGCAAAAGTCCGGTCAGGAAACCGACAGCGGCGCAAATCCACCCTCCAAACTCTAGTGGCGGAAGCTATGTCTGCTTAGCATTAGCAAGCGAAAGTGGCGTCATTTATAACGATATTGCGCGTCGAAAGTCCCGGGTTCTTCGTGCGCCTCACGAAGTCCAGAATCATGCAGGGGGTTCGCCGGAGACCCAAAATTGAATGAAAAGTGAATGTTTGCCAGTCTCTATATGACATGGATATAAGACAGAGAATGGTTGCGTGTCTCGATAAGTATTGTGGCCGTGTGATTGGTCCAGGGTGAACCCCGCCTCTCAACCAATCACAGCTTGGATCGGCTCCGGCCCCCTTTACAACCCTGCGTAGGATTAGCTGTGGAGATAATGAATGAATCAACCTGAGTTTCTTTATAAAACTGAAGTAAGTAAAAAAAAAAAATTTTTAAATCAGATCTAAGAACCCACTCTGCTGTTTTTGTATTTTTTCTACAGCTAAATCGCTAACTGTGGCTAGCGACGAGCGCAGATACACACAAGGGTGGAATCTAAAACCAGAACGATCATCTCCGACTTCATAGATTCAGCCTTTTCTGGCTGCTGACTCCTTCCTCTTGTCTTCGTCTTCGCTGTAAGATGATCCGTGGAACCGCCGGTCTCATGTTCAAACACTGACACCACAAAAATGCCTCTCGGAGCCCTGGGAAAGATGGAGGCATAATATATGCAGCACAATTGTTTACATTAAAATGATGTACAAATCATATTTTTTCACCCAGCTGGTTGTTCAATTAGCTCCACATTGCATGCAGATGTTAAGTTTTCTACAACTTTTCCAAAAATGTAGGAGTCAATTACCCCCAAATCCATCTAGCTAATATTAATTTATCTTGTGAGCACTAACATTTATCTTGTGCGGACAAGATAGTAGTGTTTTGGAAGGAGATAATCTGCCTGGTTACCGGCCGGCTGCCTTGTTGCAGGTCGTCTGTTTGCTCCAAGGACATTGCTTGTTTCCACGGTGACCTTTCAGGATGTTTCACCGTTTCACATTCTTTCAGGATCTATTGCAGATGATCAATATTATGGACCTACACTATTGTTTTTTTTTTTTTTTTTGGTTTCTTTTAAAGTCGGTCGACCGTCGTCACAGTGACAAAACAGGGGCGCCGTCAGTTTATCTATTTATTTTTCATGCTTGTATATGCTTGTTTAATTTTATTGAATTTTTTTTGTCTTTTTTTTTTTTTTAAATGTATTTTTCTTTTTTTTATATATATTTTTTTCTATTATCATTTATTTGTCGATGTATTTATTTTCTGAGAAATCTAGTGGTTATTCATGGCGCTCAACAGCCTTCTCTGCCCGCGACGTTCTTTTTTTAAACCTTTCCCGCCTCCGTGAACAAAGCGGTCACATAGCGACAGTCGACCACTGCACAAAAAAAAGGAAAAAAAAACTTCCCCCCTTTTGCTTAAAACTACAAAATGACAACTTTAGCGCATCTCCTCCCAACTGTGTCAGCAAGGCAATAAGAGAAAGCATCAATTACTAAATGAATAAACAAACACTGTGAAAGATCTTAATGTTATCTGCAGGAAAAGTGATCTGAGAAATGGCAAGTAAATCCCCCCCCCAAAAAAAAACAATTATTCTAAACCAAAAAAAATAAAATAGAAATGGCAAAACGACTTCCATGAGCGCAAAGCAAGGAGCCGGTTCGCAGTGGGATGCATTCAGGGAGTGACTGGGGAGAAAGATATAATGCATCTGGGGGGTTTTCCTCCGCACAAACATCACTTTTGTGAGCTCAACACATAAAACCCACCGCCGCTGAGTCGAAGCAGATGCAACCAGAGTTGGAGAAATAAAAACAAGTGTGACCGGACGGCTTCCCGTCGCCGAATCTCCGGCCCTCGGAAAATCCCCCTCGAGCTGCCCCCGAGATTTGAACCGTTCTGATCGATAAATCACATTACAAGTTCATGCAGCCCGGCAGCAACCACACAGGGGGGAGTTATTGCTATTTGCATACATAGTATGTATATATATATATATATATATATATATATATATATAAATATAGACGTGCAGCGGTGAGCACGTGCGCTTCACTGCAAGAAAGTCCCTCTATGAACCTCTATATGGGCCGGATTCTCGATCCTGGTAACCGTATATATATATATATATATATATATACACACGTGTATATATGTATTTATATATACATCTGTGCATGTGTGTATATATACATATATGCATATATAAATACATATGTACGTGTGTGAATGTATATAAATATATATATATGTATGTATGTAGGTGTCTATGTAAATAAATACATATATATATATATATATATACATGCTCCAAAAAATAAAGGGAGCACTTGAACAACACAATGTGACTCCCAGTTCAATCGCACTTGTGTGAAATCAAACTGTCCACTTAGGAAGCAACACTGATTCATTTTGACTTGTTTTAAGGACATTAAATCCAAGTTGGACCAGCCCGTCGTGTGTTTTTCCACTTTCATTTGGAGTGGGACTCCAAATCCAGACCTCCGTGAGTTAAAACATTTGATATCCATCGATATTTTTGGGTGATTTCGTCGTCAGCATATCCAACTATGTAAAGAAAATAGTATATTAAGTAGATATTAGTCCCTTGTTTATTGCAGGGGTTTCGTTCCAGAACCAACAAAAATCGGTGAAGTAGCGACCATATTTTTATTTTATTATTTATTCATTTATATTTTTAATTTTATTTATCGATATCGTGATGGCGCCGTACAGCGGCAATGCTTTAACATGTCGGGAAGTCGCGCTTTTTCCCCGATGGGTAGCATATTGCTCTGCTGCGCCGGATACCTGACAAAGTGCAGAAGGTTTGGGCTTCATAATAGGGGTTGAAATAAATCTCGCGTGGATCCCGACTCGAAGCAAGACGCTGAATGTGTGTTCTGCGCAGGAGATGAAGAGAATGATGCCAAGGATACGGAGCACCACGTTCTGGATGGTCACCACCCTGCTTATTTTACCATTAAAATGATATATAAATAAGTAATAATAAATAATATATTGCATTATTAGAAATAATAATATAATAATAATAATATATTTGTATAACATAGCCAAAAAATATGTTTATACTGCTAAAATCCATGGTATAGCAAAAAAAAAAAAAAGGATATAAAACTGTATCCCTGATACAGTGAGACTGCGTAAGGTGAACTGCAATATGGCAAGGGACTACTGTATGTATATATATACATCTATATATGAGTGTGTGTGTGTGTGTGCGTGTGTGTGTGTGTATAATCTTGTATCATTTTTTTCCCTTATTTTGTGGCCAGGGGACTGAACTTGCTGCCATGCTTATTATTATCATTGTTATTATTTGGTTATCTTCACATGCTAAGGTACGAACATGACAACACCTAGCAAGCGATTTTAGGTTTCAGTGTGGTGACAGTAGCCGAGTTCGTCGGCTAAAAGACTCAGGATCGGAATTTGTCCTGAAATTGAGACTTTTGGCAAACCGACAGTGAACCGGCATGTGAAGGCGTTGCTTCTGGACTGAAGAAAGGTTCTAACAAAAGACCTCACCGGGACGACGACGACTTCTTTGGGTGTTCTACTTTTGCGATCCTCAAGACGACCTTCACTCGTTGCACGATGCATTTTTTGTGGGTTTCAAACACAACGTTAAAGTTTCACGTCTGTTATTTTCATCACATTCAATTCCAGTCATGGGAGGCCGGGGACAATGTAGGCTATGCATCATATCCAATGGAAAATCTATTACTTCCTGCGAGGGCGTGCAACGTGGGACGCTTGCAGCACTGATGCTAGCCACGTTGCTATCGAGAGATCCTTTTACACAGAGGTAAATATAACACTTTATTTTTATTTTTTTCACATAAAACTGGCATTTAAATTCGACCAGACTCAAAAAAACAGGTTTTAAATGTCTAAATATAAATATATATATAGAGAGACATTTAAAACCTGTTTTTTAGCATTTAGCATATATATATATATATTTATATATATATATAATTTTTTTCTTATTTTTTATTTTTTATTACAATCTATATATATATATTATTTGTAGGCTCTAGCATCCCTTGCAATCCTGACTGCAGGATTGGCAGCATATATATATATATATATATATATGTATGTATGTATGTGTATATATATATATATATATATACATGTATGCATATATATACATGTATGCATATATATACACATATATATGCATATATATTTATACACATATACACATGTATGCTTATATATACACATATATATGCATATATATTTATATGTACACATATGCATTTACAGGACTGTCTCAGAAAATTAGAATATTGTGATAAAGTTCTTTATCTTCTGTAATGCAATTGCAAAAACAAAAATGTCATACATTCTGGATTCATTACAAATCAACTCAAATATTGCAAGCCTTTTATTATTTTAATATTGTTGATTATGGCTTACATCTTGAGAAAACTCAAAAATGCTATCTCAAAATATTAGAATATCATGAAAAAGCCATTATTGTTTTTTTAATGGCATTACAGACAATAAAGAACATTATCACAATATTCTAATTTTCTGAGACAGTACTGTATACATACATATATATATATATATATATAAACATATACATACATATATATAGCGTTTTCTTCCATTTCAATGTAGCCAACTTCTATGTTTAAATGCTAATATACAGTGGGTAATTCTTAAAAAAAAAGAAAAAAAAAGACACTTTTCATGTAAATTACTGATAATTCTAATGTTTATCCAAAAGTTTGGGGATTTCAGATTTCAAATGATTTTATCTGATTTTCACAAAATCTCTGTAAGTAAATGCAACACATGGAAAATGTTAATGCTAATCAAACAGTAACATTTCGTGGTATTACAGGTAACCTGGTGTGTGTGTGTGTGTGTGTGTGTGTGTGTGTCTATAGGATGGGAATGAAAGAGTGAACGGTCTGCAAGTACTGTGTGAATGAGAGGGTGAATGGTTGTACATCATTTGTTTACTTTTGCATTTTTTTTCTGATTAAATGTCAACAGCTTGCAATGTTCTAAATTGACGGTTCTTTCATAGTAGCTCCATATTAATTCTTTCCCACCTCTTTTTAATTCTTGATCATTTTAAAGATTTGAACATTGCATTTCCTGTCAAAAAAAAAAAAAAAATCTGTTGATTTTTAAAAAACCCTCTGTAATTTCTGTTCAAAAAAAAGGAAAGAAAAGAAAAGGGAGGACGGGGGCAACGTTAGCATCTGGCATTATTATTCTCTCCAATCCGATTACACACACACACACACACACACACACACACACGTAATAATCTGAAATGGCTCCACGAGGAGATTATCACTGTCTTCATTCATTCACCCGGCCCATCACGCAACCTTACAAGGGTTTTTTTTCCATCCCATGACGAACCACGGAAGGGAAGTTTGCCTTCTTCTCGGTGATGTCATAGCGGCCGCCACGTCAGGAAGCATCTCCTTCAACACTTTGAAACCCCGTTTGTTATCATCTGATAACCAAGTTAGCACAACTAATCCATCTAATGTTGACGTGAGGTAACGTTTGCTACACACCGGCTGTATCTGACTATCTACGAGTATCTGCTAGCTATCGAGTTTTAGTTCAGTTACAAAACATTAAAACGGCACCTTCCCCACCTCCGCTCACACACACACACACACACACACACACGTATATCTCGGTATGAAAATTTGCACGGAGTAAAAAACAAACAAACAAACAAACAAAAAACAGATGCAAAACCCCGAGACTGACAAACTAGTCATAGTAACAATAGCCGGCTTTGCCCGCCTGCAAATACAGACATAATAACCTTTCATATGTTAATAACAGAAAATAGGCCAGATATAATTACGGCGAATAGCCGGCGCCTCGCTCGGCTTTGTCGGGGCCCTGCGGTGGTGAAATACATACACTTTACGATTAATGAATGACAAATCGAGACGGAGGTTTCGCCGAAAAAGTCCAAATGAGATTTCCGAGCGGGATATCGGGCGCTTAAATAAATAAATACGCGATTTCGAGACGATGATTTTGTCGACGGGCTACGAACGGCCGAGAGACACGCATGCAGGCAGGCGAGCTCGTTAGAAAGGTAAAAAAAAATAAAAAAAAATAAGTGGTTTATTTGTTCGTGCGTCCTAAAATGTGGAGTTAATCTCCCTCGCTCCCTCGCTCCCCGGTTGTTTCTGCAAGCACGTGGATTCAAGCTCCCCTAGTGGCCGAATGTGTGTACTGCAAGCGTCGGGTCGAGAAGAACGCCGGGAGCATTTCGGCGAGGATCTACCGGCGCAGACGACCCGTTCCGCGATCCTAAATATTAATTTTTATCTTCTGAATCGTGCTCGCCTGCAGCGCAACCTGCACCGGAGCTGGAAAATTAACCGCTGATGGATTTAATTTCTTCTAAAAGTCATAGCCGAGCCAAAGAAAAAAAATTACCCACGGATGTTGGGGTTCATGTTGATGCTTGTTTTCTGTTTGCTGGGAATGTTTGGGGTGTGAGGGATTCTGAGGGGTTTTACCTGGAATTGAGCAGGAACAGTTAGTTGTACTGCAAGCTCATGTGCCGACAACATTTATTGCTCATTAAACATACGTTTTACCGTCACCCGGGTGTAAATGTGACTAAAACGCTTCAATTTTGTAAAAAGGGGGATGTCAGACTTGCTTTTCGCCGGCGCCTCGGTCACGTCTGGACGATGAAGGGTGAAACCGGAGTGTTTGAGGAACCCGGAGAACCTGCAGGAACCCGACGCAGACACGGGGAGAACATGGAGACCAACCCGGAATCCAACCAGGTGAGGCTCCAGCGACTCAAATAACGAATCGATCAACTTTTCTCAATTGTCTTTGTTTTTCCTCCTCTAGAGATGCATTTTTCGAACTGCGAGTTTCCATTGGGACAAAGTCGACGCCGGCCTAGATGGGACAAAATAAGAAAATAAGAAGAATTTCTCAACAGGCGGCCTTGTGACACCGGTGCGCCCGGTTCTCCGCATCCCCAGCGATGAGGAAGTGAGCGCTGGAAGTTTCAGCTCTGGGCGCCTGAAATGAGGACATTCCTGCTCGGCGGCCTGGCTGGAATTTGAATAGAACAGAGGAACCGCCGGACGCTCATTGGCTGGCGGAGGCATATTTCCAGAGCGCCGCCGTGTCGCTCGGCATCTGATTGGCTCTCCGGGAGAAGGGGGCGGGACTTGCGCCGGGGCTATATAAGCCGGCCGCTGCCGGAGCATCTGCAAATGATCTGTGGCTCGGAGCGGGAGGCGACTCGGCGCGTCCGATGTGTCTCCACAGAGCTGACTTGAGCTTTTCTCCTCCGACGCGCACGGTCCTCCTGAGATAGCCGAGAGAAGGTGTGTCCCCTTCTCGCCTCCCCGTCCCCTCCCACCTCCCCGTCCCCTCACCCCCGTCCCCCCGTCCCCCCCCCCCGCAACCCGGCCTCCTTCTCCCGCTCCTCCCGCGGGGACGGAAGGAGCCGCACCGCGATGATCAGCACCATGGAGTGCGCCGTGGACGCGCAGAGCCTGATCTCCATATCCCTCATGAAGATCCACAACTCGCGGACGCAACGCGGGGGGATCAAGCTGCACAAGAACCTGCTGGTGTCCTACGTGCTGAGGAACGCCCGGCAGGTCTACATCAAGGAGAAGTACGCGGAGATCTACCGGATGCAGCAGTACGAGGAGGTGATGGCGGTGTGCAACGAGATCCAGGAGCTCAACCCGCTGGAGGCGGACGCGGAGGACGCGGAGGGAGACGAGCCGCCGCCGCCGCCGCCGCCGAGGGCTGCGTGCTGCGGCGGCGGCGACGAGGCGCACGGCCGGCCGCCGGGCTGCGCCCCCCTGGAGGACGGCTGCAAAGACCCGGAGCCTTCCGCCTCCTACTACCGGAGCTGCTGCATGGAGGCGCCGCACTGCGAGCAGTTCCCCGCCGGTAACGCGCACTGCAACAAGACCACGGTGCTGGACTTGGACACGCATGTGGTGACCACGGTGGAGAACGGCTTCCTGCACCAGGACTGCTGCTGCGACGCGGCGCACGGCGCGCAATCCGCGGCCAGGAAGCGCAAGGTCGAGTTCGGCTGTTGCACTTGCGACGCGGAGGAGGTGTCGGATTTTCCCGCGGCGCGCAAACGGGCCAAACGCGAGGACTGCTCCTTCTCCTGCCCGGACTACACGGACCCTTCCAACATCTCCAACCTGATCTCCATCTTCGGCTCGGGGTTCTCGGGGCTGCTGAGCCGGCAGGCGGACTTGGAGCAGATCTGTAGCAAACAGGCGCTGGCCAGTCTGGGGGCATGGACCCGGGCCATCGTGGCTTTCTGAGCCCAGAACTGGGGGGGACCGGATGGGGGAACCGGGATGGGGTGGGTGGGTGGGGGGGCAGCTATGACATGTCCTCCCCAAAAGTATTCCAACCAGCAGAGGAACATTTCCCTCCTTCTCGCAGGGGCCGCTTGAACTTTACCCTTTGAGGTTCACAAAAAAATGCGACATGTGGCATCATTTTGTTATTTATTCCCGATTTCCATCTTTTCTCGAACCCCTTTTTTTAAAAAATCGGCTACTTTACAATCCCGTGCAACGCCGCGCTCCGTCACTAGGGGGCCCCGGTGCTGGCGATCGGTTCTAGCGTTGTTACGAATTCGGTTTTAAATTACCGAGTCAACAGCAATGCGATATAACGATAATACCTAGCCAGCCGCGATCGAAAATATTTCGAAGAACTGACCGAAACGCTCCTCTCACGGGAGATTCGTCGTTTTTCTAAAGTGTTACGCCGGACACGCCCAATTTCGGCAGCTCCCCTACTGGCCGTGACCAGAAATACACGCAAAAATTCGGAGCGCTAAATAATATTTCATCGGAATGATCCCCACAAATTTAAGAAGACAAATTGATACATAATCTATATATGTATGTAAATCTGAAATTCTTTACCGCATCCATTGTGAAAACCTCTGACGTTCAAACTGCACTACGTGAACGAGCCCGCTAGCGACGCGCTAACGGCAAACGACACGGCGCGGGAGTGAGAAGTGTATCGACGCGCCGCTAGCGTCACTCTCCGCGTTGCTAAAACCGACTAGCTCTGGATTCCATTTAGCATCACAGTTCGTCAGCGGTCATCGGGGTTTGCAGTTGAATTCCCTAGCACACATGTAGCATCACATTAGCCGTTCCCTCATTTGGCTAAATAGGAAAACGCGGCGCCGTCCTCCGATCGGCGTGCACGGGTTCACACCGGCTAGCCCTTTTCGCAAAATCCCCAAACAAAGAGCGACGAATCATACAAATGGAGTCGCGATTCACGAGGATACATCCGAAATGACCCCCCCCCCCCACCTTCCCCCCCACCCCGCGCCGCCCTGCAAGGTTTAGACGGGATAGACTTTTATTTTTGCAGGACAAAGAGAAGCTATTTAAAAACACTGAGAAATGGAGGGACAGTGGTTTTGGACAGGGGGAGTTTGTGCCATACAGAACGTGCAGGCTGTTCAGGGTGGGAGATTCTCCGTTGACTTCCGTTGCCTTAAAACCGACGCACACTACTGCTAGCTATCGTCATAAATGTAAAGTTCATTGAGAGTGACTGAATGTCTGCTTTTCTCTCCAGCCCCGGCCCGGAAAAAAAAAAAAACAACAAAAACAACAACAACGACAAAAAACATGAAAAAAAAAAAAAAAAAAAAAGAAGCCCGCATCTCCACTTTTTAAACGGACCTTGCACATTCAGAGTTTCATTATCACGTGGAACGTCATGTTTGAGACACTTTCCAGGTACACGGACTCCGATTTCGTCGCTCAGCAGAGCACCAACAATCCTGTCACCGACCGCGAAACAGCCCGGGATATTTTAGGACTCCGACGTCTTCTATTAATCATGTTTGTTGCTCAAAGCCTTCACAGTAATTCATGATTCCAACATGTCTTGGTTTTGTGAGTTTTTATTTTGTTTTGTTTTTTGATTGTTTTATAAAAGAAGAGTCCTTTTGTTTTAAAAAGGCAAACACGTGATTTTAGCCATAACCTGAAAAAAAAAAAAAAATTCATGCATTAGCTTTACGAGCACTATGTGTACCAAAATAAAGAGAGTATTCAGCCATTCTCTACTTATTTTGTTGTTATTCTTGTATTTTTGTGCTTAATAAATTGTATATTGCCTGGTAAAAAAAACTGTTGCAGGAGAAATTTGTAAAAAAAAAAAAAAAAAAAAAAAAAAAAAGAGGAAAAAAATAATAATAAAAAAATTATATCCTGAATAAAAAAATGAATATTTTAATCTACGAGACCTTTTTGTTATGAATGGAGTCTTTCATGCCTGAATGGTGGCTTTATTTAAAAAAAATGGACACTTCTAACCCAAATTTGGGGTATTTTGAAAAACAACAAAAAAATGTATTTACTGAAATACATTTATTCCGGAGTTGTACATTGAATCCGTTTTTGCAGTGAAAAGAATCATAATTTCAACTAGCCATTCTTATTATTATAAGCAGTAGCATTGGTGGCATGGTGATATAGCTATACCATATGCTATGCTATCGATATCCCGCAGCGCCGGAGCTGCGATGACCAATCCAACGAAAGATGCCATTCAGAGGAGACAAATAAATAAAGGAAGTAGCCGATGTTGCACGAACCACCACCCGTCGATGTTCGGAAGCGCTTTACACAAGCTAGCGTTCACCCAGAGCCGCCATCCAGGGCGCTAACCGGGAGCGACCGGGGGTTCGGCGTCTCGGGCCGGGAATCGAACCGCCAGCAGCTCAGTTGTCGGCAGAAAGGACTTTATTTATAAGATCTTTGAATGAATCGGAGGCCAGGAGACCAATACGATATCGATCGAGCGAAGAGGCCCAAATAATGCGGCGCCAGCCGGTATTTAAACCTGTCGTCGAAGGTGCAGCTCCCGACGAGGCTACCGAAGCTAAAGGTCCGAATTCAAACATGGGGAACACACCCATCGACTCAAACCTCCTCGTGTTTGGTGTCACCGCGCAGATGTTGTACCTCCGGCCGACGAAGACGGACACACAATAAGGGCTGAACGTGAAGATCCGAGACAATTTGATCGGCACAAAAGCTCAGGGCGCTAACGCCAACGCGTGTGACATCACAACCGCCACTCATTCATTCATTCACTCATTCGTCTTCTACAACTCTGCACTCATTCCCGGCCTCATTGAACCCTGAGGAACAAGGAGAACGTGGGGTCTCCACCCAGAAAGACCCCCCGCTGGGAATCCAACCAGGGATTTTCTCGCTGTGAGGCGGAAGCGCTAACCGCCGCACCAGTTGTTTCACTTTTTTTTTTTTTTTTCACGGATATCGATACGACTATGTACGCATTTGCCTCGCAACCATCTCGCGGGGGTTTTTCTGGCCCCGAGTGTCCAGAAGGCCGAGCTCCCGGGCTTCTTCACGCTCTGGGTTTATTCCAAAACCTCGCCCACGACTGGAGAGCTCAGCTGGAACGAGATCCACTACACTCACACGAGATGTGGAGAAGAGCTGGGGGTTTCCTCTTTAGACCTCAGACGGAAGAACGCTGGGCTCGACACACACACACACACACACACACACACATACATAGACACACACACACACGACAGCTGTTGGATGAGATTGCGCTGATAATTTGTTTTTCCGGTCCAGCAAAATTATGCTTTGTGTAATTTCATTTTGTGTAAAAAAAAAAAACACTGAATACACGGTGTGTGTGTGTGTGTGTGTGTGTGTGTGTCTGTACCCCCTCAAGTGTGGCTGCGTCATTGTTTTAAAACATTAAATATGCAATTACACTGACACAGATTCAAAACATTTCTGTCACAATTTCTACAAAATGATGGACGAGAGATTGAACTACATGGTTAGCTTTTTGCTAATTTTCTGTTGGTTTTTTTTATGGTTTTTGACCATTTTTTTAAGATTATTAACCATCTTTTTATAGCGGTCAGTTGTGAACGAGAGGGCCAATGTCTGCGTTATGTGAATAACAATGAATGTTGAGCGATTAACAAACGAAATCACTAGATTTCATCCGGAGTCGACCCGGGACGTCCGACCGTTCACCCGCTCATTCACACTTCTGGACAATTTAGGGTCTCCGATCAACTTCCTGCTTGTTTTTCGGACGGCGGGAGGAACCGGAAGAACCCGGAGGAACCCAACGGGGAGAACAAGGAAACTCCAACCAGAAAGGCCTCCCTTTGAATCCAACCGGGAACCTGGAGGTTTAAATCCAACCGCAGCGCCACCTTGTTTTCTTCCATTTTCATCAGCAAATTTCCCTCGATTGTTTCCACCGGCTACATTAGAATCCATGAGATTTTCCGAGAATAATTGGGGGAAAAAAAACATAAAAAATTTCACTGTTGTAACCAAAAAATGACTTTGCGGTGAATAAAAACGGACAATGAAGATTAAAAGCCAGGAGGAACTGATTTGCGTTGAGAAACAAAAAAAAAAAAAGATTTAAAGGAATCAATGAAAATCAGCGAGAACACAAAAATTGTGGATAATTAGGACTCTTATTAGCTTGTTAAATTATATTCACTACTTTTCTCTGCACAGGAAGCTCAGCAACACCTTTATTATGTATTTTTTGTGCCCCCCCCCCCCCGCCTGAAATCGAATCTTTGTTTTCTTGCGTCCCGCGCGTTTTTCTTAAACGCATCTGGGGGTTTAATACAGTGGGTTTCCAAAAAAAAAAAAAAAAAAAGGGCAAGGAAAAAATGACAAAGTAACTTTGCAATGTATTTTTTTGGGTTCAAAATTTGCAAACAAAATGATTTTTTGGATGAAAAAACATCTAGTGACATCTAGCGTTAAAACAATCTTTTCTTGTCTTATTTCTATAGAAACCACAAAAACAATAGCAAAAAAAAACCAAAAAAAAAACAGCCAAAATCAAAAAGATTGATTTAATAACCAGAATAGCCTTGTAGCATGTAGCTACAAACATTTTTTTTTTAAATTCTAGCGGCAAATTTTTCCACAGCGACAAAATTTTCTCTTCCAACTCAACAATATTTTTAGGCTGTAATTTCTTTTTTAATATTCATTTTTAACATTAATTCATCATGTATTTTTTTTAGAGGAACAGTTAATTACACAAAAAAATTTTTAAAATTTACCCGTTTACCTCCTTTACACTAAAACAAAGGAAAAATTTGGACTTAGTGTTACTACAAGGTAATAATTTCCCCGATTCGACCCCGTCCGCATCAAATTATGTGTCCCGCGGACCCAAATGAGTTTGACACCCCTGCTGTACCTGTTGAAACTTCTGCAGTGACACGAGGTGGAACAATGTGCCTTTGTTTTGAGTGTGTGTGTGTGTGTGTGTAAGCGGCGGAAACGGGCCGGCGACCCAGCGGGAGGGCAAACGCCGGCGCCGAGTCGCTCTAACTTCTCCTCGGGGCCTGGAATCTCCCCTCCTGGAAAAAAAAGTCCTGTTATCTCTGCTGTGTGCCACTTGGTGGTGTTCTTTAAAATCAATGAATGAAGATATCAGCCAGGGTGTGCATGCGGCGCCGAGCCACCTCGGGCTGACCCCCCTCCCCGACACACACACACACACACCCAGCCCCCACCCCCTTTCCCCGACACACACACACACCTCCCAAACGCTCTGCTCAACAGCCCCTCCGACACCCCCGCCCTCCTCCTCCTGCTATTCCTGCCTCGGAGTGAAGCATTGCTTTTCTCCCACACATCCATCGCCGCCGCCGCCGCCGCCGCCGCCGCACAATAATCACCGGCAGAAGGTGGGTGATCATGGAGGCGATGAAGCAGTCTCACTGTGTGTGTTTGTGTGTGTGTGTGTGATGTTGGAGATCCAAGAAGCGGGAGGATATCGAGTCTGACTGGATGACGGTTTCTATGACGATGGCTTGTGATCAACAATGATTGGAAATAAGATCCTGATAAGGTTCTTATGAGGGCGAAGCTCATTGGTAGTTAGTATCGATCAAAAAAAACAAAAAAAAAAAACCAAAAGGTAATAACTTTTGCCTCGACCGTCTTGCCGTTTCACACTCGTCTTAAATAAACTGATTCAAAATAAACCCGGGATGCTTATAAAGCATTTGTAAACACAATAAATAAAGCTACTAGTTTTGGATCCGCCGTCCTGAACGGCTAAAGACAATCGCAACATCATAAAAAAAATATAGATACGGATCAAAATATAAACTTAAGACGGGGGATAGTTCGCCTTGACAAGCTGTTACAAAATAATGCTTCGTGTCCATGAAACACACACACACGAAGCTTTTGATAAACACAAATAATCGAGTGTATGAAGCATCGGATAAAGATCCATGGATCGAATGATCGCGGGATCCGTAAGAAAAGTGATAAACGGTGGATTATAGGTCGATCTAAATCCCAAGAAGTTCTTTTATTCTAACAGGATATCATGAATAAGTGTGTTATAAAGGTTTAGCAGGGCGGTCGGATGTGTTTATTACAAAGGGCTGCAGCGTGAAGTGTTAACTGTGAATTTTTTTTTTTTTTTTTTTTTCCTTTTTCTTCTTTTCCCCGGAGCGTCGACCAGCTGCAGTAAAATGTTTCAAACAACAGGGGCGAGAGCCGCGGCCGGCTCGCTTCCCCCGTCCCGACAAACACTGCGGACAATGGGTTCGTCCGCTGGTGAAAACACAGCTCCTCCATCTGGATCAGAGGAGACTCACACCCACCGTGGGGCACACACACACGCACACACACACACACACACACACACGCACACACACACACAATCAGCAGCTATGGCCCCCCACTTCCTTTTTCTCCCTTTTTTTTCTTGTATTATTTGCACACATATATATATATATATATATATATAAATATAAGAGTGTTTTACAAGTGCAATCATCTCCAGTTATCGGACAGATTTTACATATAAAAAATTTAAAAAAAAAAGTGATTATTCCGGGTTACGGCGTCCCTCACAAACCCGTTCAATCTCCTCATCAAACTGTGTGTTTTCCACTCAAAAATCAATTAAATAGAATAAAATGACGATTCAAATCATTCCGATAATATTTTTCCTTCCAAAAAAAGAAAAAAAAACGGCGCCGACTATAAAACATCTTTGTTTCACGGAACAAAGAGCGCAGATAAGACAAACAACCGACTAACTAACCAGCTAACCGGCTAACTTGTAAACAAAACAGGGGGGAAACAATTAAAACATTTGAGCGTTCCCTCTTCCCCATCACACACACACACACACACTCCTCTGATCAGAAGAACAATACCAAGTGGCGGTTGATAAGAGAGGGAGCACATGTGTGTGTGTGTGTGTGTGTGTGTGTGTGTGTGCTGGGGGGTTGCAGAGCCCACATGTGACAGCAGTGGAGGGGGAGGGGGGACTGCAGGGAATAGGTGTTGGGGGAGGCCGGGATCACGCAGGTCAGCCAGGTTGGTGGAAGGTCTGCGGGGGGGAGGGGAGGTCGGGGGGGTCGGAGGAGGTCGGGGGGGTCGGAGGGTTTGGGGGGGTCGGGGGGGTCGGAGGAGGAGGGGGGTCCTGATGCAGACCAGGTCCGGGTGTCGGGTTGTCACATCTGAGCACCCAGGTTTATATAAGCACCCCCTGGTTGAGGTTTCATCACGAATGTTTTTTTTTTTTTTTATTCTTATTTTTCTCATTATCTCGCTGTTTGATCCAGATTAAATATATTTTCTCAAGATAAGAATTTCTTGAACGCCCATAGGCGAAATTTGAGTCAGAATATAAAAAAGAGAGTAAATTCAAAGATAGCAAAAGACAGCAACGTGAACAACAACAACAACAAGGATAAAAATAGACAATAGAAGGAAAAGGAAAACAATAGCGGCGGCAGCGAGAAGAGCAACAATAACAAAAGCTAATTCCTTTTTATTTATTTGATCTCTTTCTGTATGGAGAAATAAAATAAAGTATTTCTGATAGTAATTTATGAATGCCAAAACCAGTTCAGTTCTTGGGTAATAACATTATTAGTTGTTGGTTAAACGTTATTATTCCTAATGTTGATGAGTCACCGTGAGACGAGAGCGGGTGTTTTTTTTTTTTTATTTTTTACGACTCCACATTTTTATCAGGCTTTTAATGAAAGGACTTTCAAGAGAAGCGTTTCATGATAAATGTCTAAAAAGGAATTTATTGACTTTACTGCAAATGGCAAAATCAGCTGATAAGCAAATGCACAATTATCAAGAAATGGGTGACATTAAATGTTGTTTGGTCTAATAAGGCGAAAGAAATTTAGTAGAAATAAACACAGAGGATGTATTTTTGCTTTTTTTCCCACAACAAAACGTTGGTGGGTGTAAATAAACGCAGCTCCGTTTATTTTGATTAAGAAATGCATAGAGTTGAGTTTTATCGCGTTATGGTTCAAACTAAAATAACATTATTGTCTAAAACCTAGAAAGATGTGTCAGTGGTTTCCACCAGAGCAGCAGCACCCATAGATTTATGTACTTATAAATATTTTTCTTTTACTTTCCTTATTATTTCAATATTCATTTTGACTTCTTGCAAAATTTGTTTCAATTTCTTAACGCCTGACAAGCTGATTTCTTATAATAGTTGATGCAATTATTTCAAAACTAGATTTTGTCAGTTATGTCTGTCAATATTATATATTATATATAAATATACATATATATATTATATATATTATACATTTAATAAGATTTTTTTAAAAGATATATCTAAAACTAGAAACTATTATATTATATATATATTTACACACAATTTAAAACCAGCAGTGGGTTTTAATAAAAACAATTTTTTTTTCAACATTATTGTTACAGCAAGGTGACTTATATATAACAAGGAGATCAAGTCCCTGGAAGAAATTAATGATAATAATTAACAAAAAAAAAACATCAAAATAATCAAAATAATAAATGAATTTATCTTCAGAATTTTTTTTCTTTTTTTACATCGACATTTAAATTTAGCAAAGTGAAATAAGGCACCACAGTGTGGTCGCATCTTTATTTCATAAAAGGGAAAATAAAGTAGAATTATCCTTATTTGACAAACTGGCCACACCCTTTTTCCAGCCGGTCCTCATTTGCATCGAACCGACCGGACTTCCTGATTTTGCATACGATTTGCATGCAAAATATGTAGGCCACACCCTTACGTGTATAAATTAAATATGAACGCACATCGGCAGCCATTGAGCGAGGACTCATCCGCGTGCAAGGATGACACACACACACACACACACACACACACACACAGACTCCTCTTTGCACGAGAGGTCCGCAGAAGACCCCGCCTCCCTCGCATATTAAACAAACGACGTGACAGGCCACGCCCGCGACGCGCCAACTGGGTCACGGCTCATTTACACGTCTAACTGAATACGCCGCCGCTCATTTGCATAAAATCGGCAACACAATTAGGTCATTGGCTCAGTGGTACAGAGAGTAAAAAAAACAAAAAAACACAAAGAAGGCCGGGAAATAACTTTGCAGGGGGAAGAGAATTAATTTTTCAACATTTTCATTGTGTCGTTTTCCAGAAATGAAAAATCAGCGGCGGACGAATGAATGACAGGATGAACGGTTGCAGGTCTCTGCGATTGGTCGAAAGGGTCGCCGTGAGTGACGACGAACCAATCACAGCAGGGATAGCAGACAATGAATGAATGAATGAATGAATGCTAGTCTTACAGAGGTAAAATCGGATTTTTTGATGATAAAGCAAAAACTTTCTCTTCCCTCCGATCAATTCCGGCGCATTTTATACATTTTTTCCATTTGCTTCCGGTCCTTTTCCATTTCCTCATTTTTTTCCCCCCCCGAGTGTGTTTTTGTTGTCGACCGCGTGGATCCCGACGCTCGGGGAACTTCCTGATTCTTTCCGCCGCTGGAAATCCGGAAACATAGTTGAGCTCCGAAACTCTCGTGACCTTCTTGCATGTCTGGTGACCCCGACCCCCCGCGGCCCCCCACATTTGAGAAGCTTTGTCTCGGACGACGAGCCCCCCCAGGCAGACGCCACGCTTTTGAAGCCGATGTGACGAAACGGTCAAACCATATGAGCGGTCGGTCACATGACGCGCGGCGGCCGACACACAGACCCGCTTTGAGACGGGCGAGGACGTAAATCTTTTTTTTTTTTTTTTTGTTTCCCCAATCTAAAGCTTTTAAAAAGGGAGATTTCCTCTAGCCGATCTCAAAAAATGTAAACAGTGGGACGTCACTTTTTTTAAATTCGCTTTTAAAAGCGAATTTCGATGGAATTTACAGATTTATTGACCCCCGATGAACCTCACTCTTATCAACCCGCCATCGACCGGATTTCACTTTTTTGTTCTTAGACTAGAGCAGACCTGGGCGTTTTACGGCCAGCCCTTTCTGCCTTTTTTTATCCAGCCCGCCAAACTCTTTCCTTTTTCAATTTTTTCAGAATAAGAATAAGAATAAGAATAAGAATGAGAACAACTTTATTTATCCTGAAGGAAATTGTTGTGCCAAAGTTTCAAGTAAAACAAAACAATAATAAATAATAGTAGGAAATTGTATAAACAGTAAAAAAAAAAGGGGGGGGAGAATAAGAAATACAAATGATTTTTTTAAATTTATTATTTATTATTATTATTATTAATAATAAAAATCATTATATTATTATTAATATTGTTGATTATTATTATTATCTTTATCGTTATTTTTATAGTATATTATTTATTTTTTAATTATATTATTAATTATATGATTATTTAATTTATAATTTATTAATTTTTGATAAGTATTTCTAATCATTATTGAATTTAGAAATTCCTTATTTTTTCCTTTTGTTTAACTTTGTATGGATGATTACATACAAAATAATATGGGACCATTTCTATGATCATTAATGATTTTAAAGTTGAAATAAAAAATGTAAATGTTTAAATTGCCTTTTTCATTTTGTTCAGTTTGCACGACACCTTGTTGGCCCGTGCATAAAATAAGAAATTTGACCCACTGGAAAAATAATCGCCCACCCCTGGTCTAGAGTATGGCTAAAAAAAAAACAAAAACCAAATATTCAAATGCTGCAAAAAATGCTAAAGAACGCTAAATCACAAGAAGTAAATTACAAAAAAAAAAAATCTGCAAAGCAGCGAGGGTGTTTCTCATCCTGTTGCGGAAGACTGGATGGGGTTAAAAGCATCCAACGAATCCACTGCATGTTTCTGGACTGCGTGAGGAACTCGGAGGAACCCAACCAGACGTGGAGACTCCACGCAGAAAGACCACCTGCGGTGACTCCGACCCGGGACCTTCTCACGTCTAGAGCCTCCCGACCGCCACGGCGCTCCAGCGTTCGAAAAGAGATGTTTCTCAGCGTGTGGCCGGAATCTGAGCGAGAAGCTTCGACAAGTAAAGTATAAATAAAATACTCATTCGTGGCTCAGACCAGGACCAGGGAGGACAGGAAGTGGGAGAGGAGAAGGTTAGACGGAGGCAGATGATTGGCTGAGCTGAACCCCTGGTGCTTTGATACCCCAAAGTATCCGAAGGTACCGCGGCGACGTCGACCAGGCGGTCGTCATGGCGATCAGAGAGATTTGAGGGGTTCGGTTCACGTTGACGCTCTCTTTTCGCCCGTTGGATAAAGTTTCGTGGAAAATAACATTCGACTTCTAATGTATTTCCGAAAGTACACTGCTCAAAAAAATAAAGGGAACACTTAAAAAACACATCCTAGATCTAAATGAATGAAATATTCTTATGAAATACTTTGCTCTTTACACAGTTGAATGTGCTGACAACAAAATCACACAAAAATGATCAATGGAAATCAATTGTATCAACCCATGGAGGTCTGGATTAGGAATCACACTCCAAATTAAAGTGTAAAAACAAACTCCAGGCTGATCCAGCTTTGATGTAATGTCCTTAAAACAAGTCCAAATGAATCTGTGTTGCTTCCTGAGTGGACACTATGATTTCACACAAGTGTGATTGACTTGGAGTTACATTGTGTTGTTCAAGTGTTCCCTTTATTTTTTTGAGCAGTATAGATCGGAGGCCGAAAGCGATCGGACGGTGAATTAATCCGCGCGAGAAACAAAGCAGCACAACGTCCTCCTACCGAGGGTTAGCAAGCTAACCGGTTAACCAGCAAAGATCGGCAGGGAGTCTTCACTCCGATCGCGCGGGTTGTCAGATTCCGTCTTTCCGAGTTCCCGAATTCGGAGATAAACGTGGAGCCGCTGCCGTCGCCGTCCTCGGCCCGATGTGGCGTCCCGTGTTTTTTTTTTTTTTCAGAAACCACGCCTCGGTCGAGGTCTGCATTTCAAGACCGGGCGCGTCAGAACAAGTTGACGCAGCTGTCCCATTCCTAACATTCCTCCCGATGAGGCAAAAGCATTCTTCTCTCTTTTGCTGGGATCCGTGCTTCCCCCCCTTCCCCCCCTTAAAAAAGAAAAAAAAAAAAAAAAAAGCGAGTTCAGTTAAAAATCTTTTACATGACCCGTCCCGTTCGGCAATCGGTCGCTAGCTGCGGACGAACAGCCAATGAGAAGCGGCGAAACTACCCTTTGTTTGCGTGCGGAGACGCAAACAGGTAGAAAATGAACAAGTGATGGAATATTTGTCCCGATCGGCTTCTTTTATTTCATATATATTGGGTTAATTCGGGAATTTAGGACGATTTTTCAGCTTTAACGTTAAACATCTCGAACAGACGGCGTTGGGTTTACCAGCCCCCGGAGCCTCGATAACGTACCGTAATTCCCGGACGATAAGCCGAGACTTTTTTCACGTAAACAACGATGCGGCTAATATATGGACGCTAACGAGCTTCACGCCGCTAAAACATTTATCCTCGTCGCATCGGACCGATGAAATGACCGGGAAATTCTGAGTCCGTTCAACTCCGACACCGAAGAAGACGACTTTTTAGTGCGCGGGAGGACGACCGAGATAGCGATCGGCTAGTTCAGGGGTCGGCAACCCGCGGCTCTTTCATCTTTACACTGCGGCTCCGAGCGGCTTGGGAAAATAAATGCTAAATATTTAATTGAAGTGTATTTCATTTGTGTTAATTCCTTTTTTTAACTTTAAGTTCTAAGTTGGAAGATTATTGTGATCTTGAAATATTAAATAAAATTATATTTATTATTTTTTCGGCGCTCAAAATAAACGTCACGCTCGCGGAAGCCGGTATACCCGCCGGTCGGTAAAGTCCCGATTTGCAGATGCCGCGCGCAGAAGTTCAGGAGCAGAAGTCCCATAAACCAGGTAAAATAGATATTTATGAAGATATTTTACAAATATTTATTTGTTATTGTTTACTTACACGGTGATTTTTTCCCGATTTATTTTTAAAATTCGGGTCAAGGCTCCGCTACACGCTCTGAAAGCTCAAAATGAGTTCATTACATGAATAAAATTAAATTTTCTCTGTAATACTTTGTGAATTTCAGAAGCAACACACTACGCACTTGTTTATACAAAGTGTAAGGGTAATAAAAAGCATTTTATACAGCGGTACCTTTATTTTAGACGTCAAAAAGTAATTGCGGCTCCCGGTGTTTTCTTTTCCTAGGAAACCGAGTCCAAATGGCTCTTTGGGTGTTACGGGTTGCCGACCCCTGGCGAGCCGGTGCGGCTTATATCGAGGTGCGCCCAATAGTCCGGAAATTACGGTAAATCGAACAACCCTAAGGTGGAATGCGGAGCCGCGTGGATGTGCCGAGACGCCGAATCGGGCGTCGAGCGAAAACCCCCGCGTTCACGAGAGCGTGGCGGTTTGAGCGCGGAGGAGCCCGAACGCACCGCTGCGTTTTGTCGCAGTGAATCAGGGAGGTCTCGTGATACCGTGTTGATTCATCTGTGGAGCAAATGGTGTGTGGAGCCTCGGGCCCGGTGAAGGACACACCTTCACGGCCCGCTTCCTGCTGTGTCTGAAAGCAGACGCAGCTGCTGCTCCGACAACATTTACACGGGGTCCCCTCGGTCACCTCCGGGCCGCCGCGTCGCCGGCGCTCTGGATGGACGGGGAATTCCGAGTCCAGCCTTGCGAGGGCTCGTAGTTACAAAAGCGAGGGGGGGGGAAAAAAAAAAAAAAAAAAAAGAGAGAGAGAGAGAAAGCTGCCGTTATTCTGTAAATCTTACATGAACCGGAGTTCCCCTAACTCTGAGTTAAAGACAAGGAGGCGTATTAATTATCCACCATCATGCAATATTCACTCTTCCCTGTCAACTGAGCGTCCAACAGCCTCACTACTTCTGGGGTTCACTTCTGGGTCACGAGCGACTATCAATTAAACATCACGCTCTGTTTTCCAAAGATTTATCTGATAAATAATCCAGACACTTGATAATACTCCGCATCTCGTACTTTTTTTTTCTTTCCGCGAATTTGCGACGCCGAATGCGGACGAAACCCGGCCTGAAATGCGAGAGCGAGCGTCTCGGACGTACGTCAGGACGCATGTTGATTTCTCGATCGCCGCCGAACAGGTGTAGAATTTCAGCGGGAAAAATCTACAGCGGGGATATTGCAAAGAAAAAAAAAAAAAAAAAACAACAACAACAAACCGATGCAGCCTGTTCTAAATGCAAGCACACAGCTGCAGGACATTTGTGCGGGGTGGGTGGGTGGGGGGGGGTATAATTGTTGGATTAACCTCGATTTCTGCAAATTCTGCCGGCGGAAAAGATAAGCCTGACCAATGAAATCACTTGTTGACAACGTCAGAGCCTGCAGAGAGTCATGCTGCTGCGTAAATGCGGAGAACATCCTCCCAGTTTGGTGGGGAGGAAAAAAAAAAAACACGGCAAAACATGTCTGACGGGCGCCGGCGCCGCCGCCGCCGCCTGCGTTCACAGGACGTCACGCTGGCAGTCGGTCAACATTATGGTGTGATTGTTTATGCGTCGTCAAGGAAACACTTGTGCGGTGTGGAGGGATATGAATGCAAGTGCATGTGGGGAAACTACTCTTAAAATAAAAAAATGAAAATATGTTCATTTGTTATTTTTTTTAATCTTTTCAAGTAAACTTTTTTTTCAAGTTTTAACTGTATTCAAATTATATTAAGGTAACCATTTAACCCCTTTGTTTCTTGCGTATTTATTTTTTGATGCTCTCTTCATTTATTTTGCTAGTTTTCCATTCATTAAAAACATTTTATTCATTATTATATTATATCCTTTGATTTTTCCCCTCTAAATGCAAATTTCTAGATGATATGTTGCAAATTTATGCATGTTTTTTTTCCCCTTTTGTCGTGCATTTTTTGCGAGCCTTAACATCTTAATATTGTTTGTGATTCGAACAGTTTAGTGAGCTTCATCTTCATAGATATTCTGTGTGTGTGTGTGTGTGTGAGTGGAGACACACACATATGCAGCGAAATTATTACAAAGTAACTCCTATTCCATTGGTGAAACTTGACTTTTAGATTATTATTTTCAATAAACAGCTTTGATTTTATCATGTTAACCACTGGAGGGCATTCAATTTTTTTTTTAATCACACTGATTTCAGTACTATATAATACATAAGAGAAAAGAGAGGAAATGATGATGAAATCAGATTTGGCAGGTCAGTGTAGTGACATAAAATATTAAAACAAACACTCACGCGTTGACCTTTAAGAACCAACCCCCCCCCCGCACAAACCCGTTCGTCTCGGCCAGAAGCTGTAAAAACACAAAATATGAATGTTCCTCGCGGCTGCAATTCTTCAAAAATCAAATCCATTCATTGGTCATTCATTGCAACCAATTATTGCTCCACCCAAAGTTGACTCTTTTATTTTATTTTATTTTATTTTATTTTATTGTTTTAATTTTTTCTTTTTTTCTTTTTCAATTATTATTAATCAATGCACAAGGATATAAAAACTGACATCAAACCTGGGATTTCGAGGAGAGGCTGCACGGCACAACCCAGTTCAATTTATTCAAGTATCTGCCAATTTACAATAATCACAGTAAGTTAAGTGATCAAAGTAGGGAGAACACAGACTTTTACAAGGGACAGACCGAAAGGATAAAATGTCAAACATTTTCGACTTTTCCGGTCTGGATTAGCTGCTACGAAGGGTCTGAATGCCATATCCTCGGTGCGAGACACACACACAAAAAAAAAAAAATAGCAAAAACACATTGAGGGAGAAAGAAAACTCAAGCCCAGGCATTTCTCAGCAAATTATCAATTTAACAAACAAATTGGCATGAAATATGTAATAAATTTTTTTTTTTTTTTTTTTTTTTTTTTTTTTTACATCTGGAAAAAAAAAAAATCTCAAAACTGACAAAATGTGTTAGAAGAATTGAAAGCAGTCCAAAAGCGATGCAGGAGGGAGTGCACGCTCGCTCCGAATTAGCTTCACGCTCACGAGGATCCAAACCTTGAAGGGGAAAAACTCAAAAACGCTCATCCTGCAAAACGGGGCTGAGATCATCCAAAAAATTCTACGATATAAATAAAACCGTCAAAAAATATAACGATGCTCTGGAATTTCTTCGCAACCGCCCACGAGGAGCTGCGGAAGCCTGCTCAGAAGCGGCGTTAGCGTCCGTCCTGAGGAGGAGTCTGCGTGGGACCACCTGACCCAGATCCACGTTCGACGCGGTCGCCCGATCAATGCTGATCACGATACCGCCGATCAATTGATGCGATTATAAACCCGAATGGATGGAGAAGATTTGACTGTTATAAGACTGCGCAGGAGGTCAAAGGTCAGCTCCTGTCATCGATCGCTTCATGTCTATGTATTGAAAAAAAACCAAAAAAAAACGAGCGGAAACCAATGGTTGTTACTTTAAAGTAACTGACATTTGATGTTTTTATTTTATTAAACCAGATTACATTAGCTAAACCGTCATCCGTCACCATGACGACAGTTGGACAGGAATCGATTAACCGTGCTTCTTTACAAACAAACACCTGGTGGAAGTGTTTGGCCGAACTCTACTCTGATTACGTGCGGTAGCCGGGAAGCGAGAAGGTTTTACCGAGGCGATGTTTGTCAGAACAAAAAGTTTTGTTTTGTGCGTCAACGTGAATGCGTTAATAACAATCAGCTGTGAGAGTCCAGGCAAAACACTTCCAAACGGGCGGAAGCCGAGGGGCTACGAACGCAGGTCGGGTCGCCGAACTGGGCCGAGCCCAGATTTGAGTCCGGACGGGTTCCCGCTGGTTCCTAATCGGGCCTTTTTTTTGTGTTCGGGAACTCGTAGACCGGCGCGGGTCTGAGTAACGGCGTCTGAATCCGCAGAACAACATCTTCCAAACAGATGTCCTCTTGACTGGAGCTACACAGTCAATTGTTTATGAATGATGTCTCTCTTTTACGTAATATTTTCATTGGTACACAAAGTGGTCAATCTGATGATAGATAATCGCGCCGCCGACTTTCGGCGGGAAAAAGATCGATGTGTTTTTCCCGCCTTCGGGGCCGGGGGGGGGGCGATCGAATTACTATTGTTAAACTGAAATCATCCATGTCCGGACGCGGCGAGGCCTTCCTCACGGCCCGTTCCAAAACCTCCACCTGGGACACTTTGGTTCTGCGGGGATTTGACTGAAAGTCGGATGCTGAAGCCATAACAATCGTGACGCGGATTTCGACGGCTGTAAAATTTACGATTCTAGAAGACAAAACGGAAACAGTTCGGATGAGAGCGATGCGGAAAGCTAGAGGCGGATGTGACGGATGCTAATCGGTCGTCCCTCAAGACGCTAACGCACGCTAACGCACGCTAACGCCGGGTCTGAACAGAGCCTCCCGGGTTTTCACGAACATGCTTGCACATGTGAGTATGCATTTGTGGCTGGTTTTTTTTGTTGTTTTTTTTTTTTTGTAAGCTGCAGTAATTGTGCACGAGGTTGCCAGAAGGAAGGGAAAACTGTTGGTTTGAGGTGTTGGGATTTTGGTTTTTCCATCGTGTCGGTGGCATTCCTTTGTGAGTGTCAAGGCTTGGTTGGCTGGATGGACAGCAGGCTACCGAATTTGAAGTGCTGGATAACGGGGAACTTCTCCAGACACTGAAAAATGGTAGCACAAAACAGAGAGGGACTGAAATTACAAAAATGAAAACAATGAAGAAAAATAAAAAACAAGCACTTTGAATCCAAATATATGCACTGACATGGCGCTAAAAACAGCTTGAGGTGACAGGTTGGAAGCCGCTGTAGTTACACAGACAAGCAAATGGCAATAATCCGATCGGCTCGAAGACGGCGAACACGCAAATAAAAGGCTGTAGTGCCAAAGCTGTTGTGCAATCGACTGGAATAGTAACAGAGGGTTTTTTCGTGTATCTGAAAGAAAATCCGTTGACTGTCAGCGTGTTGTTTTGAGGAGAGCCTGCAGAAGACGCCGCCAAAATAACCAATTTTTTTTTTTTTTAAATAAACGGCAAAGCAACATAAGTCATGCTAACCTAGCTGGCTATAGCTAAATATACATGCTAAGAACCATTAACATTGCACCGTTGCGCTTCAAATGTAAGTCACAACCGTTGCAAAAAGAATCCGTTTGTTTTCGGTGGTAACCAGCTACGGATGGAAACGGCTTACGATGTTAACATTAGCGTGTTTTTTTTTAAAGATTTTGGCTCAAGTATTTCCACTGTTTACTTCAGCTTCATTTTCAGCGTCTGCAGGGGATCAATAAGGACCCACGGGTGCGGCTAACACTTGAGCTATTAGTCCTTCTACAAACTACCGGCACAAATCACATAATCATCACATCCAGATTGATCTCAGAGTTTCGACAACAACAAAAACAAGACCCACATGGAGGCCAATTTCTGCACATCTGATCCAAACACCATTGGATTATTGCTCAAAAGAAGAGCGTTTCTCAAGTCAGATTTTGCCCCAAATTTAAGCATTTTTAAGCAAATTTAAGCTACATTGACGGAGCCCCATTTTGTTGGGGCTCCCACACTTTTAGGGCTCCACCATCTTTAAACTTGGGTCGGCTGCAACCGATAAAATACATCGACATTGTCAAGAGTTCAGACCGGAGGAAAAGATAGCATGGAAATAAAGTGTGTACATTAGAAATGAGCAGATGTTGCTTTTCGTATCGGGTCCGGGTCGTCACGCGAGTGCATTTCGGGGGGGGAGGTGCATGAAAATCAGCATTTACTCCGGTGGGATGGTTCTATGGGGCGAGACCCTATACGTTCAAGTCCGGAGAATTTGGCAAACTCGCTGCGTTTCATAGAGAAAAAAAAAAAAAAAAAAAAAAGATCCGGATCGGTTCAGGAGAGGGTCTTTGTTGCAAACCGACATGGTCACGTCTCCTCGGGGGCGGGGATGCAAAGTCTTTGCTTTGGGATGCGAGGAATTGAAATTCTTGCGCTGAGACGGTGACAATGTCAGTCATGATCATCGGGGCAGAACTGGGCTGGAACAACACGCCTCGAAAAACCTTTGTGTGAAGATGTACGACATCGACGCGAACGCGTCCGATCAACCGGGGATCATTAAACAGTCAAAGACCTTGACAGGTCAAACGGCCGTTATCTGAAAGGGTTAAAACCGGCCTAATAAATGGCGTTATCGCAGATGAGGGGCTAAAATCACAAGATAAACAAGGACAAATTCTTCCGACGTTTGCTCGGATTTTTTGATTTTTCAACTTTACTGTTCGCCGAACTGAGAATCTACGTGTCGGCTTCGGCTCCTGGCGGAGGAATTGATTTCTTGGAAGTAGGTTAAACGTAGCAGAGCTGACTGGGAGAAAGCAGCATCAAAGGCTGATAAACTTACGCAGTACGAGATCAGCACACACACACACACACACACACACACACACGCAAGAAACTACAACACCCAACCGGACTTTGAGTCTGTATCAGAGGAGTTTCTCCAGGAGGCCAGAAAGAAAAAAAAAAAAAAATGCCAATGATTCTTCAGTCGTAACACTGAATGTTAAAAAATAAGTATTATGTGAATGATAAAGTTTATCTGAACACAGGACATCGGGTACGGCGACAGAAATACAGAGCAATGTCAAGTTGGCTTAAACTTGGTGGGAGTGTTTGGAGAAACCAAACTAGATTTCTAGCTGAAAATCTTTAAAAACAAAAAAAATCAATCCAATGCAATGAGTTTTTGGCCGGGTGAAATAAACGGGAAAGAAAAATACAGAATAAAACCCCCTAAAAACACCGTCCGCTTTTTCACATAACCTAGAAAAACCGGGTTGGATAGGTATTAAACCAGACATGACGTTCGCTGGGATGAATTTCTTTTACAGCAAAATTTCAAGTCCGCTCACGTTTTTTTTTTTTTTTTTTTAAAAAACCCTATGACACACTAAAGAGGAAAAGGGGGGGGGGGGGGCAATGAAAAAAAAAAAAAAAAAAAAAAAAACACTTCCACAACTTGTAGTAAATTGGTTAAAATATGTAAAACAACACCGGCGGGGGCCGTTGGGATGAACAGATACGAGCCGGGGAGGAGTAAAAACACAGCGCCTGCTTCGGCCTGCTTCGTATCGGGACGCTTCTCCGCCGGCCTGCTTCTCTTTCTAGGCCTCGCGCGGCTCTACCCGAAACCTTGTGTGGGGCCAGGAAAAGGGAGCAAGGAATGCGAGTCTGCTGATGGTTGCTCCAGGCTTGGAGGAAGGTCGGGACAGAGGGAGGGGAGGATTTAATGAAGGGAACGGCGGAGGAGAAGGAGGGGGGAGGGGGAGGCAGACAGCTTGGCCCCTCAGCTCTTTGGGAAGACTTGCAGGCTGCTCTGGAAAACACAGGATGTGGGCATGCAGGCGGGGAGAACGGGCTTAGACATCCCCCCCCCCCCCCCCCAACCCCACCCCCAACCGCCACACACACACACACACACACACACACACACACAAGCACGCACACACACAATTCCATTCTCTCCATTCCACTCTTAACCCTTTCCTGCCTCGCTCCTCTCTCATGCAAAGGACTGGTTGTTTTTTTTTTTTAACTTTTTTTTTTTTTTTTGAAATCTTTTTTAACTATTACGCTTCTAAAAACAAACAACAACAAAAAGATGGTTGCCGTGGTTTTTCTTTTTTTTTTTTTTTTTTTTTGGCATTGCATCATTTCTTAAATGTCATGTCAACAAGACAACATTGTTTTCTTAATCTGGCTGAGGCTTTGAGAGAAAATCTAGTTCAGAAAGTCAAGATTCCGGCCGGAGAGAGTTGTTTTCCTGTAAGTGTTACTCAACTTTAGCTGAATTTGAGAATTGAAGACAATAAATAAATAAAAAAGCCGGCATATATGAGTGTAAACCGAGCGTACCAGGGAATGCCGCTTGTCCAATTGTTAAAGCCGGGCAATCTTTCTTTATAAGGAAAAATATAATAAACACACATTTCCGGGTGGATTTCAGCGATTCATTTGGATTTTTTTTCAAAAGCTACGGCCATTAATATATACGGGCTAAAAAGGGGTTTTTGTAAAAACTGTTACATAAAGGCAAGAGTGAGGGCTGGGGTTTCACAGGGCGAGAAATCGGCCCAGTGCAGCTAAAAATGTTCATCGCACTGCTTCGTCTGACTTTAGCGGGTCTGTCTGTGTATGCCTGTGTGTGTGTGTGTGTGTGTGTGTGTGCGTGTGTGTGTGTGCCTGCCTGTCTGCCTGTCTGTCTGTCTGGACAGCTTATCAAAGGATTCATTGCTTTACAATAAACTACAAAACTAATAAACTACAAAAAAAAAAAAAAAAGCAAACGTATCAATTTGATCACTCAATCACGACATCTAAAAAACATCTAAATACAGTTCATTTAATCGAAAACAGGGGGTTTAAAACAAAAAAGTCGACATTATGATATATGGATGTTTTACGCGAGCATTTATTTCAGCTATTAATTCAAATTAATGCTGGAGGGCGTCATTGTTTCCTGAATAGGCAAACACGATGCACGCAAATATGCAGTGTGTCACACGATTGCAACTCCTCTTTGTGCAAAAAGCTAATAAGCATAAAGATAATAAGAACAAGGCATTATTTCTTAAAAAAAAAAAAAAAAAAAAACACGCCAGCCCTGTCCGCAGTGCAATGGCTGCTATCGAAATGGCTGAGGTCACCGACGTCGATTTTTAGACCGCGGCTCGAGGGCGGCGATGATTTCTTCGATCGCGTGATCAGAAATGGGAGGGAAATGGTGAAAAGGGGTTCGAGTCACAGAGAATCCCAGAAATGCCCCTGCTGGGATCATTTAATGCTAAAGAGACGCATTGCCTTCACGCATCCTTTCTGCTAACATTAGCTAACAGCTAAAAGCTAACATTAGCTTTTAGCTTAACATGGTCGCGTCTTTAAAGAAGGCTCCTTTCAAGCTAATATATATAGTTAATAAATGTGCATTATTCATGTTGATAATGCATGTTTATAAAATAAATGTAGTGTTTTTATTGTGTTGAATCCTACCGCTAAGAGAGCTATCGCACTAAAAGCTGTCGGTGCTTATTAAATCCTCGGATATCTGCCTTTCTTGGGTGGTGGTTTAATGAATAACCCAACTTTTTGTTCAACTTTTTGTTTTTGACAAAAAAATATTAATCCATGACCCGATAGCCTCATCGCATCAGCCTCATAACTCCGACATTTCCTTTTAAATTGAGGTTATTGCAAACTGGAAAGAACTGAAATGACTCATTTATGTTGAGAGCTTAGCAATCTCTATCAGGAACAACCAAATGTCTTACAATCATAAATATGTTAGTTTTAGTAATATTATCAGATTACACAAATTACTCAAAATAAAGATCGTAGTGCCGTTCATGTAATAATGACTGCTATGGGCCATAAAAAGGTCAAACCTCCACAGGAGCCTTTTCTCCCATTTTCAGGCAAAAATTAGCAGTTCTCTATATTTTCTACCTTATCAGTCTTTTCTATCTGCTGATAACGTCTTAATTTGCTGCGAGTCACCGCAAATCACCTAAATGTTTAACTCTGAGCAGACATGGCTCACTGACACGAGCGGTTACAGATCTGACGCGTGAATGCTGGCGGGGAAACAAATAAAAGAATTTCTATGTAGACAGTCTGAGGCAGAGAAAATCAAGATTAAGTCAAATGAGCTTTTGGCTAAAGAGTTAGCAAAACACCAAACATGCAGATGTACATCTAATTATGCTAACATTAGCATTACATTGATGTGTTCTAGCATTTCATTGAGCTACAGCATGCTAGCGAGCTCACTGAGACAACAGGCTGAATAGCAAGCTAAGCTCTGAGGCGCTAAATGCAATATAGTGGGCATAATGAAAACAAATTCAGCTTGTTGGCGTGGTGATAATAATAAAGTGACACTTACTCTTGGAAAATAAGGGGAATAAAAACATTGATATGATTAGCTGCCGGAACGGCCGTGCACCGATTAGCTTGGGAATTAGCTTATACGTTGATGGAGGGGCATCGCCGACACGTGTCATTGCACAATAGAATTCTAACGCAAAAACATTCAACGATCCCGTTTAAAAATATCACCGTTAAAACCGCATCGATCAAAAAAAACTGACAGCTACGCAAGCCGTATTTTGGAACGGTTATTTTTCCCCTCAGAGGGGAAGTAAACTGCTGAATAGTAAATAGCGGTTTCATTATTGACGTAACTTTCTGCTTTAACGCAAATGTTCTCAACAAACACTATTAATGCTCTTCATTTCTGTATGGGGAACCAATTAGTCTGTTCAGGTGACTGTTCAACGAAAGGGCACAATTCACAAAATTTTGCGGAGTTTAATAAGTTATTCCAACTCTGGTCAAAAACCGAATTTGCAGTGATCTGTGACAAAGAATTCATTTTAATAAAGAACAGCCCGGCTGCTCGAACCGGAGCACGAGCGACATGCATCAGACATGAGGATGGCACCGGCGCTTTCTCCGGAATTTATTAAATGTGGCATCGCGTGCAAAGAGAAGCGCGTTTGTTTGCTTAACAAGTAAAAGCACAGCATCGCCTTCGCGAACTTTTAAGTTGTTTTTTTTTTTTTTGAAAGAGAAAATTCCCGATGTTTGTTTTTTTTCGTTACCTTTTCTTTTTTTTTTTTTTCCCCGGTCAGAAACGACGCCGAAAAACCGTCGAGAACTTAATTTTCCACACGGCAGTTTATCAGACGGCTGAGTCGAGGAATAATTGGGACTGCCGAGGGAGACGGAGCGAAGGAGGAAGGCGTACCTCAGCTTTGTACATTCTGATCAGGCCCTGGTTGACTTTGGACCAAGAAGGAACGGCGCTGATGTTCCACAGCTGGTTGGAGTGCTCTGCAAACGGACCGGTCTTCATCTACACAACAGACCAGAGAGAAGGGGAGAAATGACAAGCGTCTGCGGCGCAGCATCCGAACCGTAATAAAAACGACGGCGGAGAACGGCCGAGGACGAGTCCGGACTCAAACCGAGAAGCTCCGTCCGACTTTTAATTAATCAGATCGGCGGTTGTCGAAGTGATACGGGTTGTAAATGCGGAGTCTCGTCATTTATGGAGAGCGGCAGCCTCGGATCTTCACGGAGTCCGAGAGCTTTGGAGAACAGAAGTCGCACGCCGACGCAGAACGGAAACGTTTTCGAGGTTACTCAGATCAGGGGTTCCCGTACGGGAGATATTTTTTTTAAATAAAATTGCAGAGAACTCACTTCTTAATTGTTAATTGTGACAAAAAAAAAAAAAAAAACACTAATTGAATAATTTTTTATTTTCTTGAGGGTCTGGATTTTTTTTTTTCTAGATTCAACTTCTCAATTTATTCGCAATTGTCCCGATTGTTACTAAATTGCTAACATATTTGCCCCTCAGAAAAATCTCTGGTTTCCAAAAACAAGGGAAAATGCCACGGATGAATTGCAAGAAATGATCTGAAAAAGAGGTCTAAATTCTAAATTGTAAAAAGAGGCCATTTTGGTGGCTAATTATTTCTAAAGATAAAACCACCTGAGATGAAAATAATCAATGTGACCTTTAAATACGCTGGAATATGCACAATTCCTTTTGTTTTGAGAGCAATCTGTTGCTCCTTTTCGAATTGTAAAAAAATGTTTGATTCAAAACAGTCATGTTGTGTGATGTTTGTTATCGTACCCATTTAAAAATAAAAATAAAAAATGAGAAAACAGGAGTAGCAATGAGCGTGTAAAGCAACAGAAGTAGCCAAGAAGAGCGCTGGAGCTGCGATGCAAAGCGGAGCTTCAGTGCCACCTGCTGGTAGACCAAAACAAAAATATTCACAACTTCTGACGCGTGCAAACTCTTCGCCTCGCAAAAAAAAAATGTAGTCAAATTCCTTTAAATGAATAAAATGCACAAAACTGTTGTATTTGATACTAAAATAGACAGAATGTACATGAATATCAAAAATGCTAACCTCCACCTTTTGTTACTAGCGTAGCTTCCTTTAGTCATAGTTTATTAGCAAAACATAACACAGAAACGTTTACGTTTTTTTCCTGTGGAGGAAAAAAAAAACACAAAAAGTTTACGCTTTTTTTTTTTCTTTAGCAAACGTCAGATACGGGTTATAGTGCAAAATCTTTTAGTCCCCTATAGTCGTAGTTTATTGGCAAAACATAACAAAGAAACGTGTACGTTTTTATCCTGTGGAGGAAAAAAAAAACAAAAAGTTTACACTTTTTTTTTCTTTAGCAAACGTCAGATACGGGTTAAAGTGCAAAATCTTTTAATGACGTCTAAAATGGAAAATATAGCATTTAACAGATACGCGTCTTTGTCATTGGTTCAATTTGTCTTTTTCATCCCCTTTTTCCTGAAAGGATTATTATCATTGTTAATATGAGTTCGCTATCAAAACTGGTGAATGGGTGTTTTTTTTTGTTTGTTTTTTTTTTGTATTTTTCTAAATTGAGCAGAAATCGGCGTGTATCCGGGGGTTACTGGTTTAACATTGGGTTTTACACGCGCGTCCGATGAATGCCGAAGCTTCGCCGGCGTCTGGCTGACTCAGACGGCCGGGTCTGGTTGCGTCCCTGCGAGGGTCACACCACGTCCCCAGACTCCTGCGTCACATATGCGGTGCCTATTGTTGTCCCTGGCTCCTCTGTTGCATTTTTAAAATACACTGGGAGGGAGAGGGCGGGCAAAATTTGACACTGTATTTACCCTTTGAGGCGTGCATCAGCTGTGCTTACCCCCCCCACCCCCCGCCTTGTGATAACGTCTTTTCCGATACATGTGATATTCGCCGTTTAATTACGGCTCCAACGTGACGTTTCGGTTTACTCTTATGTAAGGGAAGAAACACGAAAAAAAAAAAAAAAACGGACAACAACCGCGCCCCGAAACTATCCTGACGGTAAAATTACTAATCGCAACTATATCGATTGATTATAATGAATGAAAGGTGTACGGGGAGTATTGAGAACAATGTTCAGAACAAAAGGCCGATTGTTATAGCGGCTATGAACTAAAAAAAAAAAAAAAAAAAAACCAGAATCAGCCTGGATGTGCGCCGACTTACGCACGATATATAGTTTGGAATCGAAAAGATTAAATAGATGAATTTATGAATGAATCCCAGACTTTATACAGTTTTCCCACCCCAGAGGCAAATGAACCCAAACCCAGACCCCGGGGCATCAATCTAGCAAAAAAACCCCCCCCCTTCTTTTTTTCCATCCCACCCCCACTGCTCGAGACACTTTCCAGGGCCTCGCATGCGAACACATGGGGGAAGGGCATGGAAGAGGGAGGAAAGGGGGGTGGAGACAGCCCGTATTCCCTGGAGGAAGGAGTGATTCACAGCAGCATGTGGGGAAGGAAGTGACTCATGTTTAGGACGGCACACACACACACACACACACACACACATGCATGCATACACGCACGCAAGCAAGCAAGCAAGCACACTGGAGCCTTGTGTGTGAAATTAAAAAATAAGAGCAGGGGTTTGTCCACATGTGTGTGAATAAAAGGGAATATACTCAGGTGCATATGTGGCGGGGTGTCCGTCCGGGATGACAAACAAAACTTGAGAACGCGATTTAAAAATTTTTTTTTTTTTTTTTTAGTTTGAGGGACCGAGAAGCCACCGGGGATCCGTCGTGTTTTTTCAGCTTTTACAATTAAATCGGAGACGTCGGGAAGTATTTTAATTATCGGTTTAAACCAGGGGTTTGGCTGCTTTGCGGCGAGGCCTAAGTTGCGTCTCGACAACGTCCACATCCACATTTGACTGCGTTTCTATACAGTATGTGTACGTTTGTGTACGTCTTTGTCAAAAAAACAAAAAAAAGCAAAACAAAACTCACTAACCCAACTTACTGTTCTGTATATTTCCTGTGCATCCTGTATTTGCAAGTGTTATTTACAGTCCTTATGTCCTCTATTGTAAGTCGCTTTGGATAAAAGCGTCTGCCAAATGCAATGTAATGTAATGTTTCTGCCGGGGGGAGGATTTCAACACCGCCTACCCCGGTTCCCGATCCCGACCCGCTGAACTCGACTTTTAAAAACTCCCGTCTCGTTTTTGAACGCCGTCTCACGTTGGTGGGAGGCTTAAAAAAAGATAACGGGATGAATAAATTCGGCGTGCCAACTGCACACACCGACCTGCGGGGAAACCAGCCAAACTGCTTTGTTGCGTTTTTGTCATAATATTCACCGAGATCTTTTTCCCTACGGATAACCGCATCAGACTAAAAGAAAATAATGTTTAATCATTAAATGCACAATACTAATGAGATGACAACCCCTTCTGTGAGTGTCTGGAAGTGAATAGCGGTTCCGTTAACATCCTCATCAGGATTTCGAATAAAAACAATGATTCTCGGTGACTTGGGAGTTGTAAAGTTACACATTTAATATTTACCAGGAACATCTATTTGCCGGCTGCGTGGTATGATGTCAGAGGTAAACACGGGATGTTATTGGTGGAATAATTCCTTGCCATTGCACTGAAATCAAGGTCTTCTTTATGTTCTCCACAAACGTGTGCTTCAGGAGAACCCTTGAGATGTTAAATAATGAATGAAGGAATTTTAGCCTTCATAAAAATCGGGCGAAAAACATGTCAGCCAACTTTTTAGAGAGTAATAAAAATATTTGCTTCCATACCATACACGGGTTACTGAAAAGCGGATCGAGCCTTCGAAGATATGAAACGACAGAAATAATGCAAATAAAGGTATTTTTCAGAGACAAAACAGTTAACGATGAGAACTTTCAAGCCAACCGGATCCGATAATTTCCATCCGACGGGTTTCTTTTGAAAATAAAGCACGGACGCAGGGTTCAAATGTTGTGAACCAAGTCTGTACAAAGGTTATCGGCCGTTCTTATTCCAAACGTTACCGCCTGGCGAACCCGGCGGTCCGAGCGTGTAAATCCGCATCTGCATCCGTGACTATTACAAAACGTAGTGAGTAAATACACTGCTCAAAAAATATAAAGGGAACACTTAAAAAACACATCCTAGATCTAAATGAATGAAATATTCTTATGAAATACTTTGATCTTTACACAGTTGAATGTGCTGACAACAAAATCACACAAAAATGATCAATGGAAATCAATTGTATCAACCCATGCAGGTCTGGATTAGGAATCACACTCAACATTAAAGTGTAAAAACAAACTCCAGGCTGATCCAACTTTGATGTAATGTCCTTAAAACAAGTCAAAATGAATCTGTGTTGACACTATGATTTCACACAAGTGTGATTGACTTGGAGTTACATTGTGTTGTTCAAGTGTTCCCTTTATTTTTTTGAGCAGTATAGTTACGTGGGCAACAACCTGCCAACCTACTTGGGAGTGAGAATGACGAGAGGGGGGAAAAAAAAGCAACCGGAGGAGGAATGTTCCCATAAACGGGGAACTCAAACGACACGTTGCCCGATTCTCCTTTTAATCCCGTTTGTTCTGCGGTAATTGGCTCGATTAAAAATTTACAGACCGAGCTATTGGGAGAGATCACGTTCGCAGTTAAAGGCTACAAATCTAGGCGGCCAGCGCCGAGGTAACAAGGGTACAGAAGAAAACTTGTTGAGCTCCCGGGTCTCCGTTCGCTTTGATTGATCGCTGGATTTCTGGGGGTTTATTGGCAACGGAAATCGGGAGATAATGATATGCTTGGAGAGAGGAAGTCTCACGAAATGATTTCAATATGGCTTTCGTGGCGGTGTGTTAACATTTGATGACTGAAGACCAACCCCCCCCACACACACACACACACACACACACACATTCAGAGTATTTTTGTTTTTATTCTTCCTAAAGGGGAAGCCTGGATTTCTGAGATTGAAGGTCCGAGGCAAACGTTCACAATGTTTGAGGAATAATTTCGGGCCCAAAAAAGTAAAAAGGCGGTGAGAAGTTAGTCGGACTTTGCAGACACAAGTTCAGGTAACCTCGAGTTCGCGAAACGCTCAAAAGTCTCACAAAGGAGCTTTCCTGCAGGTTCCGCCCAAACATCGGTACCGCCATTCAACCGCTTAGGGTCTCCGTCGGCTCTTCTATAATCCAGGTTTAAAAAAGACCGGTGTTTAACGAAATGAACAAGCAACACCATGTTTTTGGCTGAAATGTCCACCTTCAGATCCGGCGATCTTCTTTTTGGCATTGACTTTTAGGCGGGCCGGGTCAGCACAAGATAAGATACATTTAAAAAAAGAAAAAAAAAAAAAAAAAACGCATTTGTTAACAGTACATTTGGGACTGATCTTGCATTTGCTTTAACCAGCTTGGTTTTGAAGGCTCTGATGCTAAAGGCTAAATCACAAAACCAATCTGTGTCATTCAGCTCAGGAAAATACTCAAGTAGCTCCAAAAACTAAATAATCTCCAGTTTGAGCTGCCACATTCATTGATCCAATCATTCAATCATTCACATCAAGTATGGATTCTGCACCGATCTTTGCGGGCCGGATTAAAAAGACCCGACGGGCCGGATGTGGCCCGCGGGCCGTAGTTTGCCCAACCCTGGTTTACGTGAACATACACAATGCTTTCGTGCCCTCCTAGTTTTATTGCGTTGAATAAGCATTAGCTGTTCACTTTGGATGTTTGAGATCGAGCTCCATCGCTGTTTCCTTGTTAAAACTCCGGGAGAATTTTATGGACTGAAAAAAAAAAAAAAAAAAAATGATTCCATGAGACTTAGTAATAGAGTGAGCCTGGAACCGTCCCTTTTATGGCTTTCCGTGTTGTAGATTTGAGGTTTCGGCTTTCTTTCGGGCAAAAGCCGGGCTTACTCGGTTAGCCGGCTTCACGGGAAAAAAAAAAAAAAAAGAAGTCTAGATCTTTTATCAGGATGATAGCGGGCGGATTATTCTGGACGTGGAAGATTGTTTGTTACAAAGAACCATCTGGGAAGGCGGCGGTTGAAGCCAGTATGAAAACATTTCACCAGCGACAGCAGATCTCACATGGTTTCCCTTGGAATTACGCGTCTTCATCTGTTTATTGTTAATTGCCTCGCTAATGTCGTCCCTGCGGAATGACAACAATAAGAAAACACCCGCTCGGATCGGACCCTGAAAATCTCTCCGCTGAGCTGTAAAACGCGGCGATCGAGAGCTGGAAAAGGAACGGCGGCCGTACGATCGAAGAAACGGCTATCATCCTCAAACACGCCATTAATATTAGATCGGATCGGACTAAAAAATGTGAAACCACTTAAGGTCAAATGCAGCATTTATGACGGGGAATATCAGAGGCAACAACAGCAGGTTTAATAATTGAGCGATGTTTTGAAGCGACGGCGAGGTGCTGATTTTACCGCCTCGGCAGCTGAAAAGCAGGAGGATGTTCTCCGAGCTTAGCGTCGTTTCTTAGGATCCACTTGTTACCGGCGATCGGTTCGGTGACCTCGGACGATCGCTACGTCGTTATTTTCCGAACGTCGCGAAGGCTCGGGGTGAAACGCGGAGCGCTACCTGCCCCGCGCCAGGCGGGGGGAGGGCTAGTTAGCTTGAAAAGAACATCGTGTGAAGCAGTCAGGAGATTTAGCGAGAGATAAGATAGCGAAAAGTATCTCGCCGTTTCACCCAAACTCGGGAGTCGTGGCCCGATAAATACCTGAGGCGAGCCTGTTTTTATGCGCTTAACGTTTCGTCAAACATCTTGAGCTGCCGTTCGGTCGCTTCCAGAGAAGGGCTCTCCGTTTTCGTCCTTTGGTTCGTACGGTTTCGCCGGAAGAAGGGAAAAAGTGAAAGAGAAGAAAGCGATAACTCCAAATCTATGCTGATGACGTGGATACGAGCCACCATTTGAGACAAATTCTACATTTTGTACGATAAAATGAAGGTTCACTGAAATTCAAGACTGTTATTCTTTTTTGAGAGCTTTGAAAAACAAAAAAAAAACTTTCTGGTATGATAAAAAAAAAAAAAAACAACTCACTAACCCCAAGCTTACTGTTCTGTATATTTCCTGTGCATCGTGTATTTGCAAGTGTATTTGCAGTCCCTATGTCCTCTATTGTACGTCGCTTTGGATAAAAGCGTCTGCCAAATGCAATGTAATGTAATGTAATGATAACACGTTTTTCTAAAGCGCCCCCTTGTGTTTTGGGGGTCAAAACCGAAATGATTTTGCTAAGATTTCCCGGCAATTCTGTGTTCGAATTGGTCAAGATCACAAGTTTTTTTTTTTTTTTTTTTTTTTTTTAAACACAATGTTTAATTAAAGTTGATGTTTTTACGTTTTTTTAATCCGATTAGACGTTCATCGCGATCAGTGTATGAAGTCACGTCGAAAGCATGTTATGGCAAAACAAGAGTTTTTGTGAGTAAGAGCGACCTCTGACCTCCCGTTTCTAATCAGGCCACCTACGAGTCCAAGTGGACTTCGGAGCCAATTTTAAGAAATTCCACAAAAATGTTCCCCTCGAAAAATTATAACGGGGGAGAAAAAAAAAAAAACTGAAAAGTGGGAGTAACGGATGAGGAGAAACCCGGAGGCCCCTCTTGACACAACAGCAGCATCCTTTCATGAGCGTGGCGAGGAGGGAGAGGTCACGCGGGGGGGAGGAAGGAGGGAGGAAGGAGGGAGGAAGGAGGGAAGGAGGCGGCGTGTCTGAGTGGGAAGGAGGAAAAGGATGTAGCTCGCTCAACCAACACCCTCCCCTACTTCCCTCCCCTCCTTTTCCTCCACAAACCAAAAACAAAGCGCACAGTTCCTGCTCTGGCAGCCGACCAACAGAATCCATCTGCTCCCCCCCCGCCCGCCCGCTCGCCGCCCGCCCGCCGCCCCCCTCGTCTTTTTTTTCCCCCCCTGAACAAAACCACATTCAGCTGCAGAACTACAATTTCTTTCCAACGGCTAAATCAGTCCAATGTGCCTTCACGTACACAGGACCGATTTATATCGATACGTATGTGGATAAAACGACCCTCCTTTCCCTTCCCTTCCCTTAAGCGCGTAAAGTTATCTGCAAGCGAAACATAACTCACAAAAGATGAAATATAATTTCAAATAAAGTTAGAGGATCGCATTGTGACGGCGCGTCTTCCGCGCGGCTCGGAAGGAAATATTGATAATATGGGATCGCCGATAAAGAAAAGGAAGTCTTGTTGTGTCGGAAACATGTTTCTAATTGTTTATTCGTCGTTTAGGATTTAATAACACGTGGATCGGTCTCTCCTCTGAGTCTTGTTATTGGTTTGTTGTATCAATTTAGTCTTTTTAAGCCCATGTAAATCCCTGTTGTCTCACTGAAAAAGCTTTCAGACTGAAAAAGGTCACGGACGGACGGAAGGGAAATAGTTCTTAAAAGAAACCATCAGGAAAAACCCTCTGACTGGAGGAAAAAAAAAGTGGCGTGGAAATAAACAGTGTCGTTTAAATCTTAAATAGAAACGTCCCACCTGATATGACGTTTAAATTACACAGGATAACTATTATTTTATGTCTGGAAACAACTCGCTACTTTCCTTGTCTTTATTTTTCGTCCCTTTTTTTTTGTGTGACGTTCTTGGGGGTTACTGTCTTTTAAGATGATTTATGATTTACCCAAAGCATTTTTTCCACAAATTTGACAACAATCAACATGAAAATGCAGGAGGAGGAGGAGAAGGGGGGTAAAAATTATCCAAAAAAAACAATATTTGTCGCCGTGTCTGGATGTCACATTGTGTTTATCCATTTAATATAAAGTCACCGCTTCGTTTACGTCGAAGGACGTCGATCCACGGGTCACCGCCGCGACCGGTCGCCTCTTTCCGAAAGAACGGCGTTGGGCGGAAAAAAAAAACACGTCTAAAAAAAAAAAAACACACGTTTGGTTTCCCACCTCGTTGATGAACTTGATGCACTCCAGGAACATGTAGTCTTGATGATGCTCATTCACCACCCTCTCATCCAGGAAGTGCCGGGGCTCCAGGGTCGGGTGGTCTGAGGAGGAGACGGGAGTGTAAGTTCACCCGTTCACCACTAGATGTCACTGTTAACCAACCCGTTGTCATTCCTCTCCTCCGGCCGCAGGGATGTATCATTTATCACTGTCGCGATGACATCATGTTATCCCGACACGAGGCCTGCGATCAGTACGCCGCTCCCGTCTCTCTCTCGTGTGTGTGTGTGTGTGTGTGTTTTTAAACAGAGACGCCGATCTTCAACCGGGCTTCGTTCGCCTTTTTCTACTCGGACGTTTCTACTCGTGGATGACGAACGACTGGAACGCCTCCGTCGGGACGGGATGGAAACTAGACGACGAGGAGTCATTCAGCGGCGCCCTGTTTGTTGGTGAACATTTTTCAGACTCCCGTGTTTCTCGGAAAACGGACGCGATTCGAGAAAGTAGATCCGAAACCGCTCGTTTCGGGTGAGAAACTTCGACGAAACGGCGGATGAGTTGGATTTCTTCCCCCCCCCCCCGCGCCGACTCAGACCGCGTCATTTCGTCGGCCGAGTCTGCCGACGCAAAGCCAATTACGGGAGGAGCCGACGGCACGAAAAGTGCCGCGGTCAGCGTTTTTTCTTTTTCTGGGGGGTTTAACCTCATTTGTGTCGCCGCTCGGGGCTTAAGAGTTTAAAATCTCTGGAAATTTCAGAAAAGCACAGAAAGGTGAATGTTTATGGCGGAGCTTCGGGCGTAGAAGTTAAAGAACCAGGATCTGTGATGGGCCTGATCTCGCTCACTGGTCACACACACACACACACACACACACACACAGAGCGCTGGTCTGTGATCAACAAGCATTGTGGACACTGAATCTTATGCAACATTTTTTTTTTTTTTTTTTTGCACAGATGGGGTAGCACTCAAACATCTGGAAGCAACGGTCTGATTATGAAGATTTGTGAAATTTGAGCACTTCCCCGAACACCACGCGCCACCAGCATGAGAGAAAACCCTTTCGTACGTACTTTCTCCCTCACGTTTACGTCCGTCGGCGACGGCGATTCCCGTTATTTCAACGTAATCGATCATCTTTCGCCCTTTTTTCTTTTTTTTTTTAAAACAGGAAGACTTCATTTTTTGAGTCTTGTCTTTGAAAGCAAAGGAAATGCTGGTTTACTGTATTTTCACAAAGGCGCGGTCCCGCACTGGGACACACACACACACACACACCCTTTGGCTCCAGCTGCGTTCAACCACATCGATGTGCAGCCTGGTGTCTGTCTGTGTGTGTGTGTGTGTGTGTGTGTGTGTGTGTGTGAGGGGGCGGCGGTCTCACCTATGAACTGGGAGCTTCCCCAAATAAAGGGCAGAAACTGGAAATCGTCCAGTCCCCACACGCCTTGGCTGCCGGCCGGCTCCATTCTGTAGGTCCTCTGGAGCTTTCGCATCACAGACAGATACCTGCCGACCAAAACGCGACAAAATATAGAGCTCGGCGTTCGAAAAACGCCATGACGGGCCTCGGAGCCATGCGAGGATAACTCCTTTTTCGCGTGAATTCCAAAGGGATTATCATGGGTAAGGTTTTGCAGCTACAGATAACATTTCGCGAGGGGTTTTTCGGGTAAATACGTAGATAAGGAAGAGGCCCTTCTCTTTCGTGAACCTCGTCGGGCTCGGGTACATCGGACGTGGTGAGTTGGGACGCCGTTAGACGAAAAAAGTTCCCGCTGAAGGCGGGTGAGAGCTCGTGATGACGGGATAAACGGCGAAACTGTCGTCGACTTGGGTGAGATAAAGAGGCGTGTCGTCGGGGTCGGAGGGCGGCGAGAAGTGATAAGGTGAGAAGTTGTGAAGTTCTGCATTTTTTGGCTTCAAAACAACCGAGATATTATTAATGGCCTTTGGTACGAGACTGCGGCTCGACAGCGAATCCAGAAGATTTCCCTTCTGAAAGATACTCCCTTCTGATAAATGACTTTACAGCTTTCAAAAATGATGAAGGAAAGAATTTTTGTACTGCGCGGATTTAAAAGGTAAAAAAAAAAAAAAGTCAGTTAAATCAAATGTGATGGCTCCGTTTCACCGCCGCCGCAGTGTTATGCAGTTAAAATGATGAAAAACGCCACTTTCAAATGACTCTTAAAAAGACTACGCGATGGATGATGGATGGTCGTTGACTCCTTTTGTGGATGAGGTTTGATATCAGTGGTAAACACTTTAATCCTTCAAACATTTATTCATTAGCGGCCATTTGCCAAAATCAAGGGCCTTCCGCACATTAAAATAAAAAAAAAGATGAAAAATTCCCCGTGATGTACCGGGCCTTCCTTTTTCTCCCGGGACAAAATAGCGTTTTCTCATGATAAACAAATCCGTGTTTTATTAAAAAAAAAAAAAAAAAACTGACCTGTGAAAAACTTGAAACACGATCGCCAGCTGGTCGTCGACGCGCAGAGCTCCAACTTTACAAAGACAGCAGAGGAACGCGGCGAACGCAGCTTCGTGACCTGGAAACACCGGCGGTCGTGTCACTGAACGCAAACTACACTGCTCAAAAAAATAAAGGGAACACTTAAAAAACACATCCTAGATCTAAATGAATGAAATATTTTTATGAAATACTTTGCTCTTTACACAGTTGAATGTGCTGACAACAAAATCACACAAAAATGATCAATGGAAATCAATTGTATCAAACCATGGAGGTCTGGATTAGGAATCACACTCAAAATTAAAGTGTAAAAACAAACTCCAGGCTGATCCAACTTTGATGTAATGTCCTTAAAACAAGTCAAAATGAATCTGTGTTGCTTCCTGAGTGGACACTATGATTTCACACAAGTGTGATTGACTTGGAGTTACATTGTGTTGTTCAAGTGTTCCCTTTATTTTTTTGAGCAGTATATTTCCTCAGTTAAGAGCCTTTATCTGGATCTGACAGTAATACGATAACACGGCGTTGCTGATCTAACTTAAATCTGTCATCAGTTGGATAGATTCTTGTGTAATTTTGATTGTTTTTGAAGCGATTTGCAGGGAAAAGATGTACATATTTAGTTTAAAAAAGGCCGGTACCTGTTCCGTAGTCTATCCTAGTCGAATTGCCCACGGACTCTTTCAGATACACCGCGATCTCCGCCGCCGCCGCTTGTTTGTCGTCGGGAAGCACCGTGGAAACCAGGGCCTCGGCTTCCTGCACAGACAGCAGAGCGACCGGTGAGACGCCGAGTGACGTCGACACAACGCTCGGCGGAGAGCGCCGGATCCGGAGGGTGCATCGGCTCTCGCGACACATTTAAGGGACACTGCTGAAATCAGCTGGGAGCGACTGATTCGTATTTACGGCCAATTGGCGGTTGCTGTTCGGCCTAGAATTTAAAAAGATGCAACCGTATGCAGATACATTTACCATCAATACCGGAGTAGAGAGTGCACCTGTATATAGGCCGCATCTACTTATTTTTGAAAGAAAAAAGAAATTATACGTAAATAAGCTGCAGGTGTCCCCGTTGAAACATGAGATAAATTTTATTGATCCCCAAATAAATTATTTTCTCACAGCAGCTTAACAGTTATAGCATCAATAAATATGAATATAAAATTTGAAGACAATTAGAAGATAGCTAAAAAAACATCCACAATTAAATTATATAATTATATAAATTATACAATAAAAAACAGAGACACCAGAGTAAACAACAACAACATCGTCACAACAGAATGGAGAAAAAAAAACAAAAAACAGCGAAGGGTAAAAATAGACAACCGAAACAACAACAAGGATAGGAACATAAACAAAGGGACAATAGCAATAACAAAAATAAACAAAAATACGCAGGACAGAGTGGGCTGAGACCAACAAGGATAAAAATAGACAGATAAGGGATGAAACATGTGAATTCTTTGAAAACTTTTGATAAAATAAATGATTGCAACATTTACAACTACCGGTTGCAAATGCTTTTCTTCAGAACGGATGGCTGAACTTACGCGCAGCCAGACTGATCGCTTTCAACTCGAAAGACGCTTAAAATGCTTTTCTGTGTGTCTTTTTAATGATCGGTGTGTGTGCAAAAAGCGCAAAACGGCCGATCGGAGGAATTATTGTGAATGCGAGTGGGTTGGCCGAAACTGTTTCATTTTAAAAATCCATAAATTGACCGCATCGTTGTAAAAGCCGCAAAGTCGAGTCTTGTATGCCAGAATTTACAATATGCATTTATAAGCACAGATAATTCTAAATTCTTTTAATATCCCTGCGATAGTGCGGATCATTTTACTGTTAATGCTCATTTGTGTGAAACTAAAATGAGGTGATGTTCTGGAAATCAATACGTCATGTCTGGTTGACAGAAAGACGATTCTTTTGGGCAAAATGCAGGTAATCTGTTGTGACAATTAGAAAATTGATCGCTCTATTTAACGTCATTTTTGAATTGTTTTAGGATTTATCTGTTGTGCTGATTTGCAAAAAGGTGATTAATTGCCAATTTATTCCGCTCACTAAAGAAATTAACGTGATTAGTAAATGGACATTTGGCAATAGATGGATATTTACCACAGAGTTCTTCCTGCATTTAAATCAGCACAAGCCTCGACGTTGAGTAGTACGAAAGAGGGAATGTGGGGGCCGACGGGAAAATGCCAACCTGGTCGAGCTTGGCGAACCAGGTTCGGTAAGCTTTGTTTCCAAAGCGTGACGGCTGGTCGACGGGAGGGGTTTCGTTGATCCAGCGGTCCAAGGTCTCCAAAAGATCAAGCAACTTTTTCACCGTCTGTCGGAACAACAAAAGGCATCAAGTCGGCTCGGGTTTCAGATGGTGTGAAGAGGGGATTTGCTCTCACTGCTGGTGGGGATGCCAGATGTTTTGTTAAGTTTTCAAGTGCTCTTCTGCTTTAGCTGCACTCAAAACAATGTTGTTTCACTCTTTCAGTCACTCTCAATCTAACACACACACACACAAACGCCCCGATGAAACGATGGCCAATCAAAAACAATCAACATTGAGTTCATATACCTTCTGATAAGTTGATTGTGTAACTGGACATCCATTCACCTGAAATTTTAATCCCAGATACACTGCTCAGAGGCAACAGACTACAAAAACACACACCTCGGATACTTTGTATTCACAGGTCAACTTCTTTCCCTTCACTCCCTCGTTGAGGGTCAGAATGAAGCCCATGTAGTCGGCGTACGCCTGCAATCAGAGCAACGTCAGTGGCGTCTTGAATAGATAATACAGATAACGACAGCTTGCAGAAAAGGAAATTCACTTCCATCCTCAACATGCGCACCTGTGACCGCTTCCACTTGCCCATGTCGGACACCATGCTGATCTCTTTTTTTGGGACCATAAACGCGACGCTGCTGCCCGTGACAGCCTCATCCTCAGGAGCGGAAGCTGAAACAAGGACACACTTCTTAGTAACAAGTGACGTGAGTGGTGGAGTGACATAATGGGACTCAATGGCGTCCTAACAGAGGAGGCAGATGATTGGCTGAGGTGAAGCTGGAAGGTAGAGAATCAATGTAATGAGAAAATATGGATCGTGGTATCATTTGGATAATATTCTGAACCCATGACTAACTAGTGAATTGCATTGTGTGTGTGGGTGTGTGTGGGTGTGGGTGTGTGTGTCTTGATTGCAACTCCTGAGATTCTTTGATCTGGAGTTAAAACAAAAGTAAAGATTCCTTAAACATCAGTAAAACATGTATTAATGGAGGGGCGCTTCCAGGTTTTGATAAGTCTGACAAACAATAATATGAAACACAAAGAAGAAAAAGTTTAGCACAGAAGAAGAACTTTAATGCTTTAAAAAGCAGCCAACCCGGTCGTGAATGCATTTGAAATGACTGACAACAAACCAGAACCAGACGACTGAAACACCTAAGGCTGAAAGTGGAGGCTTAGTTATTATCTATGTAAAAATAGTTTACACCGCTAAAAACTGCACTCTTATTCTTGGCAGTCGGACAACCTTTAAAAGACAACCGAGAGGGTTAACATAAGGTGGCCCGGCCGGATAAGAGACTTAGCATCCTCCCCTTCAACTTCCATGGATGGGACATAAACATTGTAGCTCTGGCGGTTGCGCGGCGCCGACGTGACGGTTTGCTTCCCGCCCCGGCAGTGGATTCGACTGCCCGGCGGTTCCGCCGCGCATCCGCCGCACGGCACCGTGCTGATGCCCGCACGGCGGCGGAAGCGTCCCGTAGCTCCCGCACAACACGCACAAACAGGAGTTTACCTGACTGCTGCTCCGTTTCCGCCATGGCGAAGCTAGCGCTCTTCTTCGCGGCTTTTGTGAGGAGTTTCAAGACGTGTGGCTCGCTACTGCCCCCTAGCGGCCATAATAATAATAATAATAATAATAATAATAATAATAATAATAATAATAATAATAATAATAATACAAAAAACATGCTCTGTAACGGCAATACACAATCAAAAAAAGGTTCATCCTAATTTTAAATAATTATGCATTAAGATAATGTTATATGGTTTTTACCATGTTAAGCTACAATAATAAATAATGAAAACTTTTTCCCTCTTAACCATCAATATCTCGTTTTTTTTTGGCATGTTATGTTTTATAGTTCTTATTTATTGGTGCTTTGGACTTTTTTTTCCCCGCTGATATATTTATTTTTTCCTTTTCCAAGCCACATATAACACAGGAAAGCAATACTTTCCATTGCACTATTTAATAAATTGGACTGAATGAACAGATCAAATCCGAACTGTTAAATACAATATTAATAAATAATAATAACTGTAACTGAGACATTGAAAGGAAAAGTAAAAATAAAAATAAAAATAAGCCTTCGCCGAGTGTGTGGCAGTTGGACAGCAGTGATGACGATGTCATAAATAAAAGGTGACAAATACACGGGACGTCTCAAAAAAAAACAACACCTGGCTTCTGCAGCTGACGGGTGTTTGGCTGCAGCCGGCGGAGACGTGCAGAGGTGACCCGGCGCTGTAACTGGGAAAAGACGTTGTTTTCATTTTGTTTTGGTGTTTTTTTTCTTAGTTTTTCCCTTTAAATTCTGACCCCCGAGCACCGGCGGACCGGGGTCGCTGGGCGTCGCCTCGAAGGCAGAATGTGGGGCATTTGCAGCGGAACTGTGGTGAGTACGCCGCATACCGGCGTTCCGTGGCGGGATAAAACAAAAATGCAACTTTTTGCGGCTGTTACCGAGGTTGGAGACGCGCTGACGTTTTACTCCCTTATATCCCACTAACGGTTACCGGTCTGCAGCTGCTAATAACGAATTATTTAACGTAGCTGGTGAAGCTAGCCGTTAGCATTTTGGCTAGCTGATATCTGGGTCAGAGGTCATATGCTGTTTGGTTTCGACACTCAGCTAAGCTAACATGTTTACTAGCTCTGGGCTTTAGCATAGCTAACTGAATTTATTCCATTTAAAATATAGAGGGTGATAGGTGAACAGTACCATTATTTTTGTGGGACGTCAGTTTAAGATGGAAATACAAGTGAGCTGATTTTTTTTTTTCAAATATTCATGTTTTATGACCCACGTAAAATTATTCATGTTGATGAATTAAAATGAAAATAAACAAACTAAAAAAAGAACATTGCTGTGAGAGACTGATAACTGTTATCTGTTATCATTAGTAAGCCAGTTATTTGCCATCGAAGCGTAAAATGTTCTTCAAAAGATATTGTCGTGTTGGATCGCGATTTAAATAATCATTATTTGCTTCTTAACACATTAATCCACATTTTGCAGTATATCTTCAGTGCCTTTTGCATCTTAGTGCCTTTGACTTTGGTCTGCAGCCTGTTTTTCTGGGCCCGTTAAAAATGAGTAAAGACTGCCCTCTAGCTGAGGCATGGCATATAAACGGTTTTGCAATAAAAGCGGATGAGTTCAAAAATAAGCTTTGAAAATACGTCCAATTTGTCATTACACATGCCACTTTTTGTCATTTGCAACATGATTTGTTTGACATTTTCTTATCTGATGAAAGTATGACGGCTGCTTCACGGCGCCTGTTGTAAGTAAGTAAAGAGAGTAAAGAGAAGGTCCGTTGGCGGTGTTTCACATTTTCCCCATATTTAGTTGATCTTATTTGTTATAAAATTGACCATTGGGAGAATAACCGTGTTATCAATTGAGATCGAGCTGATGTTACATCCATAAAACGGATGAACCCTGATCTGTACAAACACATAAATAATGTGAATTCTTTTGTCTCGCAGTGGAGGGTGGGGATGGCGAAGCCCATTGGCTTGGTTAAACCTTGTCACTTGGTGAAGCCTGTATCAGCCAGCCGAGTCGCCGGGAGGTACCTGACCCATCAGAGAGGACTGCCTCAACTGCCTGTCCCACCCTTGCAGCAGACCTGCGAGCGCTACATCAGGGCCTTGGAACCCATTGTGGATGTGGAGCAGCTGAGACACACAAAAGAGCTGGTGGGAGAGTTTCAGAAACCTGGAGGGATAGGAGAAAAACTGCAGAGAGGACTGGAGAGTCGAGCAGGTCGCACTGAGAACTGGGTGAGTTCAGTCGCTAAAGCGCTTCAGAAGTGAAACAATCGGTTGGAAGTTAAAAAAAAATAAAAAAAATGATTTGGAATGAATGAGTTATTCCGACATCATCTACACCTTTGGCTTTTTTGTTTTTGTAGATGTCAGAATGGTGGGTGCAGGTGGCTTATCTGGATTACCGGCTCCCGGTGGTAGTGCATTCAAGTCCTGGATTGGTTTTACCACGTATGAACTTTAATGACAAGCAGGGACAAATAAGGTGATTCTCACACACACACACACACACCATTTACAACCGAAAGACTTCCAAGAAAATACACAAACAACTAGACAGTTATAAACAGTGGAGTTGAAACAACTGTCATGTGATTCATTCATTCATACCAGGCAGCAAACTGCTGTAACATCGTGACACTACAACTTTAATAATAACTCTACTTTCAAAGAATCAGAGAAACCTAACAGTCTTGGGAGCTAAATATCAACACTTCCGTGCAGCGATGCAGATATTAGAGGTTACGGCTGAGTGAGAAGTATGTTCTTCACTGACCAAACCATATCAATCTCCAGTATTGATAACTTTGAGACAACACCAGGTCACATGACATGCTTGATTTATATCGGACCGGCTATTAACTTTTAATAGCAAGTTTGCCTCTCCCAAAGCATTGACTGATGTTCACCTTCGGAGAAACGTAGGGCTGCAAACCGCTGCAGATGTCTGGTCTGCTTCATAGCATTGCACGATCCCACACTCTTTTATTTCTAAACCATTTCTTCCTCAGGCCTTTTTTAAATGTCAGCTTTCTTTGTTTACTCTCTGCCTAGATTTGCTGCTAAGCTGATTGCAGGAGTTCTGGACTTTAAAACAATGATCGACAAGTGAGTAAAAGCATTGTGTTTGTCAACTGTACTGAAGCCTTTTTTTGTTATTCCCAACATCCTGTTGGGAATAACAACATCCTGTCTTCCAGACAGGATGTTGTAGATTGTGGCATTAAAGTTAACAAAAAATACATTCTGCAGCTGAAAAACACAAAACCGCAAAGTAAATAGTGTCCTCTAAATTGTATTATGTTTATTTGAAAACATACATTTTAAAATTCATTTGGGACTTACAGGTTTCTAATAAAGAATAAATGGTGAAAATAAGTTGGGTTATTTTGTTTGTTGCTGTTTTGGCAAATATTAACAATTTGACTGAAGGGTGTCAGAGTTGGAAAACAGGGCATCTACAAGTCTTCAATTCAGTGCTTAAAAATTGAGACACATAAATACACAAAATCAGATTCAGAATTGCTTTAATCACCAAGTTGTTTAACAACAACTACAGGGAATATGCTTTGGTTTATGGTGCTAAACAGACAACATGAATAGGGATTAAATTAATTACGAGTGGAAAAACAGATCGTGACCAAGCTTTAGAGTGATACCCCCAGTAATCAGCTAAGCTAGCTACGTACGTGTTAGCAAGTACAGCAGGAGCGACATGCAATGGAAAAAAAAGATGATGTGATTTAGGTTTGACATTAAGTTCTATCGGGTACAAAAACATCATGAGATGCAACTTGTAAGATGAAGTAGTACCGTAAATTCCAGACTATAAGCCACTACTTTTTTCCCACGCTTTGAACACTGTGTCCTAAAAAATGATGCGGCTATTTTATGGATTTTTCGGGGGCTAACGAGTTTCATGCCACCAAAACATTTCGGCTCGTCGCATCGGACCAAAGAAATTACCGTAAAAGTCTGAGGCCGTTCAATTCCGACACCAAAGAAGACAACTTTAACGGTTTTAGTACGCAGGTGCAAGACCAAGAGAGTGAATTTAAAAATATTTCTGTGTAAATATCTCATGTCATGACGTGATCACCTGCATATGTACACACATATTCATTTATTTTTCACCGGTGCGGCTTATATTCAGGTGAGCTCAATAGTCCTGAAATTACAGTAATGTAAAATAATATGAACACGAAATTTCATTCAGACTTCCCCCTAAATTTCATGTGAATCAAACCATCCATTTTGTGTGTCTTCCAGTGAAACCTTACCAGTGGAGCATCTCGGAGGAAAGCCTCTGTGTATGAATCAATATTATGAAGTGCTGTCCTCTTGCCGCATCCCTGGTTTGAAGAGAGACTCGGTGGTGAACCATGCCAAGAGCTCCGACCCGCCCAAACACATAACCGTAGCACATAACTCTCAGGTGAGCGGCGCGACTTCACTGCTACAATATGTCACAGATCAGGGCTAAATTAGGACCCAGAGAGTCTATCATCAATCCAAACACAGAATAGAATGTTGTTACGAGTTTCTGACTGACTGGTTCGCTTTCAAAACACCTTATTTCCAGGTAGAACATAATAAATCAAGTATACGAAAGTAAAGTCTATTACCTGTGTTTACTTGTGTTGGTAGCGCCAGGTGAAATACGAGACGCTGCCACCAGGTGCCGATAAAAACATGCCTGACTGAGCCTCAACTATTTGGTCTTTCCTCCCTTTGAAATTAGTTCTTTATGTTGGACGTGTACAACAGTGACGGGACGACCCTGGCGGCCGATCAGCTCTTTGTTCAGCTGGAGAAGATTTGCAGCTCCTCCACACAGACCTGCACGGAGCCTGTCGGCATCCTCACCACGCAGCATCGCGACGTCTGGGGAAAGGCCTATTTCAAACTCATCGAAGGTAAGAAAACTGCGTGAACACTCCGGAGACGCCTGTATATTATGAATTATACAGCGTAGTCTTTTTTTTTTTTTTTTTTTTTTCCGCTTTGCTCAGACAACATCAACAAAAAGTCAGTTTCGGCCATCCAGAGGAGCATCTTCACAGTGTGTCTGGACGGGGCCATGCCGAAAGCGTCCGAAGAAACCAACCGAAGCGGCGCGGCTGTGCAGATGCTGCACGGAGGTGGAAGCCTGTGGAACAGCAGCAATCGCTGGTTTGACAAGACGCTGCAGGTATCAGCTTGAGATACGTGTCTGTTCTTGGTCTTTTTATACAAGAACTTATTTCGTGATACACACGTGTGTGTGTGTGTGTGTGTGTGTGGTGTGTGAGTGTGTGTAACACGTATATATATACATATATGTACACACACCATGTTTTTTGCACTATAAGACGTACCTAAAAACCTTTAATATTCTCAAAAACCGACAGTGCGCCTTATAATCAGGTGCGCCTTATACTGTAAATGGATCAATATTGAGCCGCAACAGGTCTCGCAACTACGGGTTTAGTTGGAAAAACATTGTTTTCAGCAAAGGCGGCGCAAATGTAAATGCACTAATGTGTTTTGGGAGTGAACGGAGTTGTCAGAATGTTGGTTTGTATTCTATTTATGAAGTTTGACCGACTGACTTATCTGACTGTTTTGTTGACATTCCCTTTAGCGCAGCTTCATCTAGTGGATGCATAACGCAACCCCAGCCACTACTGTAGCTTCTATTCTACGCGCCTTATAATGCAGTGCACCTTATATATGAAAAGAGTTTTAAAAGAGGCCATTCATTGAAGGTGCGCCTTATAATCCAGTGCGCCTTATACTGTGGAAAATAGAGTGTATATATATATATATATATATATATATATATATGTATATGTGTGTGTGTGTGTGTGTCTATTTATAGGTATATATTGTAACATTTTAGGGGGAGAAAACACTTGGTTGATGGTAAAATGCCTGTTTTATAAGCAAATACTTGTCGTTGGCCACAGCCACGCCACACCAGCTTGCAACACAACTCTGTTCCCGCTTAAATCCAGGTAAAAAAAAAAAAAAAACAGAATCCCTTTCACCCCAAACCACATCCAGAAAATTCCCAGCAACCCCAGAATCACACAGAAAACAACCATCTTCATAAACCCCAACATTCATGACACGCTACAATATATATACATATTTATGTATATATATTATTTTTTTCTCTAACGTCAGCATATTAAGTACTGGGAGAGCCACTGAGAGGTTGAAGCTTGACCGTTTCTAAATAAATTTGTCTTTTTAAATTTGTCACTTCCACTTGCAGCATCAGCATCTTTAGATCTTAGTAGTTAGATTGTTCAACAATTTGGATTTCCACATCCAAGGGTTGTGATGAAACACATTTGTAGGTTGAGCATAATTTTTACATTTATTTTTTTTTTAAATGCGTTTCAGTTTATCGTCGGAGAAGACGGCACCTGTGGCGCAAACTACGAGCACGCCCCGGCCGAGGGACCCCCAATTGTTGCACTAATTGACCACGTCATTGAATACACGTGAGTTGGGCCAGAGAATTTAAGGATCTGGAAATATATCGAGTGCTTTGGTAACAATATAACTCTGCCGCATTATTGGAAACTGTTAGTTCTCTTAGTCAACTCTGTTGTGCTGAAACAGGAGGAAGTCAGAGATGGCTCAGTCTCCGGTGGTTCCTCTGTCAACGCCCCAGAAGCTCCACTTTAACATCACGCCCGAGATCAAGGAGAGCATCGAGCAGGCCAGACGGAGCATGGACGTGTGAGGATGACTTGCTCAGGACTGAATCAGAAGTTCTAGTTCTTCCCTCAGAAAGGACGACACGGTGACAAAGCTGGCTGCGCTTCACATCCAGGCTTTAACTGTTTAAATGGTGCAGAGATACGTCTGCACGCAAGATAATTTGTTGAATGTCGTTCTTCAGTATCACTTGCTATTTCTAGGCTGTGATTTTGAAGGAAAACAGACAAAAAATACACACAGCAAAGTGGTTGTAGTTGTTGCAGCCGGCTGCGCCGCTGGCTAGAGATGTCCAAATAAAGGGAAGTGGATCGATGCAACACGTGTTATTCAACCGACATTGAGCAACACGTGTTCCTAGTCCAAGCACTTTATGACCTGTGGATCAAATATTTACACTTAGATCTTGAATTTCAGCGAAGCAAACCTTCAAAACCCTGACATTCCTTCCAACAGACTGGCTGAGGACCTGGACGTGAAGGTTTTTGTCTTCAGCCACTTTGGGAAAAACGTCCCGAAGGCCCACAAGATGAGCCCTGACGCCTTCATACAGATGGCCCTCCAGCTGGCCTATTACAGGTGACCCCTGCTTCCCATCTGTGTGACCTTCAAAGGTCACCAGGACATAATAATTACAATAAATGTAATAAACAACTTCTTCTTCTTTCGGCTTTTCCCGTCAGGGGTCGCCACAGCGAGTCAACTTTGTCCATCTAACCCTATTCTCTGTATATTCCTCTCTAACACCAACTACCTTCATATCTTCTCTCACTACATCCATAAATCTTCTCTTTGGTCTTCCTCCAGACCTCTTGCCTGGCAGCTCCAACTCCAGCATCCGTCTACCAATATATTCTCTATCCCTCCTCTGTACATGACCCAACCATCTCAGTCTGGCTTCTCTGACCTTCTCTCCAAAACATCTCACATGTGCCGTTCCTCTGATAGACTCATTCCTGATCCTATCCATCCTGGTCACTCCCAAAGAGAACCTCAACATCTTCATCTCTGCAACCTCTAGTTCTGCCTGCTGTCTTTTGGTCATTGGAACAGTTTCTAGTCCAAACATCACCGCTGGTCTCACCACTGTCTTGTACACCTTTCCTTTTATTCTGGCTGAAAGTCTTCTATCTCTTGGTACCCCTGACACTTTTCTCCACCCATTCCAACCTGCTTGGACCGTCTCTTCACCTCTTTTCCACACTCCGTTGCTCTGGACGGTTGACTCCAAGTACCTGAAATCCTCCAGCTTCTTGATCTCCACTCCCTGTAGCCTCACCGTTCCACCTGAGTTCCTCTCATTCACACACATATATTCTGTCTTGCTGCGACTAACTTTCATTCCTCTCCTTTCCAGAGCATACCTCCACCTCTCTAGATGTTCCTCTACCTGTTGTCTGCTCTCACTACAGATCACATGGGATTCCTGTCTAACCTCATCTGTCAGCCCTGTCATACTAAAATATGTATTCCCTTTTACCGTCATGACAATTTGATGCCGGTAGTTGAAAAACACAAGACGTGACATGAGACAGCAGGGGATTTTCGGAATCACTGCATCATCGCATTTTTTAAAAAAAAATTTTTCGGATGATGCCGAATGAAACTTGAGCTCTGTGGATTTGTCTCCGGTTCAGGATGTACCAGAAGTGCTGTGCCACTTACGAGAGCGCCTCCCTCCGAATGTTCCGCCTCGGACGCACGGACACGATCCGATCGGCCTCGACAGCCTCTGCCGCTTTCGTCAAGGCCTTCAACGACGCCAACACAAAGGTGAAGCCGGAGAGACATTCTAGTGGAGGTTCACTGAACCCTTCTTTATTATTGGAAAAATAAAATACGATTTTGTCCAAATTCAAGACATCGGTATATGTTTAACTGGTGCACAAAATGAACCGTGCATCAACGTTACTGTGCTCAAAGAGCAAAATCAGCAAATTTTCACTCAAAGACAAAAAAAATACTAAGGAAGAGGAAGGGGTAGATAGCTGTTTCCTGAGTTTTACCGGTGCCAGACTACAATTGCTCAACTTGGTTGGCATCGCGAATCGTGCAGTTAGGACGCCGGCGCCCATCGCATATTACATGTGAATCCATATCGTACGTATTCGCCCGACCACTTTCTTTTTTTCGATCCTAATTCGTATGAAGGGATTGAAATATTACGTAAGAAATCACGATGTACAGTCACACGTTGACGACTGAGCGCCCCAATATCCCTGCAGCCGCCGACGGCCATCGATCGAACCCAGGCTAGGAACCGCTGTTCCAGTGTCATGGATTTGCCCTGTTTCCTCTGACGTGAATTATTGTCTACATATTCGTGTCGACTTTGAAATATACCTAAACCTTATTTAGTTTTATGGTTACAGTTGTTTTGCTGTTTTCCCCAGAACACAGAGAAGCTGGAACTAATGAGGAAAGCCGTGGCGGCGCACAGGTCCTACACAAACATGGCGAGTATTCAAACGTCAACACACCGACTCGGGTCTCGCGTCGAGTACGACGAAAAGAAAACCGGCGACTTAACGGACGGGTGTTTTTTAATGCGATCAGGCGATCCAAGGTCAGGCTATTGATCGGCACCTCCTGGGTCTGAAGATGCAGGCGGCTGACAATAAACTGTCGATACCTGACCTCTTCAAGGATGCGTCCTACAGGAAAGCTTTACACTACCAGCTGTCTACAAGCCAGGTATGACCCGAATCACAACTGCTAGAGTGTGAAATATCAGCCAACAAATTGGTTTCAGTCGTCAAGTTCTCTGGATTGAATAACAATCATTGCTTTTCAATGGAAGAAAGTATACGTTCATCATTCGTTCACTTTTTAATTCCTCTCCTTCAGCCGCAGGGAATCTCAAAATCTCTTTGCTCAAGACCTTAAGACACTTTATAGCCTTGACTTGTTACTTTGACACTTTATAGTTTTATTTATTTCTTATTCTCCCCCCTTTTTTATACTGTTTATACCATTTCCTACTATTATTTATTGTTATGTTTTACGTGAAACTCTGGCACAACAATTTCCTTCAGGATAAATAAAGTTATTCTTATCCATAATCTCATTTGCAACCCAGCATAATGATCTGTAACTACAGTGAAGTAAAGCTTGCACAACAGCCTGTGACGGTGCAAAGCACTTATCTGAGTATTGAACTTTTCCCCCCTTTTGAATAAGACTGATAATATCATGGTTTCGTATTTTGAAAGTTATTTCAATTTTATTTACCCCTGCAATCACAGGGGGTCAAGAGTCGTGGTAAAAAATATCACCCCGTCTGGTATCTTGTCAATCCAGCAATATTAAAGTGATCAGGAGTGGAAAAACGCACACACAATTCTGATGTTTTAGACGAGCAGCTGGACAAACTGACCGGCAATTACATTAAAGTTATCGTGCATAACGTTGATAAATATAATGGTTATAAGTCATCGTGTGACTCCCGAGTGGACAGTGTGTGAGTTTAAATAACCAAGACTGAACAGCAGCCTGAAAAAACACCCCCCGCCCCGAGACTGATGTGCTTGAAGAACCTCATGAGAGGTTTCTCATGGCACAAAAAGCCTTGAAAATAAAAGTTAAATTCCGATCCAAAATGTCTAAATTGCCTGACGGGAAGGCAGCTGCCTTTTTCCGTGACGTTTTTTTTCTTTTTTGGTATTGTTTTTTTCAAAGGAAGGAGGTAGAGTCCCCTGGCTCGGAAGCAGATAGAACAGTCGTGATTTTATCAACCTGTCACCAACCTGTCGCTAAAAACAAAAGAATCAGCACCACTTATTGTGTAATCTACAAATAAAAGCGATAGTGTAAATAAATATAGTCATTCGCACAGTGTTTTGCAGAAATATATTTATAAAGGGGTCGTGTATCGTCTTCTAACTTGGGCCGCTTTACATTTGGACCATTAAAACATGTCTTAATGTCCGCTTCAGTATCGGGACTTTGTCTTTTTTCATCGCAGGTGCCGTCTAAGACCGACTGCGTCATGTGTTTCGGTCCGGTCGTCCCCGATGGCTACGGAGTGTGTTACAACCCCATGGATGACCACATCAACTTCGCCGTGTCGGCTTTCAACGCCTGCGATGAAACGGACGCCGCCGGTCTGGCCGAGGCGGCGGAGCGAGCTTTGCTGGACATGAAGACGCTGCTGGAACGGATTCCAACCGCAAAACTGTGATTCGACCGCGGGCTCAAATGATCTTTCAGCGAAAGCTTACCGATTTGAGCGCCTCATTCTGAGAACGTTTACTTTATATGTGAAATGATGCACACATGGATTCGTTTGAAAATCCGTCTGGCTAAAATCGGTAGCCGACTCCTGCGACTTTTTACTTCGGTATGAATGAGCGATACTGTGACGCAATTCAAAATCTGAAATCTTATTTTGGATCACCGATGACTTCAATCGCAGACGTCTGTTCCTCCATTTCAATCAATGAGCCAAAGTATTCAGCACGTTACTTCTCCAGAGGGCCTGAATCACGGGTGTCAAACATCCGGGTATGAGTTTAGTCAGTAAAATAATTAAAAACAGGCATTAACAGCTGTTTTTGATTGGAAAAAAAAAAAAAAAAAGCATCTGCTTTTTCCCACTGCGGTTTTACTAATATAATCTGAGTAAGATGGCAAGCAATGCGGCATCGGTGCAGCCTGTCCGCATCGCCCGGAGAGAAGAAAAACATTTATAAAGCTGCACTCAAGGCTTTCACGCATGCACTTAAATGATCTTTTGAAAATGACGGCTACTCAGGATATGAAACCTGATATTGGCACATTTGTGCCAGTCTGTAATATACAATATACAAGGTTTCAGTGACAATCCAAACAGCTGGTCTTGACCTGTTGTTGTTTGGATCTTAAAGTTTAATCCTCCCAGATGCCTGCTATGGAATATTTTGTGCCTTTTTAGATCAACTCTGATCCGCCACTTGACTAGCGGTTGATTCTCGACGTAATATAATTAAAATAGTTTTGTTTTTTTTAAAAATCAGGTTGCTTTTCAGATAATATCATTTCCCATAAAAGAATCAATCAGAATTTGTAAACACCTTACTTTTTTTTTTGCTCTGAAACAGAGAAAAAGGCAGATTTCTCATTATTAAGAGGCGTCTATGCAATTATTTCATGCTCCCGGACCCTGAACCCGAATATTTTTCACCCCCTTTTCAGTGAAAAGTGAACTGAGGGCTATCGTGACGCTTTTATCGATTCAAAATGTGCACGAATCTTATAGCATTTATTTGTATTACCAATTTTACATCTAAACAAGATTATCAGGAGAACTGCATCATGTAACCATCCATCAATTGCAAGATGAGAAAGGACTCAAATGGAAATGGGATTGTCGGATATGGATCCATTTTGTACAGAAGTCCTAACAAATAGGCCGTTTCTGAATAATGATGTAACAAGGGTGCTATGAGGTTCGTGCACAGGACTGCATTTTCTGGACAAAAAAAAAAAAAAAGTCCCAACTTGAAAACAAAGCAGCACTTTACCTGGAGCGAGTTGAATCTGCATTCCAGGGATGGACGTCATGAGAAGGAGAAACCGCAGTGAATGAATCAGTCTTTTTTTTTTTTCTTTTCCAGTGAGATGTGACTGCATGTGTTTATATTATTTCGGTCAGGTGTGTCAGGTGTGTCCCAGCTGTTGGTTTTGGTACTCAAAAACATTGGTATCCACAGATGATTTTCAGACATCGAATTAAAAGTGATTCGTAGACATCAGGTATTTTTTTGAAGTTATGAATAAAGTCAAGACATTAACTCAAGTTATTTAAAAAAAAAAAAAAAAAAAGAACTATTTTTGAATGAGTTTTTATTCATTATTCAGAGCATTGGCATGTTTCAATCCCTTAAAAAAAAAAACATCTGATAAAAATCAGGCTGGAAACTAGGTGAAGGTGAAAGTGAGTGCAAGTCCTGATTTGCACTAAAAGGTACCTTTAAGTCTTGATTTACTTCTCATTGCAGATTCCCAGCAACTGAAATATAAATATTGGCTGCAGAAATTGGAGGAATGAGAGCCTAGCAGGGAAGTTTACTTTAATAAAACTGTGATATTTATATGTTCAATATTTCCTGTCAAAATAAAAGCTTTTTTTTTTTTTGTCCAAACACTTCTTTTTTTTTTTTTTTCTCCAGTTTTCTTGAGCTGTGAAAACCCCTGCGACAACTAACAATGAAGTGCCTGTACCAGTGGCTCAATGTGAATTTTAGTGGATACGCGTCAAAGAATTGGAATCGAAACTTAAAAACGACGGATTGTGACAGACGTTTGACAACCTGTGGTTGAGGAAAAAAAAAATAGCTGTGTAAGGACGGACGTTTAAAAACATCGCATTCCAGAATCTTAAATCGGATTTTTAAAAGTTCAAATAAGGCGATTATTTCACATTTATATTTTGCAGAGGAAAGATCCAACTGGGTATTTTCGGTCTTAAAACTGAAAGCTTATCTCCCAATGACTCACTTCTCAGACAGTTACTACAATAATAATACGGCCGCTCTGTTTCCTCAGAATCTCTCCAGTTTACTGGATTTTGCCGCACCCCTTCCAACTATATATAAACACCGAGAGCGCCGGCCGTTAAAGATTTTCAGGAAGTCTTTCTCGGAGCATTCTGTGCGCTCAGTAGTGACTTCTAGCAAATTGGAAGTTGCCAAATTCTTTTTAAAACTCAAAAGCACAGATTGTGCTTCCAGACTGCTTTTGCACAATGATCATTTGGCTGCTGATTGCATCTTTATTCTGCGTCGGGAACGGACACAGAAAAAAGAGCGGTGAGTGAATTGCCTCCAATCTGTTCGGTGCATACAAATATAGAATTTACTTAATTTGAGATTTAAGTTAGAGCTTAATCCTGCCCAAACAAAAATTGTTACAAAATTTAAAATAGAGGCATCTGTACCTGAGAGAAGATAATTGCAATTGAAGCAAATGGAGAAGACATTGCTCTGGTTTGTGGTTTTTGCTAAAATGCTGACAGATGTATCTCCCATGGATTTAAGAGGAACCGCATGTGAAAATTATTGACCGACTCCGCGCTCATTCCTGCTTCAGCACACAGGAGACCGAGATTTACCTGGCATAATGTCTTTAAAACATCGAACGTCCGATCGGTGCATTAATAGTTTCGCGAAGAAAACCGTATGAATGAAACTCCGATCCTCCTCGCCACTATTTTAATATTAGTTGGGTCAAAGACTCGACTTCTTTCTTTTGATTATGACATAATGTACAGTAATGTCTGTCTCAGAAAATTAGAATATTGTGATAAAGTTCTTTATCTTATGCAATGCAATTTAAAAAAAACAAAAAAAAAAACTTTTTCATGATATTTTACTATTTTGAGATTGGATTTCTGAGTTTTCTTTAGAGGTAAGCCATAATCAGCAATATTAAAATAACAAAAGACTTGCAATATTTCAGTTGATTTTTAATGAATCCAGAATGTATGACAATTTTTGTTTTTGTAATTGCATTACAGAAGATAAAGAACTTTATCACAATATTCTAATTTTCCAAGACAGTCCCGCAAAGCAATCACTGACGGTAAACTTTAAACCACAACCATTTAATGTCAATTAAGGGTTTAAACCCACCGGTTAGTGTAATTACCCCTTATTTCCTGGTTTTTGGGAACATTCTCAGCAAAGCCCTTGGGACGCTGTTGCGTGAGAATTTCTGGTCGTTCAAATTATTTGGCTGTTAACTGTTTTTATCGTGTAAAGGAACAGAAGAGCACTTGAACGTAATAAAGTAGCCGGCGTGTGTTTAAATGATTTTTACAGTCTATAATAATCATAATATCTGTCAAACTGCAGCCAGGGTTGTGTTTGACATCCAAAGCGATGCAGAAAGAGCGAGTATTAATGAATTTTAAACCTCTTGTTGCTTTAACGCACGAATCCTGTTTGGAGCTTCTAGCGCTTCCATCACTCAGGATAAAGAAGCGCCATTTAATTATAATGTGGTCCTTTTTTTTTTACTTTCCAGATATTTATCCTTGCGGGCCTCTGGATGTCGTGCTCACGTCACCTGACCAAAAATCAAGTGTCTTGTTAACATGGCGAGACAACTCCTCCTGTTCTCGGGGTCAAGACCATTTGACCTACAAGCTAGTACTGTTCGCTGATGGTAAAGAAGTTCATCAAGTGAGGGGCCGACTTCCGCCGACCGTAACATCCGATAACACAAAAATTCATCCAGATTCTCGACCAATTTGTCCGCCGTCATCTTTTCAGGATGATATTGTCGTCGAACCCGATCGAATCCAATCAATTACTGTCTGGAACGTGACCTTGGCCGTACCGCTGAATTGTACGATGCTTTCAACCAAACTGGAGACGCCGCACCAAAACCGGATAAACCCAAAGGAGGAATGTTATACATGTAAGTTGAAACTGAATTCACGGCACAATTCTTGAACTACAAATGAATCTGCAGTCATTATCAATGCATTTTTCCGGTTATTTCACATAAAATAAGCGCTACAGCCACGCTAAATGTCGTCCTTGCGTTGATCTTTTGCAGTGCCCTTAAACTCAAAGAACCCGCAGGTGCGTCCATTGAGCAGAATGTTCGAGGATGGCAGCACCGCCACCTTTTACTGCATCATCCCAGAGGATGACTCTTTTAAGGACATGTATGTGGATACCATCCCGAACGTTAACGGGAATATAACGAAAGTTACCGATAGGATACATGCCTTCACCGTCAAGCTAAAAAAACCAGAGTATACGTCCTCGTGTATTTCTATAGTATGTGAATCGGAGAAAAAGCCTGAGACTTCTGAATATGGGTCTTGCGCCGTGATCAGCCGTGAGTATGACTTATCGGTCTGTTGAAAATGTGTCGTGTTCTTAAATACATGCGTGCTAATTTATTCCCTCCTGTTTGATTCAGATCCACCTGATATTAGCGATCTACGGTGTGAAACCCAGGATTTGGAATCGGTTGAATGCGTGTGGAAAGAGAAACCCGGAGACCAGTCATATTCCGATCGCACAAGTTACTTCCTGAATAACAAGTAAAAAAAATCTTTTCAGGGTAATATTGTCAAAAATCGTGGCAACTGGACTTGAATTTCTTCACTTGAAGATGTTTCAGCCCTGATCTGAGAGGCTTCTTTAGTTCTGAACCGAGGTTAAAAAAAAAAAAGATGCTACATGACTCGATTTTGCCGTAGATTGGAGTATGAAAGCGATTAAAAAAGTCAGAAAAAGCTGATTTAACGACCGACAATTTCATGGGACATTAAAACCCCGACACAAAATGGAGGGTGTGAATCACATCCATCCATTGTGCGATGCAGGATCCCCTCATTTCGGCCGCTCGGATCTGTGATCTTGTCATTTCTGTGTTTTAGCTCCTGCCGCCCAAAAGAACCTTGCATTAAAAAGACTGAAGAGACTGTCGGAGAAAACAACTGGACTTTGAGAGCAGTAAATCAATTGGGCCAAGTTGAGCTCAGCCAAAGGGTAGACCTAGCTAAAACAGGTGCTGCGTTTTGAAAAAAGCTGCCTTAAAAAGCGTATCTGACTTTCTCGGTTCGACCAAATTCGGTCGATTGTTGATCCTTTTTTTTTTTTCTCCAGTCCGTATGTATCCACCGGGGGAGCCGCATGCTCCCATAGTAAATGCCAGAAATGCCAGCCTAAAATGGAAGTGGACAGCGCGGAAGTACAAATATCTCAATATAACATGCCAGCTAAATATAAGTGACGGCCACAGATATACCATCGTGAGTTGATATGGGGTGAAGTATTAATAACATCTTGAAGGAAAATTGCTTTTTCTTTCCCCGCAATCATTCTTAAAATGTTCCTACCTGTGTCGTGTCTCAAGACTGAAAGGTCTGGAATTCACCTGAGGGATGCAGTCCTGACTGAGCTGATCCCGGACACGACGTACACAGGGAAGCTTCGGTGTGGAACGGCAAAGCATTTCTGGAAATGGAGTGAATGGAGCGGTTTTGAGTTCCACACAAAGGGGGATGGTGAGTAATACAAAACAAATAAATAACCCTAAATATATATATATATACATACACACACGTATACATACTCCTGCACATATATACACATACACGCATATATACACTGCTCAAAAAAATAAAGGGAACACTTAAAAAACACATCCTAGATCTAAATGAATGAGATATTCTCATGAAATACTTTGCTCTTTACACAGTTGAATGTGCTGACAACAAAATCACACCAAAATGATCAATGGAAATCAATTGTATCAACCCGTGGAGGTCTGGATTAGGAATCACACTCAAAATTAAAGTGTAAAAACAAACTCCAGGCTGATCCAACTTTGATGTAATGTCCTTAAAACAAGTCCAAATGAATCTGTGTTGCTTCCTGAGTGGACACTATGATTTCACACAAGTGTGATTGACTTGGAGTTACATTGTGTTGTTCAAGTGTTCCCTTTATTTTTTTGAGCAGTATATATATATATATATATATATATATATGTATATACACACACACACATATACATACACCTGCACATATATACACATACATACATATGTCTATATACCGTGATTTCCGGACGATAAGCCGCGACTTTTTTCACGTAAACAACGATACGGCTAATATATGGAGTTTTTTCGGGGACGCTAACGAGCTTCACGCCGCTAAAACATTTATCCTCGTCAGATCGGACCGATGAAATGACCGGGAAATTCTGAGTCCGTTCAACTCCGACACCGAAGAAGACGACTTTGACGGTTTTAGCGCGCAGGAGGAAGACCGAGATAGCGATCGGCTAGCCGGTGCGGCTTATATTGAGGCGCGCTCAATAGTCCAGAAATTATGGTATATATATACTTTTATTATATAATTTCCCTACAGTGCCAGATGTTCTGGATGTTTGGATTCAGAGGCAGAATGACGGATACATGATCCTTTGGAAAGTAAGTAACCAGAGCAAAGTAAACAAGTACCTTCTTGTAGTACAGTAGCTTAATAAGTGGTATTTAAGGGCTTTTAAATGAAGAGGGGAAACATACGCCGAATTAAATTAAAATACAATACAAATCACATTATTCAACCCAATCATTTGATTCAAATTTTATTTTAATGTGTTCCACTGTGTGGACACTCCTGGCCACTTTCCACGGGCTTCTTGTTCAGGGGACAGAAGACATCAAGGTGCCGGTGCTGCACCTCAAACATTAGATAATCGGTGGTGTCGCACCATTTCATCCATCTTTATCCATATACCTGGACATGTATTCCTTTCTCATGGTTCTAGCCTTTTGTGCTTTCCTAAGATTACAAAAAAAAGACAATTGTAGCGGTCAGCCTGCCTCTTGACATCAGGGCTGAAGACTTGCTAGCAAATATGACTCTTAGGTTTTGTTACAGAGTTTTGTTGTTGACTTTTATTGCTATCACTAAACCCCATAGCATCGTTGGTGTCGCCACTGTCTTGCACACTGTTCCTTTCATTTTTGGCTATTTTATCACACATTACCCCTTACTTTTTTTCTCCTAACTCTACAAACTCCACCTTCAAGATAACCCTATTTCTCCGCCCATCATCCCGTTATTTAAAAGCCCCTCCTCTCAGTCTTAGACTCTTGCCTTTCCTCTTCTCTTTCTGCTTCTGAACGCGCCTTCCTCCTCACCTTCTTCCACCCACGAATCGAACCCACGTGGGTTCCGTCTGCATATCGGGTGCAGACACGAGCTTTACGCCGGATTAATCCCCTGAAACGACCCCCTGCATTTATCCAGGCTTTGGAGCGGCTCAGAAAGATACTGGGCAGTTAGCCCCCTCCTGAGGCCGAATCCCTTAAATGAATGACTTCCACGTGTACGGTGATCCCTCGCTATAACGCGGTTTACTTTTCACGGTTTCGCTTCTTCCCGGATTTGCATCGTGCATTGTGTTCTGCATTCTGATTGGCTAAAAAGTCATTTCCGCTTCTTCTCTACCTGTGCGTCAATAATGTTGCAATTTAATACGTGAAGCAGCTTGCCAAATTTACATGACGTACGTGCAAATTCTCTTGTAATTTCCAGTTTCTCTAAAACCCATAATGTTGACAAAACGCTCTGGAGCAACAAAAGCACCTGCGACAGCGGAAGATGCTATCTATCGCAGATAAAGTTAAACTTCTGGACATGCTAAGGGAAGGTAAAAGCTATGCGGCTGTAGGTCGGCATTACGGAATTAATGAATCTTCCGTTCGTTCCATAAAGAAGGAAGACAAAAACATAAGGACGACAGCAGCAATGTATAATAGAGTATTTAATTGTAAAATAATTGTAGAAAAAAAAAAAATAAAGGTTTCTACTTCACGGATTTCGCCTATCACGGGTTCTTTTTGGAACGTAACCCCCGCGAAAAACAAGGGTTTACTGTATACCTGCAAAAACAACACTATTCCCTCTAGGGTGCTGACCATGAATCACAATGTCCTCCACTATAAAACCTCAGGCCCACCTGGATAAGCATCCTTTTCCTGACAGAGCAAACCTTCAGATAAGAAAAGCGGATTTGGGCCGCTTCGCAGTCGGTACAACATTATTTACATTCTTTCCACAACATAAAAAGGGACTCGGGTGGTACGCGCAGCTGCCAATTTGCATTAGTGATACCAACCACTCCTTTGTGTTGCGAGCTCAACATTGAGACGAGGTATTATTGTCCCTTGTGTCAAGATCTTTGGTAAAACACATCTAGAAGCCCAATCCAGGCCGTAAATGATCTACAGTAAACCCTTGTTTTTCACGGGAGTTACGTTCCAAAAGAGCCCGTGAAAGGCAAAATCCGTGAAGTAGAAACCTTTATTTTTTTTTTTTTACAATTATTATACAATTAAATACTCTATTATACATCGCTGCTGTCGTCCTTATGTTTTTGTCTTCCTTCTTTATGGAACGAACGGAAGATTCATTAATTCCGTAATGCCGACCTACAGCCGCATAGCTTTTACCTTCCCTTAGCATGTCCAGAAGTTTAACTTTATCTGCGATAGATAGCATCTTCCGCTGCCTTTTGGGCCCTTTTGTCGGTCAAGAGCGTTTCAACATGATGGGTTTTAGAGAAACTCAAAATTGCAAAAGAATTTGCATGTAATGTAAATTTGGCAAGCTGTTTTACGTACGTGTACATATTAAACGGCAACGTTATTGACGAACAGGTAGAGAAGAAGCGGAGTGACTTTTTTAGCCAATCAGAATGCAGAACACAATGCACCATGCAAATCCGTGAAGTAGCGAAACCGTGAAAAGTAAACGGCGTTATAGCGAGGGATCACTGTACACCAAACAACAAGCAAGCGACCAACCAGACACCACTTAGCTACATTAGCCAACAGCAGCCTGACGCATAACATCAGGGTTTTCAAGAGGGGCACCTTGAAAAGGTTTACTTTGGAACAGTTTAAAGGAAATTATGTGAGATACTCAGAGGTTGTTGTCTGTTCGGTAATGGAGAGCGACCACCCAGTGGTGCGACACTACCTCCAACCCGGCCTCCTTCAGTTTGCCAACCTAAATTCTACTGTTGAAATAGCCGTTGCGGAGCCTTGGTTTCTAGAAAACAGGGATTCCCTCTTCATGTTCCTCCCTCTGAACAAGTACTGACTCAGATATCTTGGCAGACTTTGCAGCAGGTTGAATAAAAATGTGGGAATAAACAACTAACCTCAGAATCCCCTACTTATGGATCTTATCTATGACTAGTCTGTCTGGGATCAGCAATCTTGGACTCTTGGACTATCAAAAATATCTTTCCAGCTGTGACAACAGTGTTAACTCTATTTTCAGAGCATTATTTAAACCAGTGTTTCCCAATCACTGTGCAGCAGCAGCAGCAGCAGCAGCAGCAGCAGCACATGTGTGTGTGTGTGTGTGCTGTCAGAAGGCAGCAGGTGTGTTGTGGAAGATTATCCGACGTCACCCGGTTGGATCTCTTAGCAAGCGGTGTGTCGTGACAGGCAGAACAATCACACGCTCTTCCACGAGAGGGCGCTATCATGCCAGATTTGATAGTACATGCTGCTTAATAGCGCTGGCTAAATAATTGAAAAGAAGTATTTAATGTGACCTGGGTCTTGGAGGAAATTCCGAGCCAGACGAAGGCCCGAGCAAACAAAAGGGCAAACTGCGGCTCGCGGGCCACAGCCGGCTCGTTGGTTATTTTAAACCGGCCCGCCAAACATATCCCAGTTTTATTCAAATACAAAATTTATATTACCGATATCGGCAAACCTCGTTCATTTACTTTTCCCCTGTAACTGTACTTAAGACCTTAAAACACTTTATAGCCTTGACGTTGACACTTTATAGTTTTATTTGTATTTCTTAGTCTCCCCCCCTTTTTTTCACTGTTTATACAATTTCCTACTATTATTTATTATTGTTATGTTTTACTTGAAACTCTGGCACGACAATTTCCTTCGGGATAAATAAAGTTGTTGTTATTCTTCTTATTCTTAATGGCCACATTTCCCCTTTTGGTGCCATCTTCTTCTCGGTTGAGCTCTTCCAAAAGAGATCTTCTGTAAATATGAGTGCGTCAAAAAAAAGAAAAGTGGATAGTGAGTGCCGACTTTTTAATACGGAATGGACACGGAAATATTTGGACACCGAACAAAGGCTGTATGTTTGATATGCCAAGAAACTGTTGCAGTTTTTAAGGAGTACAATATCAGCCGTCACTTTGCTACGAATTACGATAGTAAGCAGTTGGAAAAAACAGAATTTTTTTCACCGACAAACTATGAATTGAGAGTCAACTAACAAGGTGAGTTTTTTTGCTGGCATTCAAATTAGCAAAAGCTAGCAAGCCTTTTTTTTTTTTAAAGATTGCATGTTGGAGACAGCGGGTGTTCTGTGTCCGGAAAGCCGAGGCAAATTTGAAAAGATCGGTTCGTCACGTAGGACTGTGACTATACATATTCGCTCGCGCTTGATGAAAGCAACGAAGATCCGATGGATCAATGACAGATTTAAAATAACAGAAGAGTTTTTGAGCATGGAATCCCTGAAGGAACCCATGCAGGGGGAGGATTTATACCACAAGGAACGTAAACTAACTTGGAGTAAACTTGCCAATATCACCACGGATGGATTACCAAATCTAACAGGAAAAAACGTTGGGCTGCTGAAAAGAATCCAGGAGACAGTAAAAGTGGAAAACCCTGAGCATGATGTTATTTTCCTTCATTGCATCATCCGTGAAAGTCTGGATTGTAGCTTAACCATGTCTCGAATCCAGTCGTAAAACTTTTGAACTTTATCCGCGCAACGGGACTCCAGTATTGTCAGTTTATCCCGTTCCTGGAGGAAACTGATGCGGATCATCAGGACTTACTTTACCAAGTTAAGTTTGGGGCAAAATGTTTCAACGCGTGCGGGACCTGAAAGAGGAGATCGGCGTGTTTTTCATTAATTTAAACAAAATATAATTAACCCTCGTGCGATCTTGACATTGTGTTTACTCCCCTTGTCCGACGGGTCAAAAATGACCTATAAGACAATCTTTGTACCCTAGTGGTGAACAGCCCACATGGAAACATAAACAAAAAAGAAGTATCACTTTTTCTAATTATAAGGTCTCGTTAGGAAAAATCATAAAATTTCAAGTTGGAAAAAAATAAGTGTTTTTTCTACAGCTAAACACGGTAGTGGGTCACTTTTGACCCGCAAGACAACACAAGGGTTAAATTAATTGTTAATTTAATAAGATTTGGAAAACTATTTGTCCAATGAGCCTTGCGTATTCATACTTTGTTCCTGGCCCGGCCCCTTCTGTCAAATTTTAGACGTCATTGTTAAGATAAGATAAGATAAGATAAGATAAGATAAGATAAGATAAGAACAACTTTATTAATCCCGAAGGAAATTGTTGTGCCAGAGTTACAGAAAATATAACCGTAATAAATAATAAAAAGAAAAAGGCAAAATTAGAAATAAAAGTGTCTTAGTAACAAGTGAGGTAAGGAGTGCACAATAGTATGATAAAAGGAAAAATTATAGTGTAGCTGTTATGAAATGAAATATTGCACAGTTCTTTTCATAACAGCTACACTGCACTCCTTGTTGCCCTCAAGTCAAAAAGTTTAGTGTAGTGGTCAGAAGAAAATAAAAAAGGTAAGTAAATAAATGAGTAAATGAGACTAGATTTTTATACTATTTCAACGAATATCCTTTTTGTTTGGTGGTGTGCTTTGCGATTTTACTATTATGAAATATGTGCCGCGGCTCAAAAAGGTTGGGAAATACCACTTATGAGAGTGCTTGGTAATGAAAAACCAGTTTGTTTGTTTGCTTGTTTTTTCTTCAGCCATTATTGTCCAACCAAACCAATGGATACATCATTGGTTATAGCGTGATGTGGGCAGAAGTGGGGACGCTGGAGCCACAGCAAAAGTTAGTGCGACACTCAGACTTAAATTTTACGATCGAACTGGACCCCAAGAAAAAGTACAACGTCAGTGTGACGGCAAGGAATCTAAACGGAAGCTCCTCTCCCGCATTTATCAATATTCCTATCACCGAAAAAGGTATGTGAACGCGGAAACGCCCCTGCATTTGGCTAGAAGATCCTTGCACCCTGTCGTCTTTCTTTTTGCAGTTTTGCAGAAAAGAGAAAAAAAAGTTATTGGTGATTTGTTTGCCCCGTCATCTGAACTTCAGCACCCTTCTCTTTGCTCTCCTTAAGGTCACTGCTTCGGGCACAACGTCACTGGTAAGTTTTGAAATTCTGTTTATTGTTAAGGAATCTCTCAAAAAGAGAACTTTGCTTTCAAATGTATAATAATGATGGAAAAACCTCATGTATGCCAGATAAATTCGCTTTTTTTTTTTTAAATAAAGACATTTTGATCCCCCAATTTAGCATGCTTACCTATTTTTTAATTTCCATAAAATACTTCAAGCATGTATGAATATCTTCTTGCACATTCAAAATGTCACGGCAGACAAACGACACGCAACTCACAGTAAAGGAATAAATGGGAAAATCTTCAATGAAGAAAAAAGAAACTGTTTTTACGAATATCGAAATACAAATGAATATTTGTCACAAAAGATGTGCTGTAGAAGTTCAAGAGGAATTAACGATTCTGTGACTTAAAAAAACATTCTTTCGAGAGTTTAGGAGCAAAATAAACTACCAACGACTGAAGGGAAACAAGAACTACACATTTGCTTCAACACATTCTGCATTCACGCATGTGAATCATTTCTAAATTCACTAAAAACGATTGCTAACTCAGGCAATCGACAAATTACAAACCGTTCTGCGGTTATATTTTAGCATCACATTCCATTCCTGACAAGTCTTTGTTTGTTACAGAGAACTGCTGCTTAAATGCAAGCCGGATAAAGGGCAGTAAAAATGTTTTTAACCTGTCCTGGACGGCCAATCCTGCAGCCGACTGTGGCTACATCGTAGAATGGTATTCCCCTTACAGGAACAATGGAATTGACTGGCTGAAAGTGCCTAACGGTCAAACTACCGCCATTATATCACCAAGTGAGTATTATTGTACATGTGTAATATGAAATTTACATTACATTACATTTGGCAGACGCTTTTATCCAAAGCGACTTACAATAGAGGACATAGGGACTGCAAATACACTTGCAAATACACGATGCACAGGAAATATACAGAACAGTAAGCTTGGGTTAGTGAGGGTTTTTTTTTAATTTTTTTTTTGGACAGAGACACACAAACGTGCACACACACACACACACTGCATAGCCTAACTTGCTGCCGACCTGATCTGGGGCATCAGCGCAGTAAAAAGTCCTGAAAGAGAAACCTTTTTTACCTGTTTTTTGAAGGTTGAGAGAGATGATGCTAGTCTTGTTGCTTCCGGAAGTTTGTTCCACCACTGAGGTAGTAGAACTGAGAACAGTTTTGCCTGAGATCGCTTAGAGTGAGCAAAAGGTACTGCTAGTAGGTTTGTATTAGAGGAACGCAGCTCTCTGCCGGGAACATAAGGTCTTATCATTTCGGTCAGATATGCTGGACCTGTTCCTGAGGTGGTTTTGAATGCCAGGGTCAGGGCCTTGTGCTTGATCCTGGCAGCTACCGGTAGCCAGTGCAACTGGATGAGCAGAGAAATTTCCCATACAACATGGCTTCAACTGTATTGTATTGTATCGTATCGCAGAAAATAAACATGTTGCCGGAACAAGATACTGCTTATTGGTTTATGCCTGCACGGGTGGAACTCCGTTACTCATAGACAGAAGGCAAGGCTACGTCAAAGAAAAGCGTAAGATTCAATCCCGTCACTTTCTTTCACGACAAAATCTATCAGTGTCAGTGTCCACGTCTTTAACGATTTCATGCTTTACAGGAATGGACGAGAACCTTTTTCGCCCGAACATATTGGATCAGAGCAAATCTAAAGTCCTGGTCACTTGGGAGGCTATCGATCCAAGTCGCCAGACTGCTTTCATACAAGGCTATAAGCTGACTTGTTTGGCACTCAATATCACTGCACAGACAGGTAAAGGAACACTCTTGATTCTGTAAAAAAATGTTTTAAAGATAGATACTAATTCTGACCATTTGGAGCTTTTCTTGTGCATTCAATCAGAACATAAAAAATCAGCTAAAGGATGAAGTGCTGGGAAACGTCTGCTCCTTGTTGTTTAACCCTCATATTATGTTAAGGGTCAATTTGACCCATTTCACCCATTGACCCAATGGGTCAAATTAACCCTTAACATAATATGAGGGTTAAAAGCTCTATATTGTGATTCTGAACCCCAACATTTTTGTTTAGAACCAAATCAGGCACATGCATACAAATGTTTTTATTTAGAAAACCTTGTTTGTAGCCCCCATAGAACTTGAGCAGCTTTGAATCAGAAAATTGAGACCTTTGAAAAATGGGGCTGACCCTCTCCAAAGTTTTCAGACTCCAGTTTCAAATTCTCGAGATTGTATACAAGCAGCGACAGATGCTAAGGTAAATTTTCAATCGTGAAATTTTAACGCTTGTTCTGTCGTGCTTTTAACAGAAAACTCTTTAAAAAAAATCGCTTACCATCACTGCAAAAATGAAAGCTGTTGCATCTTGTCTACTTTTTGCATTCTACGATGCAATAACTGCCTCCATGCACGGCACGAGCTTTAATTCAAACAGACATTTCCCGTGCCTGGAGGTATTAGTAGGTTTATTTTTTTGCATAAGGCTGCGCAAGACTGCCGCTTTTGAGGATCTTTTCATGGTGAAAATAAGAAAAGTGGCAAAAAAAAAAAAAAAAAAACAAAACCTCAAATGTTTGGATACCTCAAAAAAAAAAAAAAAAAAAAAAAATATCAGAACACCACGAAGGGACTTTGTATCCATGCCATACAGTTTGCGTTGTCCTGACGCTATTATTAAGTTCATTGCTATTCATCGGTTAATCATCAAGCGTATCAGATGTTTTACAGCCCCGGCTACCGCATGAATAAAGAATGAAGCCAATGTATAATGGAAAAGTCAGCTTATTCAGTGCCATCATGACAAACCCTTCTCCCTAATTTAAACAGAAGGCTTTATGTTTCATCAGTATTTTCTTTCCTCCTCGGTATTTTCTGGAGCTACACGAGCGATAACTCAAACTCCTGCTTCTATCCACACACAAATGGAGGCTTGTCGTGTTAAAAAAGAACTCGCCTAGATTATTTAAAAGGACTGTTTTTAGTGTCAGGGTTGCCTTATTGCAGAATTCCTACAGATTCTGCTTCAGCTTTCGGGTGAACGTCAAAATCGGCTTGGCAACGTTTTCCAAAATCGTACTAAAAATACATATTTCGGAAAACATCATTTCTTTAAAGTGCCTACTTCTTGACGACCATTTTCATCCACATCCCTTCCTGAAAAACCCAGCTTTTTCCACATCACCCGAATTGACTACTTATGTGTCATCAAAACGGTTTCCCTTCCAAATGTCAAAAGAAAAACAAAAAAACAAACATCACGAGCAACCAGGTGTAGAGAATAAGGAGCACTAACTTCTATATTATTGACTTCGCTGATCTGCAACAGGCGGATAACAAGATAAGCTCAACCACCCAAACCAAATCTATCATTAATCCCATGATTTTGAAGTAGCGTGTTGAGAAGCTCTTTGATCATTCTGTTTCCTCAAACTGTTTTGTTTGGTTTTTTTTTCACGCTAATATCAAATTCTCGGTCCAGATGACCCGACCGAAACCAAGCTGGAGCTCGGCGGGATTGCGGCGGGAACCTACGACTTCACGTTGACGGCACGGACGGCGGTGGGAGAGTGCGGAGACACGCTTATGACGATCTCCATGAAAGACGACTGTACGGCTTCTTTTCCCTTTCAAAAATCTTTTAAAAATCAATTTGATCGATTAACTGACGCGTCCCTATTCTGCTTTGTTTGTTCTGAATCAGCATCCGGGTTCCTCGTCAACGTCATCATCATTTTCTTTGCTCTGACTCTCGGACTCATTCCGGTCATTTTTTTGCTTCTCGTCAAAAACTGGATATGGTAAGTGGAGTTTCCGCTTTCTTTATAAAGATAAATAGCGTGCTGTCACGGCCATAGCTCTGTTTCCCTGCTACTCACGTATTCCCGTATTTAACAGTATCAAAGAGAAGGTTTATCCGACCATCCCAATACCCGTCATCCTCGGCAAGTGGCCGCCCCCACTGGTAAGGAACACACACGTTTCAGTTTGCAAGTCACAATGAATGGTTGAACGGTTTAAAGAGCTCTTGACCAGAGGCTGGGCGTCTAAACTCACTAAGTACCGTTTTTATCGGACTATTGAGCGCACCTCAATATAAGCCGCGCCGGTTAGATCAGGGGTCGGCAACCCGCGGCTTTTTCATCGTTACACTGCGGCTCCGAGCGGCTTGGGAAAATAAATTATAAATATTTAACGGAAGTTTATTTCATTTGTGTTATTTCCTTTTTTTTTACTTTTAGTTCTAAGTTGGAAGATTATTGTGATCTTGGAATATTAGATGAAATTATATTTATTATTTTTTCGCCGCTCTAAATAACCGCCAGTATACCCGGCGGCCGGTAAAGTCCCGATTTGCAGATGCCGTGCGCAGAAGTTCAGGGGCAGAAGTCCCATAAACCAGGTAAAATAAATATCTATGAAGATATTTTGCAAATATTTATTTTTTATTGTTTACTGACACAGTGATTTTTTTCCCGATTTATTTTTAAAATTCAGGTCAAGGCTCCGCTACATGCTCTGAAAGCCCAAAATGAGTTCATTACATAAATAAAATGAAATTTTCTCCGTAATACTTTGTGAATTTCAGAAGCAACACACGACACACTTGTTTATGCAAAGTGTGAAGGTAATAAAAAGCAATTTATACAGCGGTACCTTTGTTTTAGACATCAAAAAGTAATTGCGGCTCCCGGTGTTTTCTTTTCCGAGGAAACCGGGTCCAAATGGCTCTTTGGGTGTTCCGGGTTGCCGACCCCCGAACTAGCCGATCGCTATCTCGGCTTCCTCCCGCGCGCTAAAACCGGCAAAGTCGTCTTCTTCGGTGTCGAAGTTGAACAGACTCAGAATTTCCCGGTCATTTCATCGGTCCGATGTGACAAAACGTTTTAGCGGCGTGAAGCTCGTTGGCGCCCCCGACCCAAAAAAGTCCATATATTAGCCGCATCGTTGTTCACGTGAAAAAAGTCGCGGCTTATTGTCCGGAAATTACGGTAGTTCTGTTGTCTCATCCCAAGATATGGGGTATTTTGTTAAGCATCTAATATAGTTGTATTATTATCTAAAACTAAACTTACTGTTTTTGTTGTTTGACAATAAGGCAGACTTCACTAATAACTTCATAATGAATAATTCTTGTTAATCCTGTTTTTTTTTTTTTTGTTTTGTTTTTGTTGTTTTTTTTTAACCTGATGATATAAATATTATGGTAAGAATCGATAAGATAAACTTTATCGATCCCCATAGGGGGAATTCCTTTGTCACAGCAGCGTAACAGTTATAGGATCAAAACATAAAAAAGTAAAATAAATATGAATATAAATATAATTAGAGAGACAGAAGATAGCAACAAAAACATCGGGGATGATAATGGACAACATAAAGGAACAGGAAGGGTGAAAAATACACAACCAGAACTAAATGAAAATATAAATAGTTTGATGGCCGTGGGAACAAAGGAGCGTCTGAAGCGCTCGGTTCCGAACCGTCGCCTCGTCGACTTCGTATTTGTGGTGGAACCCCTCGCACGCTACAAACACGAGTTCATTTTGTGTGTTTTCCAGGAAGAAAGAAAACGAGAGCTTTTTACTATGCAGTCGAGTTCCATGGAGGGGGACGGCAAGGACGTTCCAGGGCAGTGTCACATCTCAGTAGCTCCGAAGAATGGCAAGATCCTTCCGGAGAAAATTCCTTTGGTTTTTCCAGTACAAATCCCAACACACACCTTTGCCTCACACACCTATACCAATTACTGTCCATCGTACAAAGATGAAAACTGCATATGGAATAATCCTACATACAACTTACTCATAACTGGGGATGAGCAGTCAAACTCAGAGATTCAGGACTTTCAGGAGGGAAAATGTACAGAGGAAAGTTCAGGTGCGTTACATAATCTTTTAAAGCAGGCAGAAGAAAGTTCAAAGGTCTCTTTATATTGCGATCCAAACTACATTGTGTTACCAAATGCTTCGGAATAGTTGCTGCGCGTGCAACATAATCCCTGGATAAATGGGCAAGCTAACTCGCTCAAAGCCTAAATTTTAACAACGGTTTAACGATAATCGTGTTGCGTCGAACTCATCTGGCCTACGAGATAAATTTCGTATCATTAAATGGCTCAGCAGCGAGTCCAGCTCACATCACTCTAACACTAAACCGTAATTCCAACAAAGCTCTTCGATATTCGCCGCACTATTGGCCAAATGAGCCGACGAAGGTTTTCATAACAGGTGCAAGGCTCATCTGATCATCTGGAATTGCAGACGGAGGCAGAAAGGAAACATGGGTCACTTTCTCTGCTGCCAAAAGGAGCCCAAACCAAGTCTCAAATTCAATTTGGGATTTCTCAGTTGCTGCATTTTAAGTTGATGTTGAGAAAGCGGTCCAAATAAATGTACCACCAGAGTAGGTGCAGAGGCTATCTCAGGTTAGCTTAATTGCTAAGATAAACTTAAAAAATGTTAAGTTTGTGGCCTCATTCAGAAAAAGGGCATTCACACAAATCCAGCCTGATGTGATTTGTTCCGACAGATCACTAACTTACTGGATTTTTCTCTTGCATATGCGCACAAAGAATCGATGTAGAAATGAACAAAAACTCTGGGACATGTAAAGGCACATCTTGAAATGGCATGTAAAGCTAAATTACATTTATCTGTTGCTGAAAAAATACTCATTGCACTTGCTGAATCTATTAATAATTGCTGGAATGATATAAAAACCTTCAACAGATTCCTCTGGGGAGGGAGGGGGGTAAAAATGTCATATTTTCTATATCTCGGCCTCCGATTTTTTGCATAATTGAGCCTTTTTCCTATAATTTTGACGCAAGATGGAAATTGCGAATAGCTGTCAGTTCAGAGTAATTCTGATTTCTAAATATCCACATGGAAGTAAAAGAAAAAAACTAGCCAATATTCTCTTTTCATGGATCAACGTAGCATATTACTTTGCATATTAGTAAATCAGGTCCATCAAAGTCCGAAATGCATAAAAGTCACTGTGAAATATTTCATGACATGAACATTTTCTGGACATTTCCAATGGGATTTACTTTGTTTTTTTCTGGCTGATGCCTGCATGAGGCACTGCAAAGGGCAGCTTGTAATATAAGTAGCATAAATGTTCCTGTTCACTGTTAGCTGTTAGCTGTTAGCTGTTAGCGACGGCCACTAAGGGGAGCCAGTGCCTTTTCTAATTCAAAGGTTTACAACTGAACTCCATACCTGAATGTTTATAATACAGATTTTAAGTACTGGACCATTGTTAGTCTCTGTCACTTTTTTCTTTTTATAAAGCATAAATGAAACACAGAACCGCGCAATGTTATTAGTGTGAAAGATATTAAATTGCACAAAACATACATGGGAATATGATGCCTGTCAATTTGTCTTTGAGAGGATCATACAACAGGAAGCAGGTGTAAACACAAGGCGCGCTGACAGAAACACACACAAACAAACACGTGCAAATAAATTAAAAAAGGAAAAGTAAGAGGTTAGTGTTAGGGCTCACGTTTCCACTTAAGTTTTAAAAATAAACTTTTCCCTCGTCTTGAGCGCCGTCTCTTTCTCTCTGCAGGAGATACGCTGAGCTAAAAGGTAGCAAACTGTGTTCTTAAAAACCAAAAGAAGAGAACCTCACCATAATTACTTCACAACATTTTTCTAAAATCTCAATCCTTTTGAAAAATTTTAAAAATGAGAGCATACCTAAATAATCAAAAAGATACAGCAACGAGCTGGAAATAATGTTTGGCAAATATTGACAGATGTTTTCCAAACACCTCAATTCACCGCTGGTAAGAAACGGCCTGATTTTGGGCCCCGAGAAGGTCGAGGAGCCTTTGCCAAACAATGGCTTCCCAGACAAACATCATTAAAACAAACACAGGAGGCGGATGTTATTATTTTCGACCCATCAATTACTTATATTCATTCATACGCACGTTTTCTCGGAACTCTTCCCCAAATATATACTTTGTCTTGAAGAGCTAATCCTGAACCCTTGAACTAAACCAAATGAGTGGGTTTCTGGTTTTCTGACGCCCTAATTAAAGTGAACCATTTCCTGTACTGCATAACCAATAAACCACCAAACCATGACTTTACTAAAAAGTTCATTTCATTATTTCATTTTTCACTCAAAAAAAATGCAATGGAAGTTCTCTGAACCGGCATTAAGAATTAAATGTTCATTATTTCTGATGAAATGTTGGACTTACATTGATTTCAATCGCCCTGTTTTCCAAACATTTGTCACCTGAACTCTTGCTATCTTATAAATACAATCCTCAGAATACAACCCAGATTATGGTGAAAGATGGAAAGACAAAAAGTTGAGAACTTGAGGCCAACACAGGAAGTCACATGTCCATGTTTATGCTACTCCTTAGCAAATTTAACTACAACACGCACCCAACTGTGATGAGTCAACATAGTTTGGACTCAAAAGAATTAGAACCTCACATTTTCCATCTCAATTATTTACCCTCGACGAGACGAAGATGAAGCAAATCATACGGGGGGAAAATAAATGTCGGATACACAAAGAATACCTGAGAGAGGGATTTATAGGAAAGGACGCCGGTACGATATAGGTCAGAGGTCGGCTCCGAGCGGCTTGGGAAAATAAATTACAAATATTTAATTGAAGTGTATTTTATTAGTGTTAATTCCTTTTTTTAACTTCTAGTTCTAATTTGGAAGATTATTGTGATCTTGAAATATCAAATAAAATTATATTTATTATTTTTTCGCTGCTCAAAATAACGTCACACCCGCCAGCCGGTAAAGTCACGATTTGCAGATGCTGCGCGCAGAAGTCCCATAAACCAGGTAAAATAAATATTTATGAAGATATTTTGCAAATATTTATTTTTTGTTGTTTACTGACACGGTAATTTTTTTCCCGATTTATTTTTAAAATTCAGGTCAAGGCTCCGCTACACGCTCTGAAAGCCCAAAATGAGTTCATTACATAAATAAAATGTAATTTTCTCCGTGATACTTTGTGAATTTCAGAAGCAACACACTACACACTTGTTTATACAAAGTGTAAAGGTAATAAAAAGCAATATATACAGCGGTACCTTTATTTTAGACGTCAAAAAGTAATTGCGGCTCCCGGTGTTTTCTTTTCCGAGGAAACCGAGTCCAAACGGCTCTTTGGGTGTTACGGGTTGCCGACCCCTGATATCGGTGATGACAAACAAGGACACGCGAGCGAAAAATAAGACGACAAACATTCATCAAGAACACACCCTGACTTTGCAGGGTGTAGGGACAAAGCTAGAGATAAATACCTGAAAAATAGAATTGGAATGGATTTGATAAAATTGTATTAGGATAGGACGCGCCATCTGGACATCCAACATCTCCCAGACAGTCTCCCGGGAGGAACCTGGAAAGACTTGCCTCCGCCCATGTGAAATGGAAGATATTTGTTGCTAACCAGTGCCCTTTGGAGTGTCCAAGGGCTTAAGTCAAAGTAAGCTGAGACCAGCCAGACACTGAATCTTCTCTGTGAGTTTCACGCTGGAATTTCAACATCATAGCAGGAGCGCAAGTCCTTACCAGATAGCGGGACGGTATTTCGGTTGTATGTATGTGGGTGGTGGTTCAGGTCCACAAAATTCCCTCAGTTGCCCCCGGGGTCATCGGGAATCTTTTTCTCGACAAGATTTTATGGATCCGATTTTGGTCCCTTGAAGATGACTTCAGTTTTTTAAGGGGGGGGGGGGGAGAAGACAACAGATGAGCTCATACGGATCAGCTAAGTGGATGAAAAACATGTTCCAAGACACAACCAGACAAGGGAGCGACAGGAAATAACCTCGCATTGTCATGATAACTATAACAACTGGACCAATCTGCAAGTGTCCTCTTATTTTTCAGCTTGTAGAACAACCTAACTGCTAATGACGGGTTGGTCGACTTTATGTATTTTGTGAAAGCTAAAGATGGAAACGGTTTTTTCAAAGTCCCGGTAAGTGACGTCCTCGAGAGCGGTGTTACGACGGTAATTACAGTAAAAGCCTCAGTCTTGATATTTGGGCAAGGGAGGGAGCGAACAGGCTCGATGCGTGGTTTATAAATCATACCTTCGGTCGGAGAATAGACTACTTAAAGGACACGCTTGCATTTGAAATTAAGGGCAGTTTTTCCCACGTTTGCAGAGAAAAAAAAAAACCTTGACCGCCTCTAACGGAACTGCAAACGGATGCTGAATCTTCTCGGTAAATGGTTGAGCGGGTGAAACAGAAGAAGAAACTGGGCTAATTTCAGTCGATGGTGTTTCACGATTGTTTCTATGGGGTGATATTTTAGTCGTGTTTTGTAATCGGAGAACGTACACATTGAATTTTTTACAGGTGGGCCGAGATCGAGTATTTCCTCACTCTTGGAAAGCCTCGGTCTCCCGCTGACACGGTACGTCAGGCTTGTTTGTTCAGATGATGTCATGGCGGATGATAACTCTCAGATGTTGGGAAAGATTTCCGTTACTTTCGACGGAATCTCCGCGACGACAGCCAAATAACCGAATGGCAAAGACTGTTTGGCTGCGGATGAAAAAATAGAAGACGGCGTGACAGTGTGCCTGTGGTATTTTACACTGGAACTGCCTCTTCCACTCTGCTGGGATTTGAGCAATTCATTTCTACATTTCTTTTCCTCTTGCTTCCTCTGAACCCCAATACCTGCTTGTTTGGCTTATTTGCTAAAATCTCAGGAAATAAACTGAGTGTCTCGCCTATTTTTTTTACCATCGAAAAAAGTGAATGACTTGTGCTTCTTCTGAGTGTCTCGCAGCGCCCGTAAACACAAGAGGTAAATATGCAATTGCAGAAGCTGATAGCCGATATCGCGACATTTCAAAGACGGTCAGTGTTTTAACTTGAATACTGACTTCTCACGTTGTGAGGTAGGAATAACCTCGGGAGAAATACAATGAATACATGCACTTTTGGTTAAACAAAGATAACTCGTGCTAAATTACGATGACTACTCGTCACAATATTGTTCGGAGTATTTTTTGCAATAACGCGAGGATTATCCCTCAGACCAAGTGCATTAACTGTTAAATGTAGATGATTATCGAGCTGCTTTTTAACAGCGAGTACTGAAATTAAGTGTATAAATGACTCCTAAGTAATAAATAATGTGACAATGTGCTCATGTACTGCAGTATTTGGGAGACACCTTCAACTAAATATAAATAGACTGACAAGGAACTCGAGAAAGGTCCTACAGCTGGAAGAATGTAACATCTGCAAAGAGCCTTAAACACTCTCAGGCTAGAAAAAAAACGTCACTGCAGTGATTAGTGCCTTTTAAATGAAATCCAGTGACTGGAGCCAAACCACGGTTTGGAGGATATCAGCCCCTCTGCGTCTGAGGACTTGAAACTCAACAACGTGACCAGTGTGCAGAGACCGTCCAGCTAAAAACCCTGCAGAGATAAGATAACTCGCAGCAGAGTGAGGAAGCCATGAGAGAGAAAGCAGAAGAGGATGGGGAGTTTTATCTTCAGGTCTAATCATCAAAGCATAGTGGACTTAAATAACAATAAAAAAAAAAAAAAAATTTAAAACACACTCTGAACACTGTGAAATGTCCAGGTATGTCGTTGTATGATTCAGTTCAGCTCCAAAATATTGTAAATAACATCTATGTTCATGTGTGTGTGTGTGTGTGTGTGTGTGTGTGTGTGTGTGTAGTGGTAGGGTAGCTGCTCCACCTTCACTAAGAACTGTTATTACTTTTTTTTCTGCCAGAATAAACACTAATCTATCATTATACACATGCACACACAAACACACACACATGCACGCACACACGCAACTCCTTGTTGTTTCCATAAATAGTTTGATTTCTTTTTCAAAATTATCGAGTGACCTTTAACAAAGCAGGCTGAGCTGCCCAGAAAGAGAGAAATAATACAAAAATAACACTTCATTTCGTGAATAAAGTTAAATGTATCTAAACATGGTGTTGTTGGTCTCTATCGTTATTTATCTTATCTTAAACTGCGTGGTACATTAAGCTTGCGCCTATAAATGTCGATAAAAGCATTAATATATGACTTAATTAGCTGCAAACCAGAAAGACAAACATACTAAATAAGCATCATTACATAACACACATAAACGCGCGTTCGGTACATATTATACACTTTATATGATAATATAATGTAAACTGCCACAATTAGCACACACACATATAAAACAAGCAATATCACACAGTTTAAAATGTCACATTAGTAAACCTATTATCACAAATTACACGCTGTTTGAAAAATGTCATGTTGAATAAATGAACGCCGCCGGGACTAGTAGAAATATTCTATGGCGCTTTAATCCAGAATATAATCTGATATACCGATATTAGTCGATCTGCATGTCGTGAAAAAGGAGAAATGTGTTGCATTGACATGTTGGTCGACACAAACACTGTTATCGTCCAGCACCCATCACGGCTTGGAGGGCAGAATAAGCGGCATAGATAAAAAAAATGTAAAAAAAATGTTAAAAAAAAAAAGAATGACTAAACAACTGATGCATAAGATGACGTAAACTAAGATAATCATTCTGATAAAAAAATTCTCAGTCCCATTCCTCCGGAGTCGCATACGACAACATATATATTACAATACAACACTAAACAGCCAGTGAGGCAAAAAGTGTCATTATATTACGCAAACATATTTTTTTAATTTTTTTTTTTTAAATGTAACAGGAGGACAAAGGAAAACTCCATTATTGCAAGTATCTCACCAGCTGAACCAGTGTGATTAAAACAGATTAAACGTCATTATGGAAAGTTATTGTATGTGGATAAACGTGGTTAAACTGGACGTCAGACTGAGTCATTTATAATTAGAGAGAGAGAGAAAAAGAGAAAGAGAAAGAGAGAGAGAGAGAGAGAGAGTGCATGTGTGCGTGTACGCGCAGGCTGACTGTCTGACTCACTCTCCCGACGCACGGATGCTCCGGCAGCAGCTCCGCCGTCCTCCCGGTGAGTACCGACCGTCACCGCGGCTCCGGAGGGGACGCACGGCCGTCCCGCGGTCCGGTTCGACCCCCCGTCCCCCCGTCCTCCCTTCCAGCCCACCCTCCTCCTCCTCCTCCTCCTCCCCGGACCGGGGGAGAGTTCGCGGCCGCGCAGGGAACTTTAAGGTGCCGGTAGGCTGGATGGAGGTCCGGGGGGGAACCGACCGTCGCACCCCGGTAGAGTTCACGACGAGTAATACTATACTAATTTTTTTTTTTTTAAACAAACAAACCAGAAAACAAATTTAAAGCTTTCGGATGATGATGTTTCATTTGAAGTGAAATGTAGTGTGGAAAAAAATAATTTTTTAAGTGATAATTGGCTTCTGCTTTGTTTACTCCGCGCATCCCCGCCAAGAGCCGTTTAAAGTAAATAAATGCGATCGGAGGATGGAAATGCAAAGATGTTGTCTTTACATTTCTCTTATCCTCTTATCATACCCGCTGTCCCACCGGTACGTGTGTTTTTTGTTTTTTTTTTAATTTTTTTTGTTTTTTTTTTTTTGCAAGGGATTCACACAAACCCCCCCTGCGGGTACTTTGAACGCCTCGGACTCGCAAACCTCGAGATGGGCTACCGAGGAAACTGTCCTGGAGAGAAAAGTGTTTTATTTACAGTTGTGTGACAGGAAATACCAAGGGATTGTTGGGTCGTTTCGAAGTGTCTGTCATAGTTTGACCACTAGAGTGCACTGACAGTAAGAGGTGGGCAGTGAAACGTGCAAGCGCTTCTCTTGTGCTGCAAGGTGGTGTTGTTCTTAAATCAGTGTTTCAGACGCGGTAGAAAAGCAAAAAACTTAGGGTAAAAATGCCTCTGTGGTGCTTAGAGAGGACTTAAATTCAACTTTCAAGGTTTTAAATAAGAGCAATCAACAAATGCCTCCTGTTCTTCGGTAGAATCTGCAAAGTATGTATTAATATCTTAAAGCGACTTCACACCAAAATGTGAACTTCACGTGTCTCCATGGTGCTTGAGTGCGATATACAAAAAAAAAAAAAAAAAAAAAAAAAAAAACAAGCAGCAGGTGAAATGACTGATTTTTCCGGCGGTGTGAATGACAGAATGTTGTACGCCCCTTATTACGTAGGCCGGTGATCCGGACTGGTAACCGGGTTAAACCCTGCTACCATGCGGATACACACTATGACTGAATGAATGATGCTTTTGTCATTGCTGGGAGGAGCAGAATATTTTGGAAGTGCTCCAATTTTCGGTAGATGCGGGAACGTACATATGACATCTACGATCTTTTATTTGCAGCTGGAGCTGTCCACTTGGAAAAGTCAGAATAGATTTATATGGCGCCGAATCTAATGACACTTAACACGTAGAGCAGGTCTGGAACACAAGAGTTACTCAACTTGTTTAAAATTTGGAAACACCCCAAACTAGTATTCAACGCCAGATAACGCTCTTAGATACCAGTAAAGTAATATTACAAGCCCTCCATTGGGATTTAAACGATTCCTGCAATAATTTGATTAAGGCAAATCATCTGCCTCGAGGAATTATTAAATACAGTGTTACTATTTCACAGGGTTTAGTGTTATTTTTGTTGCACGACTAAAGTTAGCATACGCTATGAACATAACCGTAGACTGGAAGGACGGCCGACAGAGACAAAAGCAGCGGCGAGGAAAGGCAAGATTCACCCCGACGGAAACGACAAGACGAATAAAAAGTCAAGACCGTTACAAGCGGAGCTGAGAACAAAAAAAAAAAAAAAAACACAGTACAGTGTGTTTATTGTAAAATGGAATTAGCATTCCACAACAGCATCTCCTCCGTGTCGCAACATCTCAACAGGAAGCATCTGCGGACTGTCCCTTTTTTTTTTTTAAATCAGATTCCACTATTAATCATCAGAACAGTCGGTAGATTACTCGATTTAAAAAAAAAAACGATAAATAGCTGCAACCCTACTTTCCACGTTGTCAGTGGTAAAGATGTGTTGGAAAGGACCGGTGGACTACGTGAGACGTTCGTTCCTGTTTGGACGCCGATGATTCTTACAAAAAAAAAAAAAAAAGACGATGAGCTGTCGGACTTTGTTACTTTAAAAATCAGACATTTCTCGCTCACTTCCTGCTGTAACCGTCCAGCTCCGAGGAAGAGAGGAAGGAGGCTGAGCATCTGACTGCTTCTGCTAGGATCTTAAAGTAAAAAGTGAACGGACGGGTCAAGACTGAAAGTAGTAACCTGGGGGAGGACGAGTGTGAAAACCAGCGTTGCTCACGTAAATCTGCTGACTAATAAATACCCTCTGTGGATTACCTCGAGAAAATGGGCCGTTATTATAAACGGGAAACATGCTTCGGCGAGATGCAAAAAAAAAAAAAAAAAAAACAGAAAGACCGATTCGGTCCAGGAAACGGGGATACCATCTGTTTGGCTGATAATCCGGGAGCATGGCTGCCAAATCAATAACAAAGTATGAAGAAATGTGTGTGTTCCAGTTGTGTGACAGCAGTGTGATGAAATCCATCACATGACAAAGACAAAACACAGACACACACACAAAAAAAAAATATATATATATAGAAAAAAACCCCAACCAAAAAACCCCATTGGGGTTACACGTATATTTCATTCTGAATCACATTGCAGGTATTAACAATATTAACAATATATAAAAGCGCTCATTTAAACAGGCCCTGCCGTGGTTCCCCGTTTTTGAAAAAGGTCCGATCTAACGGTGATGACCTTCAATTAACGTTAAGTTTGCCGACGTCACGGTCCCGTTAGCCTTGTCACAGCGTTTTCTCCAGCAGGCCTCGGGGCGGCAGAGTGTGAAGCGATAGGGAAAACACACGGCGCCTTCCAGTCAGGGGTCGCGGTTCCCCGACAGAAATCCCGAACCCGCAAGTGAAGGAGCTCAAGGAACCGTCTTGTTCTCAAGTAATTTGGACGAAGTGTGAGCTTGACTGACGGGTCGGTTTATCATCAGCGGCAGCAGCGTTGCAGGTACCGCAAGGATATTTTTATGGTGAAGACAGAACGAAGCCGGAGGAAAAGGCTCCACTAATTCTCACGAGCGATGGGTTTCCTTGCTGAAGGAATGAGCGAAGGGATGCATGTGGCTAAAATGAGTTTCTACCACAGGGTGGCCGGGTTTGGTTTTATTTTTATTTTTTTTGAACATTTATTAGAACAGGTTCCTTAACAGAGTCATACACATTCTTACTAAACCTCATAACAAGATACACATTATACAATATTCTTTATAGGTTACTTATTTCCCCAATAGCAAGCGAAAAATAAAATTCAAAAAAAAAAAAAAAAACACAAAAAAACATCTAACTCAGTCAAATAGAGATAATATCTTCAACTCTCCAAATATTTTTTAATGGGTGCCCATTTGTCAATATATAGGTTTGTCTGAAGTCGTAAGTTTGCTGTTATGCGTTCCATGCAGTTTCCATCCTTAAGTCTCTGACGCCGCTGGTCCAGGGTAGGTTTGTGGGGTTTGAGCCATTTTACTGTGATCATTTTATGTGCAATTAATGGAAGAACTCTAAGCGAAAACGCCTGTTTTTTCCTTAAATCGCTTGTTGATGCTGTACCCATAATAAATTGCTGTGGATCAATTGGTCTGTTTAATTTTAAAATCTCACGGGTTTGGTTTTAGAGAAGGTGAGATACTTGGATGGTCCTTCTTTTGTCAAATGGGCTCAGGATGGTTTGACGCCTCTTAACCCTCATATTATGTTAAGGGTCAATTTGACCCAGTGGGTGAAATGGGTCAAATTGATCCTTAACATAATGTAAGGGTTAACAAGAATACTCTGGTCCAACTGGTCTCTTTGGTCGACAGCAATATTTACCACTACAACCTGAACTCGGTTAAGTGATCAGCAATAGATTGGTGGATGGATGGGCTGGTAGTCAACACTAACTAGAATTAGATTGTTTTTTCCGGACTAGAAGCCGCTACTTTTTTTCACAGGCTTGAACACTTGGGCTTAAACAACGCTGCGGCTAATTTATGGATTTTTTTTGGGCTAACTAGCTTAGCGCCGCCAAAACATTTAGCCTCGTCACATCTGACCAATGAAATGACCGTGAAACACCGAAGAAGACGATTTTAACGGTTTTATTGCTCCCATGAGGAAGACCAAGATGGTGATTGGCTGGAATAGGACAAAGCGAGGATGGAAAATGGATAGACTTTTCCTCGTGTTATTTATTATCCATCTTTTTCCATCAGCCGGAACTGTTTGGAAAAAAGCATTTTCCAGTACATATTTGTGGATGTTATATTGAATTAAAAGTAAAAAAAAAATGCTTCTGTGTAAATATCTCATGTTACGATGTGGACACCTGCAGCCTATATATGTAAACATATAATTATATAGTTATTTTTAGCCGGTGCGGCTTATATTTAGATGCGTTCAATAGTCTGGAAAGTGCGGTAAGCCTTTTGTAACGAGAAGGTCATAAACGCTATTTTAAGAATGAAAATCTGAGAGAATAGTGGAAAAAAAATGACGTTTCAGCATCATGTGTTTGCTGTGCCGGGAAACCAAAATACAAGTTCCCTCTTACAGCGTACGGCGTCACAAAGCACAGATACTGGAATGGTGAGTTAAGGGAAGTTCAACCCACGTTTGTCAAAATCACAACGCAGGACAAAACACCATGGCAACTGATGCTTTGAGAGTAAACTTTTATGAGCTGAAACAATGAGTTAAGCACAGAACGCCTTGCATTTGTTGATCTCACAGGTCGTCATTGAAAATGACAACCTGGTTAAATAAATAAATGATAATTAGTTAGTAATGTGACTAGTATGTAGTTTAAAACAAATACATATGTGATCATTTTTAATTACAAATCAGAAGGTCTATTCATTTATACATTCATTTAGTTTTGCAATGTATAGCTGCAGACAGTGACTCGTTCTTTCAACCAAATAATGTTTTCTCGACCCAAATACATCAATGCATCGCTAATAACTATATTTTTGATACAAAAATCAGTGTTTTCGGACCCCCTCAGATCCGACACTAACTCTTGGAGTTCTGTTACATCAATGGATGCCTCAACACGTATGACTGATTCATGCAGTTACACTTATTGTGTAGAAACTCATCACAATGTTAAACAATTTTAGAAAGAAAAGTTAGTTGGATAGTTTGGTCAGTTTTTCGGCATTTCATTTCACTCTCCTTGCTGTGTCGACATGCCTGAGTGTTGATATACGTCACACATATCAAGCTCAGTGACCAGGTCAAAGGTCAGCTGGGAGAGTAAGCATTAATCTGAATGTTTAACCCGAGGCACCTTACAGCTGTTTGGCGGCGTTTCCATGTGAGGCAATGATGGCAAACAGTCGTGAAGTTTTGACCGGCCTCAGAAAACTACATTCTTTGAAGGAGTAATAGGAACATAGCAGTCAGGGAAGCGGTGGAGCTGAAGCTTTTCCCTCGGACAGGTCGCCAGACCATCACAGAGCCACACATGGAAACACGCAACCAGTTCAATCTCGTTCACTTGTCGAGGCGGTTCGGGGTGTCCGATGAACCCCAGGCATGTTTTTGGACCGGAGGAGGAAACCGGAGATCACTGAGATCACTGAGATCACTGAGATCACGCCAAACAGAAAGTCCTACGGTCGGAATAAGACCGGGGACCTTCTTGCTGCGAGGCGGAAGCGTAAACCGCTGTGCCACCTTATAGGAACGTTTCCGTCAACTTTTTCAAGAGAAATTTACCACCATTACCCCATTTTAGGACTAATAGCTTCGCTATCGTATTGCTTTATTAGGATTCTGTGTAGTAATTCAGACCGCTTTCTGAAAATCCTCTACGACATTAATTTATTAATGCGGAGAGTTTGGTTCCAACCTGGGCAGCTGACAGAAGACATAAATATGTGGTGATGGGAGGCCTGGCTGAGCATTGTGTGATTTTTTTTTGTGGAAAATCCTAAATTTGGATGGTCATTTCCCGACAGGAGCTCTGGCATGGCGCTCTTTTCTCATCCATGCGTCCTGTTTCGGAGTCTGACGCTCGGCACATTAAAAAGCTCCGGGGATTGTCCAGCCCTTCTGCGGCACCTGATTTACTTATTACATTCGATTTGTTTGATTTTGAAAGCGACACATATATGTTGAGGGGGAAATTTCCTTAAACACGAGACGTGATATTAAAAATAAAAAATGTATTCATCGTTCGTCGTTTGTTATGTCGAAGAGAGGGACGCTACTTTCAACATGCAAACTAGCGAAATAGCTCGCGTCGCAACAAAAATCAAAAAGTTTAAATCGAACACTCGCAGAGCAACCGGCTGGCTTTCGCAGCAGCGGCGGAGAGAGACGCTCCTGCAGATGCAACTTTCCAACCGGCCAAACCGTCTCCTGGACGGACCGTCGCACAAACTCCGATAGCGCGCGCCTTTTGAAATCCGTCGCTCGGATTTTGGTGACGGCGTGTTTTCCTTTGGCTCGACATATGGAGGAGGTATGGCCGCTTGCGGTCCGCCTCAAGCACCCCCTTCCTTTTCAGCCTCTGAATCTCGTGATTTTCCGAGATTAAACAAATACATATGTGGGAAAAAGTCACAGATGTGCTCAAAAGTTTAAACACGATGGTGAAAACTTGCACATTTATGGGATGAAAAGTGGAAATCGATGCCGGGTTTGAACTGCTTTTCCATCGACCTGTGTTTCTGTCGCACCGGTTTCCTCAAATCTAACCTTTCTGTTCTTCACTCTGATTTGTGTTTCTTTCCTGCAAGGACTCTTCTTCTACTCGTCCTTCCGCTTTCATCCTCCGGCCGCCGACGTCAGTGGAACCGTTCAATCCCCGCTGATATTCAGGCTAATCTGATTATGAAGATTTCCTCTGGGACGCCTCCTCATCAATGACAGCCAGGATGGACACTCCTTTCTACCACGACGACTCCTCCGCCGTCCCCCATTTCAACCAGTTTGCCGAATATGAGCGATACGCGGGGAACAAGATGCTGATGAGTAAGAAGGCGATGTCGATGGCGGGTAGCCATCATTTCCCCGGCGGCGGCGGCGGCACGGCGGGAGGGAGGGGTACGAACCACAACAACCTCGGACTCGCCGGGAACGGCTCTCTCATGACTTCCGCATCCTCAGCGCAGCCTTCCGGTGATATGAACTTACTGAAGCTGGCGTCGCCGGATTTGGAACACCTGATCATCCAGTCTAACCAGGGGCTGGTCACCACCAGTCCTGTGCCAAATGCCAACAACCCCTTCATGTATCGCAGCCAGGCTACCAATGAGCAAGAAGGATTCGCCGACGGTTTTGTGAAAGCTCTCGCGGACCTCCATAAGCAGAACCAGCTGGTAGGAGGCGCCATGTCCCCGTCCCCGTCCTCCAATGTCTCCCTGCAGGCATCCTACCAGAGGAACCTGATGTCCACCGGCGATATGCCCATCTACACCAACCTCAGCAACTACAACCCGGGCCAGATGGGATACCCCGGGGGTCAGATGGGATACGGCGGTAGCTCAGGCCACGCCGGAGCCCCTCAGTCCCACCCCAGAGGTTTGGATGCTCCTCAGACCGTCCCTGAGGTGCCTCATCCCCAGGGAGACCCCACATCCCCGCCGTCGCTCTCCCCGATCGACCTCGAGACGCAGGAGCGAATTAAAGCCGAGCGCAAGAAGCTTCGCAATCGCATCGCGGCGTCCAAATGCCGTAAGCGGAAGCTGGAGAGAATTTCCCGTCTGGAGGAGAAGGTGAAAGTCCTGAAGAGTCAGAACCTGGACCTGGCCTCCACCGCCGCCATGCTACGAGAGCAGGTCGCGCAGCTCAAACAGAAAGTCATGAGCCACGTCACCAACGGATGCCAGATATCCGTCGGTTCGGGCGCCAAGTCGGCAGGAGTCGGCGGCCCGAGCAGCGAAGAGTCCAGCTGCTGAGGAGACGAGCTCGCCGAAGAACCACAGCATACTTTTACGGTTTTGGGGGATTTAACTCCTGCTTGCTGTGAGCAGAGAAATAGTGTCAGTAACGCCTCCGTCGAACCGGACGATGATTATCGGACAGTATCGGCTCATCGCCGTGGGTCGTCCGAGCAGAGGGGGCAGGACGAGGACAGGAGGGGTGGGAAACCCCGGATGTCACTGTGACCTAAAACTGACAGTGATGGCACACAGATTAACTTATTTGGGGGGGGAAAAAAAAAAAAAAAAAAAAGTGGAACATTTTTTTTTTTTCAGTTATATTGATAAAAAAACCATGTTTTAAAATGTCACTGTCGCATTTCATGGGGACTTTTATACATCAGACCGGAGTTGAGAGAAATCTCCCAACACTTGGATGACAATGTAATCATTTTGCAGAAGTTATTTGAGGTCATTCTCCGATTTGAGCGGTGTAATCTGATTACCGCGATCTTTTCACACCGGCATCCAGGTTCGCTCCGGTCGAGAAACGCTCGGCCGACGGTCGAAGTTGATTTTTCGAACGCGTCTCAGTGTTTAATTCCTTCTCTGCTGCTGGGAGTTACAGAAATCTTTCAAGATAGATTTTGAACGAGTGCGAGGAGGCCGACGGAAACGTCTCCCATTTGTATCTTTGCAGAAACGCAGACTGTCGGGGCCGAACATCTGCTAACAAGGACATCTGCATCCAGTTTAGAAACCAATGTGTGCAACTTTATTATGTCTGTCCTTGCTTTGCAAAATCACTTCTTATCTCACTTTTTTAAACCTTTGGACTAAATACAATACTGATGCTGGTTCAGATTTTATTTGCCGCTCATCAGCAGGCTAATTTGTTCAAGCTCTGCGGCTGCAATAATGTAAAAGAGAACGATAAAAAAGATTATTGTGGACTTGAAGCATTTCTAAACCCATTTATTCCCTTGAAAAATCTTTGTTCGGATAAAAAAAAAAAAAAAAAAAGTGGAAGCATTTCTTCTTGTAATAATAATGATAGAAATGCAGTTGACTTTGTTATTGCAAAACTTTTAATGCACTATAAAAGAACAAAATACCTATGTTTTCTGTTTGCAAGTCAGTCAAAAGGATTTCTTTCTGCCACGGCAATGTTAAAAATACTCAGAGGAAGGCGACAAAACCTTTCTGATATCTGTAAATAATTTGCAATCAATCATATCATTCAGAATCAGTGAGTATTTTTGTTATACATTGATTTTTTTTTTTCCTGGCAGAATTGAGAATTGTTGATTGTGATATAAAAATGACCTTGGAAGGGGAAGAGGACACACACACACACACACACACACACACACACACACACACACACACGAATTTAGCCGCTGACCAAGATGTATTTTACAGTTTGAATAAATGATCAATGAGCCTTTGTGGAAAGAGCTTTGGAGGCTGAATCTGAGATCTACATGTAAAAGATCCTGTTTCTAACTGCGAGCTGCACACTTTGGATAAATGGTGCACGATTGTGTGTCTGTTGCGACAACAAAATAACGAAAACTCTGCATGCAGAGGAAAAAAAAGGTCTCCGTAGATATTGGAAATAACCTTTGAGTGAAAATACAGGTTGATTGCTAATCCATCTGTTCAGGGTCCACATGCAGCTCATAGTTTGAGCGGACCAGTGTGTGTTATTGTTTGATAACTGCACATTTTTTTTGTAACTTGAGTTGCATGTGTGAATTTAGGTGATTAGATTTGGTCAAATTCAGTCCATTACATCTCAGTGCAGCTGTTTGCTTAAAAAAAAGGAAGACGAAACTTTAAGTCACTTCATGGATTTATATTTTCATACATGAATGCAACCAAAATGTAATCATATCTTACTATGTAAATTTGTATTTGGTAACATCGCTCTAACAATAGAATAATAAAAAATAAATGATTATGTTTATACCAGTTATTACAGAACACAAGGGTCTTAATTAGCACTGAATTTTAATCTCAATAACATTTTAATTTGTGAATTAGCTTTACTAATACAACTAATGCAGGACTGCAGTAGTTTAGTACGATAGTACTGTGGTTTTCAGCTCAAAATTAACTTTACAGGGCAAGTTAAGTTAAAATTCGGCAGGTATAATTGAGTTTTCACATTAACAATTTAAAGGTTGTTTGGATTACTCCATTACTCCACTGCTGTTACATAATAAACCGTATTGCTTTTTGCCAACCCTGCATTTTGCAATCAACAGCTTACGGCATAGTCATGATTACAAATCGCATACAAATGTCAAAAACTATATCACACGTTGTGTTCAAGCCGCTTCGCACCAAAAAAAATGAGGCAGACGTTACAAAAACTGTCGATTATCTGTGAGTAACTATATAATGCTTTGTAAGATTTTCTATTTCTGCAGAGTTCAGCACCGACTTAACCGTCCGGCCACCGCATTCTCGTCAACGACACGCCACGTTCGGCTGTGCGGTCGCAGTATCCTGATGCTGTGACACCTGTTTTTTAACGGCGTGTCGGCCAGCGCGGCTTCTGTTATGAATGTGATCTTGTTTATCCTGACCTAAGAAGGAGGAGAGACCTCTGCTAGGTTCTCTGCTGAATATCTGCACTTCTCTGTGTTTTGGCTAGCTTCCTGCCGTGCCGTAACATATATCGGCGCACTTGTCGCGGGACCACGGTGTAATAATTTACTATAAACGTTGACAATAACAAGAGATCATATCTGGATTTTAGTAAAAACAAAACAATATTTTATGAATTTAATTACTATTTGCTGCAGGTTATATAACTTTTATCACTGGGGCAACAGCCATAGCCATATGGTTAAGGTACAGCCCAACAGATACAGTACTTTTATTTTTTTTTTTTGGCATATTGAAATGGAAAAGGTGAATTTCAAAATCAAACTTTGGAATTTCAGAATAAAATGTCTAAATATGTGCGCGTTTCAATTTGTAAGCAAATGTTTTGCATATGTATTGTTTTTTTTTTTTTTTTGTTTTGTTTTGCTTGTGAAAAGTTTTTCCGCTCGGAAAGTCAACTTTTGCAATTGAAAAGAAAGGTTTTAGATTTTATAAGCTATGACTTCGCCACAAAATCTTTTTCAATCACGCACGTTGAATCGCTAATGTACTTGACCTTTTTTTCATTTCTGCCATTGAGAGCTTTTATTGTCCATGGAAAATACAAAAGTCGTCCCGTTCGGCTGCGCTCGAGTGTGGAATGTGGACAAATGTGCCGCGCAGTCGAAACATGTGTTTAACATGAAACACTTCATGTGTCGCAGCAGAAACGGTTACGCCTCTTGTCCGTTGTGAGCCGCATTATGCTAAAAGCTAAACGTACAGTAAACTCATTTATACTTGAGAACCAGGAAAAAATGAAAACGTGGTCAATTTTGCAGTTTTTGTGTTTTCTGTCAGTGGGAGACTTTGGAAAATAATGCTGATGAACATCCAGCGAGTATTTATTTTTTTGAACTTGAAGGGGCTTTTTAATGCCTCTAATGATTCTATTTTTGTATAAATGTATACAAAAAAAAATGGCAATTAACACTGAACTGGTGTATGCTTGTGTGTGTGTGCGCGCGTGTGTGTGTGTGTGTGTGTGTGTGTGAATACAAGTTGTTAGGCACGTGTCTCTATTTATCACAAATATCTTTTGGTTTACGAACGTGTTTTTATTTGCTTCACACTGTTATGCTGTGTAAATGTTTGTGTAAATATACTAGTGATGAAAACACGCAGTTGAAGTGGTTATTATCTGGTGCTTTTATTTTTCCGGCCCGAACGCCATGTTGCACGGCCCCATCAAAATTCATCTCAAATTTCGTTATCATTGCTGGATTTTTTTAGTTAAATTAAGTCAATTTATAGGTAGTTTCATGATAATATATTTAATATTACTTTTTATGTTTATATGTTGATTTTGGGGCAATTTATTCAGGAACTTGGGGTTTCTTGCTGACGATTTTTAACTTAATTTCTCGCTGATTTGGATGCAAAGATTTATGCAAATTTATGTCAACTGTTGGCTGCCAACAGGTTACAGTTTGATCAGAAATGCAATTAGCACAGATTAGTTAATTGACGTAGAAAACTAAAATAGATACAGGGCTACAGACTTGGGCAAGAGATAGTGAGGATTATTTTAAGAGAAATAAAAGAACTGGTAACTGTAAGGTAAACGCTCTTGATTCCTTCTTGATTTGTGTCTTAATCATGGGTAAAATAGGTCTAATAACCTTTAAATTAAAATAGTCAAAACACTGTGGTGCAGTGGGGAGGAAGGCGTGACAGCAAGTTACAGCCACTGATTGCCTTCCTTAGACGGGATTCTATCCTGAGTGTTTCGAAATTTAAATCCACTGTCATGATTTGAATTCATGTTTTTTTTTTTATGTTGAGACATTTAGCGATTATTGTAATCACAAAGTAGGTCATCCAGTTCCTCTTAACGTCCCAAAGAAGGAGCCCGATTAGGAAGCTTTCTAGTTTCATTTTCACAATAGAGACAGAAACCCAGGCCTGCACATCAGCTTGACATCTTTCACAGACAATATTCAGACTTTAAATTAATGGAGTATTTTAAGATGATACACGACAACAAACATGTACCTCTGCTGAATTGTCATTTTAAGGTCACACTGAGAAAATGCTATTACTTTTGACGCACACAGAAAAGCTGATGTTAAGCTCTGATTGAGGATTTAAATTCTTTTAAAGCTACTATTTCTGCACATATTACCTCTGACAATTAGCATTCATTAAAATGAGAGGTAGCTTTAACCATTACCAATCATAATTTGCAACAAAAGGTGTTGCTATAAAAATGAAGTGCAAAAAAATCTGCATTCCAAATATCCAGGTAGTGACAAGAAACACGTTTTGCTAAGAATAATTGCGCCGCGTACTTGTCTGATCACCACTGACATTCCCAAATAACGCCTGTGACGTGACGTTAGCCAAACGCTAATAATAAAAAACAATATAATATAAATGCATCACACATTGGGTGATATTTCCCAAGGAATGGGCTGTCTCTCCACAAAAAAAAAAAGAATGTTAACTACAAAATTCTGATCATACTTCGTAGCTCACAGTTGTTTTAACTCCTCATCTTCATGGCGTTCCAGCTGCAGGAAAGAGCTCCACGACTATTGGGAGAATAGGGAACGGTTCGAACCCATTAACAGATTTTGATAAATATTTTTATATCTAAGTGACATCTGAAAATGAATCCAATTACAACAGTATTTCTATATATATTAACTCGTGCATCTGAATGATCGTTGTGAGAGCGCTTTTTAATTTAACAGGTGAAAGGACTGAGTTGTTGTTGAGGACAGAAGCAAAGTGAGTCACCCAACGTGAATCACAGTGTTTATGAAAATCCCTGAATGATAGCTGTGTCAGGCAGTCATCAGTCAAACACATAGGTTGCTTCTGAAAACCTCCGACTGCTTTTAGAGGAAGATACACCTCGCTATCTCATCCTGACAGAACACACCTACTGTAGCACTTTTAAGCACCATATTTCATGAATCAGACAACCCTGTTATGTAGCATCAACCATAAATCCCATACGTCCAGGTTCTAGGAATCAAAAACAAACCAGAAATGTAACTCTGAATCTCTTTTTCCTAAACATCAGCTGACACATGGATGTACAAAGTATTACTCTATATTGTAGCGTTCCTTATTTAGAAAGAATCACAATGCAGTATCATCTATTTTCTGTATGTGTCTCATATAGCCAGCCATGCATGTGTCCACTGAATAAACACATACAATTTACACTCGTATTGCTTACTTATTGTAATGCTGTTTACTTTTTTTAAAGCTAATTTGAGATGCAATGTGAGAAATCAACACTTTTCACCATTTGGTTTTCTTCCAGTCACTGATGATAACCGAGAGACTTTGTGTCAATGAGAGCTGGATACAGTATTTGCTGCATGATGCCTTCTCATTGGTTTATGAAGCGAAAAAAAAAAAAAAAAGTACGATTTAGCGTCCGAGTACAAACCGCCACATTGTCCGGCTCAGGGAGCAAAAAAACACTTCCAAAGATTTTTACAATATAATGGGGATTTTTAAAAAGACATGGAGGTTTTTCGGCGGCTGCCCAGTCTTAATGTTACATCTCCAACATTACTTATTAACTCGAGCTGCTGTCCTTGTTTGGTGCGAAGGTGGTGGCCGAGACTCTTGGTTCTCTGACGGTGAAATTTAGTTTGATGAAAAGAGCCATTTTCCCTTGATTTGTCAAGTAGACTTATGGGAATCTTTTAAAGTGGAAGCAATCAGTGGGGAAAAAAAAAAAAAAAAAAAAAAATTGCACTGTTGATTATGAATCCACCATCATCATGTGAAAACATCCCACCAGTGTCCATGGAGTCAAGTGAGGGGTGTTTAGAAAAGCATGAGATTAAAACAAACTTTTAATGAGATTAGCTTTTAATTAGATTGCATCCTATAACGCGATCGCATTGTGACTTTGACGGCCCGATATTAAACACGTAGATAATAAAATGTGTTACAATGACAGCATAAAATTAACAGCAAAACAGCAAAATTAACCCTTGAGTTTTTTTCGAATTCTCATATGAACAGGACTGAGTGAACTAACAATTTCTATTTAAATACTTTAAGCATTTCAGACAGACCTATATCTTGACAAATGGGCACCCGTTAAAAAATATTTGGAGAGTTGAAGATATTATCTCTATTTGACTGAGTTAGATGTTTTTTTGTGTTTTTTTTTTTTGTTTTGTTTTTTTAGTTTTATTTTATTTTTCGCTTGCTATTGAGGAAATAAGTGACCTATAAAGAATATTGTATAATGTGTATCTTGTTATGAGGTTTTGTAAGAATGTGTATGACTCTGTTAAGGAACCTGTTCTAATAAATGTTCAAAAAAAAAAATACTTTCAGCATTAAATAGCAGGACAATAAATCTCCCGCCCTGCGATTGACTGGCAACCAGTCCAGGGTGGACCGCGGCTTTTGCCCGATGGCGGCTGGGATAGACTCCAGCATCCCCTATGACCCTGAGTAAAATAAGTGGTAGACAATGGATGGATGGATGCACGGAATAGATTATCTCATTTTCTGATTAGAAAACATCGGAATCAGCTTTTTAGGAACATCAGAGTTGAGAAAGTGATTTAGAGTAATATCAAAAAAAAGTACAAAGTCTACGATGGCATCTAAAAATGACACGGGAATAAACAGAGGTTTCTAGCAGACCTTTGGCAAGTTTGTTTTTTCTTTGTACTAACTTCAGACTTACAAAATAAAATATATTTTTTAAACTGCCTGAAAAATGTGTTGCTGTTTTTTCCATATTCTGCTCCAGATGGAGTGACCCACTTACTGACAGAGAGAAAGGCTCTGTGCCATTTCTGGTGACTAATACCCCCTCCACCCACACCTCAAAACACACACACACACACACACACACACACACACACACACACACACACACACACACACACATACACACACACGCACACACACGCTCGCGCATAGAGCAAGCTCTATTGGTCTATTCGCTGTCTTGTTGTTCCTCTCTGTCTCTGCTCTCTGATGATTGTGTTTGTTAAAAATAAAGATGTTTGTGAATAGATGAGTGTTGACAGTGAACCTCGACGCATCTACATATAGTTTTTGACTTTGTTAAAGTCAAAACTGTTTCATGTCAAGTCCAAGACTCCAAGTCTAAGGCAACAGATTTTTTTTTTTTCTTTTTAACAAAATCAATACATTAAACCACTTTGGATACCGTCATTGCAGAAATACGTTTTTCTTGAGGACATTTCATGTTTTTGACTCTATTCAAGTCATACAATACTTGGAGCACAGATGGCAGAATAAAAATAAATTACATCAATTGTACTAAAGTACAGTCCTCAACGGAAAAGCATTTTTATATGCAATTTATTTTGTTGGTTCACACAGATCTACATGTGTTTGTCAATGGAAGTCTTCCCATGTTTGTGTTATTTTGCGTTAAGATGGTTTCTTCGCTACATTAAATACACAAAAAAACTGCTACACTAATGTTTGACTGTGGATGTGAAGAGTTGGTGATCTTAAATGAGTTTCATCCTTTTGTTGTTTTTTTTTTTTTCAAAGCAAAACAGCAAGATCGTCTCCGTCACGCCGGCCAAGAAACGAACCGCGGCCTCTGCAGACGACTTCGACTCTTGCTTGGATCGGGTCTTAGGCATACACTGCTGATACGCTGTGGGGTAAACATTTTTTTTTTGCACTGTTTCCTTTTGAAAGTCAACTGTCCACCCATCAGTGTAACTCAAACACCCACTAAGTCAGAGACACGTTTCCACAGAAATTCTGTTTCCAAACAATTTTCAGTTATGCAGGAACTGTTGAGAAATATGAGGACAGCATGATAAATCTTTCACGGTATTTGTGCTACAAACAATACGAGAGCGAAAAAGACAAAAATCCAACCCTCTAGACGATACATATAATGACATGAACATTCTTTAATGTTAGAGTTTCAAATTACAGTCCTCAAATATATACCTACATCCATTTCTCTTTGCTTCTAGGAACACAAATCATTTATTCCGGTCAAACTTTTTAAAACTAATTTTGGAATTGATATTTCCCTTTTACAATAGATAGCCAAACTTTACATTGTCCACTCCTCGGATGATGCATTTCTGTCAGCAAGAGGGTTCGGCGAGCCCTTGAACCAATGTAATCTGTGTCTTTAGGGGAAGCGCTTAAAGCCTGTGTGACGTAATTTGGTGGTTTGGACGAGTTCTTGACGTGAGAATAGTTCTGCCAAAATGAACGCCGTTGACATGGACTGGATGGAAATTTTCAATCTGACGGCTTGGTCGTAACTGAAATAGCAGGTGTTCGACGTCAAAAAACATGAGTTGCCTAAATACTTGCAGAAGTAGATCTAGTGAGTCAGTGGAGTGTTCGCCGTGGTTTCTATGATTCCATACTTCACAACCAACCATGTAGTATTTTTAATTTGCATTTCAACAGAAGTGAGGAAATGATGACATCATTTGACATCATCAGGTTGTAATTAGAAGTTGTGAGACCACATCTGATTGTCAATGCTTTTAAATGGACCATTTATCATCAGAATAATTGCCCAATCAGAGCAAAAGTGCCTCAAGCGACCTCTGTGAACTCTGTTAAAATCTTATCAAAAGAAATTGTACGACATAAAAAAAGAACCTTCCATTATGATGTTATATTAGTTGTTTTTTTTTTTTTTAAATTCCCCAACAGGATTTGAAACAGGATAGAAAGATAGAGATGTAAAATGCGCAGGTCAAGCATCAGGTTTTACTGACGCCGTGGAAGAAGTCACAGGATTATCCATGTGGCAGTGGAATCGTGAGATTGGAGAATTCCACATTTCTTAATAGAAAGACTGTCACGACGAAAAAGTTAAATTTCCAAAATGAGCCTGGTTTTGTTAGCACCACATCATAACAGACACAATCATGACCACAAACAGCTGACTGCAAATATTTGATCAGAAAACCATTTAACCAGCGACAGAGGGGTCAATGTAGACCAGTGGTGAGCACTCATTTTGACCGGCGGGCCACTTACTTAATTTTTATGCACGGGTCAACTATGTATCATGCAAAATAAACAAAATGAAAATTGCAATTGAAATATTTACATTTTTTGACATTTCATTTCAACTTTAGAATAAGTAATGATCGTATAATCGTGTATTTGCAAGTGTATTTGCAGTCCCTATGTCCTCTATTGTAAGTCGCTTTGGATAAAAGCGTCTGCCAAATGCAATGTAATGTAATGTAATGTAATGTAATATGAATGTACCGACATTATTTTGTATGCAATCATCCATACAAAATGAAACAAAAGGAAAAAAATTCAATTTCTAAATTCAATATTTATTAAAATATTGAAAGAAAATAGTTTGGCTGGTTGGATAAAAAAAAAAAACTAAACGGGCCGGATGTTCCTGGCGGGCCGTAAAATGCCCGGGTCTGGCGTGCACCAACCTTTTGTCTGGGAGATAAAATAATGTTTGGGAGGGAGATGAGGGAGACCTACTATGTAAATGAGATTAATTTCAGACCCTTGCTCTGCTGCTGACCCCGGGTCAGACCTGCTCCGAGACCAGTTCCACACCCCCACCGCCCGGAGGGAAAGTCCTCTTCCTGCCCAGTCGGGCAGCGCCCTTCCCTCCGTCTTTCTGCCTCATTGAATATTCATGAGACTCACCTGCGGCGTCACCACAGCTGCCTCCTGCCCCGAGACGCCATGTCACGCCGAGGCGGCGGCGGGTGACTTGACGAGAGCCGGTCGCCAGGAGAGAGGGATACAAGATGGTCGATGTCACTCGGAATCTGATGGAAAAACAATGAAACGTGAGTCCGACAGCCGAGTCACATTCTACTCTGTCGTCGCTGATGATAATCTGTCAGGTAATAATCCTTCCTGGCACCGGGACGATGGAGAACTCTATAAGGCTGAGTTGGACCCGCCTGGCAACGATAACCGTGATACAGGGAACCTGTAGCAGAATGAATTCTTCAAAAATATCAAACCCTTTTAAGTCGCATCTCGCACGCAAAAACCTTTATCATAATCTTGAGCTTAATTCCAAAAAAAGCATTTTGGAGAGGTTAAAGGGGCATGTTAGAATAAAAAGATATTGTTGCTTTTAAGTTAAAAAATCCACCAGTGCAGTTAACACGTCTAGGAACAATATGTCTTTGAATAAGAGTAAGTATTGAAGGATACTGTAGACTTTCTTTTATAAAATATTCAGATACAATTTAATGCACTTTGACTTTTTGCTGTCAAGGTCAAAAGACAGTAACATCTTCCGACACTACAGGTTGTACATCATTTCTGCTTTTAATGCTTCAAAATCTAACAATTATTCTGATGTCAGCACTCTAGAGCAAATAGGTTTAAAATATAAAATTCAACTTTAAAGAATAAATACTGGGATTTTTTGCTTCTTTTTGGGTGACTGAAATTGTGTCTTTTGCTGGGACACCATTTGTGTTTCTGCAAACTGCTGTTTTTGTTCACACATCAGGAATATTGCAACACAGAAATTTGATGATGATTGATAAAATGTAAAAGGTAATAGCAACATATATTTGGCATTTATTGTTCACACTGCAGAACATCCAGGCCGCTGTATCACACTGGGACACCTGCCGTCTCGAGTCAGGAGCGTTCATGGCTGAGCGGATGAGGTCATAGACATTTAGCAAATATTAATGAGATCCCGGGGAACCGAACAAACATTTCAAACGCCGTATTCTACAGACGGGGCTTTCTGAGAGCTGCCACCGTTATTAAAAACAAATCAAAGCAGGAGCTGAAATGATCCATTTGGACGGGTCTATGATTCTCCGCAACTCCAAAAGTTGCAAGTGTTTGGCAGTGGACTCCAGGGGGTCCGGGTCAGTGAAGTTTATGAACCAGATGGGGTTGGGACCATGTAACCACCCCGAAAGTCAGTTGCTATCTATTTTTCCCTTGTTTATCCCACAGGATTTGAGCGTGTCATCATTCTCAGAGGAAACAACATGGAGGGTCCTCGCGAGGGCTGATGTAGAGGCAACGTACATCTCCCTCTTTCTTTTACTTCTCTCGCTCGCTGTAAATCTGACTTGGCTGCGGAGTTGCTGCCTCTTACATAATAACATACACACACGCAGTGAAAGTTTTCAGCTGTGTTTGGGTTCAATGTTGCTATGGTGACCGCAGACAAACAAAAACAGAAGTAGAAAATAAGACGACGTAATGGGACACTGAAACACATCTGTAAACAGTCATATAATGAATCAATCATTGTTTCAAACAATAACCCAACTATTTGTTCGGTCTTCCAAGTGCCAGACTGCATTTCAAGCCTTTTCTAGCAAATGTTGGGAGAGTGCATTAAGTGACAAACATTCTTATTGGTTAAACTAATCAAAAGAATGAAAGCGGTGCAGTAGGTGAATGAATGTGCAGTGAAGCTTGCTGTGCGTGAAGACGTGTTGTTCAGTGACGAATACTACAACCTCACAATAACACACAAAGCAGATCTGACAAGAAAAATAAACCAAAGATGATATATAATCATCCTCATGCTTCTCTGAACCCGATGGAGGGATGATGGAGGTGTGTAGCGATGAAGGGATGGATGGAGGAATGTATTATTGGCTCTGTAGTTGTTTGAGTGACTCAGATGCTCCGCCCACAGACACACTGAGTCACCATCAACCGCCAAGTACTGTGCGTGCATTTGTTGTCTATGTGTGTGTGTGTGTGTGTGTGTGTGTGTGTGTGTGCGTGTGTGTGTGTGTTATGTACCTGATTTAAATGTCAGTAAAGTGAGAATCTGACTCTCTCGCGCTTTTTTTCTTCTGATTGAACTCTGAGTTTACAGCAACAACACGCTTTAGCGATCAAGCACAAACTTGTTTACACTGATGTCGTGGTAATATCGAAAAGTCAGTGATCACCAGAAACTACCGGAACCCTCGAGCGGCAGTAAAGTGGAAAGAAACCCCGGAGAAGATCTGTCCTAATGAGGATGAAGTTACAGTTGCGGTCACCATTTTTACATCACTCCACATGGATATGATGATCTATGATCGCTGTGGTTGACATGGGAAATCTGTTTCATTCAAAGCTGTTGATGTTGCTGTGTCAGGATGATTACATGAGATAAAAAAGAAATTATAGAAGGTTGTTTTAGTTACACCCCTTGTTAATTGCTCGGCTCATTATCCAACCAGTGACACCTCCATCAAGAGCCAGAGCCAAGACACTAATGGATTTCGATATTTTAACCAAATCGAACCCCCAAAATGAAACAAATGAGAAGAGATAAATATCAGAATATCGAAGACAGATCCGTGGCACCTATCACTTGAACAGGCTAACCGGCGATTATGTGTGTGCACCCAAAAAATTTGCATCCTTTCAAATTCCAGAAATAGCCGGGATCACAGGGTCCCCGGTTTTTCTTTTTATTCGAGATCAGGACTTGAAAAGTTGGAGAACCCTCGAGAAGCTCAAGCTTTAAACTATTGATTGGACTCAGCTGAGGTTGTTCTGCCATCTGATTCATCTGATTATGCCTGGCGGGCACCTTGTGTTGGAAGTTTCTTGGACTAGCTGGTAAAGAGCCCCTGGGTCGAACACTCATAAAGATTAAAAACCTCACCTTTCTGTGTGGAATTGTAAATAGATAGTTATTTTTTTTTCCACTGGAGCTATCTGAATGAATTTTGTTGTTTTCTTTATTTGTTTAAAATGTATTTTAAGGAAATCTAAGGGGGTGGGTTGAGCCCACCCCCTTTTTCTTTGTGCTCCTTTCCACTAGTTTACTGGCCCTTTGCTTCACCGAGTCGTTGCTGAAAAATAAAAAACTTGTTTCTGATATCAGCTTCAGGCCTGGGGGGTAACTGGGCAGGTAGCAATTTTAGCTGTAGTCTCAGATGGCGATGAACCAGTGAGGAAGCAATAGTTTCTTGTATATACAGGACTGTCTCAGAAAATTAGAATATTGTGATAAAGTTCTTTATCTTCTGTAATGCAATTAAAAAAACAAAAATTACTTTTTCATGATATCCTAATATTTTGAGATAGGGTTTTTTGAGTTTTCTTAAGATGTAAGCCATAATCACCAATATTAAATAAAATAATAATAAAAGGCTTGCAATATTTCAGTTGATTTGTAATGAATCCAGAATGTATGAAATTTGTGTTTTTGTTATTGCATTACAGGAGATAAAGAACTTTTTCACTATATTCTAATTTTCTGAGACAGTCCTGTATGTGTGAGCCAAGATCACTATATAGGGTTTTTTTCTTTCATATCAAATCAAATCATGTATAGTCAACGACAATGTGCATCAAAATAAACAGATACTCTCAAAGAGGTGTTACATTCTATATCTTCAATCACAGCTTAATATTAAATCATATTTTAGACAATCATAAATAAAAGTATGGTATTGTGATTTGATGCAGCTGTGCTAGCTTACAACATCCGGGTTCTTGGATTTCATAACACAGGTATCTATAATGACGTTTAACTTTTAAAACAACAAATATTAAAAAGTCTGGCGTGTCTCATCCTAATAGTTATGGTCTGTTTATATTAAAAAAATACATTTATATAAAAAAATATATACACTACGGTCGCAATTACAATAAGTGTTACGGCAGGCTAACATACTTCCGGGGTTAGCATTGACAACGGCACTTGCTAGCTTAATAGAATGCGATGCGACATTAATTCACACATCAATCAAACGGTTGGTTGTTAAACACAAAATGAAACTATACAGACTCCATAGTTACAATTTCACAATATTTTCACGGCATTTTCCGTACCAAGAGGGCTGTAGGGACCTGACGAAGTCAAGCCGTGCTTGATCTCTGCGCTCCCCGCTGGTGTTGGCACAACAGCGACACCTAGCGGTAGGAAATAATACCCGGGACTTTTTTCGACCTTCATTCTGACCCCCGGGGGAGAAAACTGCTTCATGAACCTGGCCTGGATTTATTCTGTTTTTGACCTATTAACACCCCAGTTAGACTCCACACCCCTAAAGCAGTTTCTAATGTGGACACTTAAATAAATGGGAGTATGTTCACAGTGTCTGGAGTATGTTCACAGCGTCTGGAGTATGTTCACAGCGTCTGGAGTATGTTCACAGCGTGGAAGGGATGCTCTCTGGGACTCCGGCTGCTCCACTGGGTAAGACACACTAAAGAGTTTGATTTTCACTTTATTTGTTGCACTTGGAGCGCTAATGGTAGATGGTCACCACTTGTACAGCTCCTTCAACACCTTGCAAAGCGCTCGACACTGGATTCACACCCATGGCTGTTACGGGGGCAAGAAGTAGGGTTCGTCCTGGACCGCTCGCCAGTTGGAGCCCCCGAAAGAGACATCCAACTATAGACTCATTTATTTAAACAACACGAAGATGCATGCAACCATTCATATGTCATATGCAGACACGCGTGTACAATCATTCACTCGCATTCCCATAATCGGGCAATTCTCCAATGATCCAACTGCCTGTTTTTGGACTGTAGGAGGAAACCGGACAACCCGGAGGGAACACGGGGACGCCGCATTAAAAGGCCCGTTGTTGGAATCCAACTCGGGACCTTGTTGCCGGGAGAAGGAAGCACAAATTCACTGCGCCACCGTGCCGTAGATTCTGCGAATTTTATTTTATTCGGCTGCCCCCAGCCTCCTCCAGATGTGTCATCTCCAATTTAGTGAGGTTTGTTTATTTGACAGAATTTCTGTGCTGTGTTTACGTCTCCTTTTGTTTCGGTCGTCCCGCTCAGAAGGTTTCGGGTCCATTGGCCTCATTGTCTCCGCTCCTCTTCTCCAATCGGCTCCCTTCCTGCCATCGTGTTCCACACCTGTCTCATGATGTAGTTATCTCGGCCTCTGCTTTAGTTTCTCCGGTCTCAGGTTCACATCGTCTCCTATGCCATCTCTTCTGTGTTTGCTAATACGTTTGTTGCCATAGCACTTTTTGTTTATTTTCTCTTGCGCAGTTCTTTTTTGCACTTATTTAACAAAAATTAAAAGTTGGCCGTCAGTCATTTGGCTGAGCCGATGCAAAAAAAAAAAAAAAAAAAAAACGGGTTTGTGGGCGTGCCCGCTCCCTGACATGACTTCACGGGACGGAGAATGTTCATGTTACTTATTAGTGTGTTTTCCTTGTTTTGACACATCAAACTGTGCATTACTAAGCGGTGGAGGATTCCACAGGAGCCAGAATTAGTCACGAGTTTGTCATTTGGAATAATAAACGACTCCTGTGTGTGCTGGGATTTCATTTTGCGGAACATGATATAGTTTGGTCTATACCGTGGTGTGGTTTTTTTTTCATGTACTGTGCGCAAAACTCTCTGTTTTGGACCGATTTGGAGGGATTTGGCACAGAACGGACATTAACAGAATGATACTGTATCCAGAGCCGCTGTGGCTGATTTTCAAATGCCTTTTGGAACACGAGAATTCCTGATTCAGGATCAGCGGACCAATAAATGCTCGTTTTCTGAGCCAATTCACACACGTGTTTGGAAAAAGTGAAAGGGTCGTGAGTAAATCAATAAGAATTCAGATAGAGGAAAATAGCCTACAGATTCGGGTTGGTTCATCTGTAGAAGGTAGAAACTTAGGACTATTTTGTAATTATATTTGAAATCATGTCACACAATCGTGTTGCTAAATTTAACACACAAAAAAACAAAATGGGTCATACACAAAAGAGCTCGGTGTCTCTGTTACATCTCTGCCTGTCATCCACTCGACTGACTTGGAATAAAGAACATTTACTTTCACAACCTTTCACCGAATAGTAACTCACTGCATCACAACATGACTGCCGTCCAGAGAGGGTTTCTCAGTACTGCTCACTAACATCATAAAATAATTTCGCCTTTCCCCCGGGAAAAAGGAGTGTGAGGAATATCGAGTCCGTCATTATTGAAGAGCCTCATCCGCATTTATGATGTGTAACATCATATGAATATAATGTTGGCGCTATTGATTTGTGTGCAAAATTTTAAAAACTATAGTTGCATGGGAAAAAAAAGCAACTGTGACACATCGGAGCCCAGAGGGAGCAGGCAGGAACGTACGAGCACAGCCTTCAGGGGTGCTGGAGGCCAAACTCCATCTCATTCATATTACCAAACTATTCACATTTAGCACAAGTCCAGCGCACAAAGACGATAAACTCGTCCATTTGCTCACTGTATGATTCAATCCAGAAGTTGTTGATGTTATCTGAAGTAAAAAAAAAATGCTTCGATCGATTCATTCTACAAAATGAAAAACAATCAAAACGAATTTTGTTTGGAAATGAAATTGTTTTATTGACGATTTTGATATTCCCTTGCGTCGGTACTTAAAAAAAAAAATCAATTGGAGACATCATAAGGAATGCTAAATAGGATAAATTGGTCTCCATTGGAATATCAGGACAGTTTTATTCGACACGAACACTCGACTTTTTTTTTCCACTGATGCAGCGGATCGGGAGTCGATTCCTGAATCTCGCGGAGATCTAGAATCCGTGATCGGTCGACAAGACGAAAATGAAAACTCCAAAACCCTTACTGCAGAAGATCTGGTGTGTTTTGAGTGTTTCTTCTTCTGAAAGAGAGCATCTGACTATGAGTGTTACACTGGGAGAAGAGGCCAGGAGGTCACAGCAGACCAATGCTGACCCTCTTCCTCTTCCTCTCTTCATCCACACGCATCACTTCCTGCAGGCGTCTGGTTTTGCCCGTCCCCCCTCTCTCTGAACAAAATCAGTCCGAGGAGCGGATTTTTGCTGCCGGGACGTCAGCCCGAATTAAACTGTGCCGTGGACCCGTCTTGTTTTTAGCTCTGACCTCTGGGCTCCGGCACAAATCAGACATTCTGCTTCCAAAAAGTCCAGATAGACGTTACTTCGGGCGATTTCAGCGGCCAGCGGCCCCGAGGGTACTGTGGAAACAGTAATGAGATAAAAAGTGACTTCTTGTTTTAAGCTGTGACCCGAGGGGGATTCACCTGCAGCCCTCTGCCGGTTTCACTGCGACCATCTCTGATAGAGGGGGAAAAAAAAAAAAAAAAAAAAAAAAAAAAGAACATTAACCTTTAACATTGAAATGAGGTTTTGTTTGCTGCTGATGGTGAATCATTTGTTTTATTCCGCCGTGCCAAAATAGCCCAAATAGTCGAGTGCAAGTAAAACTTAATTTCGCATTTTAAGAGTTTGCTTTGGAATGAGGGAAAATAAGGGTTGAATTGACGCGATTGGCCTGAATGCTCAAGTTTTGATGTTTATGCTCTGACCAGATGTTCACTTCTGAGTCACATGCAGAAAATAACAATAACAGAGCGACATTAAGCGACAGGTGATCTATCCATGACCGCTTTGTTTAGTCTTTAAAACTTGACCTGACTATTTGAGCACCAGTCAGACGTTTGTTTCGTCATGCGATTAAACACACAGCATTTGATATACAACCCTGTATGTGACCTGCATGTTTTAGCAAACTAAAATACCTATTGGAAGCAAGCGCATGCGTTACATCATATATGCGAGCGGCACGTCTCCCTTGAAGCACGTGTCCGGGCCCATTTCTGACGGAATCTGCAATGATTAAGCACCACGTGGTAGGAAGGGAAATGCAAAAAAAAACATCCCGGCACTCATGGGACTATCAAAACCAAACACCGGCGATGCACGTAAATGCCACTTTTGTGTCAGGCTTTACAACTGTGACAGAAGTGTAGCCGCGAGGTAGAAATCGCCTGGTGGGATTTTTTTTTTTTTTAATTTTTTCCCATCGTGCGTGAATGGATTTTCAATTGAGAAATTATAATTGGGAAAAAAAATAAGCAGAGGCGGTTAGCGCTCACAGAGAGAAGGTCCCAGGTTGGATTCTGACAGGGGGTTTTAAGAATAAGAATAAGAATAAGCACATTTTTATTTATCCTGAAGAAAATTGTTGTGCCAGAGTTTCAAGTAAAAACATAACAATAATAAATGATAGTTTCTGGGGTCTCCTGTTCTCCCATTGTCTGCAAAGGTTTCCTCCGGTATCCTCCCACATGAAGAAGGCCCTTCCAAAAAGAAGTTTAATAGGAGTTACAGAAAATATGCTGTCTGTGAAAAATCTTTCCAGCATGCGATTGTTACATGTTGTTGTCAAAGCTCGTGTTCTCCAGATGTCCCATGAACAATGGGAAGACAGAACTATTAACGGACAACAACAACAAAAAAAAAAAAAACTTTTAAAAACATTAATTGCACAAGGAATAGTTTTATTGGAAAATCCCAACACTGTGTCACTCTTGTGTTTGCAAAATCTATTCCATCCTTCTAACAAGGTTTTGTCATCTGTCCAAACTACTATCCCCCCATAAATTCCATCTCTTGTTTGCCAGATTCGATTAAACGTATAAGTTCGTGATAACACCCATCCCAGACATACATACAGTTGACCAGAAATCCCCGATCTGAACCCCCTCAGTCAGAATATACGTACGAACGCCTTGCGTCTGTTCAGTCCAATAACGGCGCACAAAACCAACGTCTCGTCCACGACGGCAAAGGTGTGTCAGATAATGTCGGAGTCCCGCAAAGGAAACCGTGTCAAGACAGAAGGTTCCTCTCTGTCTGCCGCTCGCATTAGCGTCGCTCTTGAACGCAACACATTAGCTACAGGTTTTACCGTGCTATAATTAATCCTCGTCACACTCATCTTTAATTCATGGAGGTGGGCTTTTCTTGAAGATTTGGAGGGGAGAGAGAGAGAGAGGCTTATTTAAATTTTACACAGTTTGATGGAAATAAGGCAGTGGATGGGGGGGGGGTGGTAGGTGGCGAGGGCGTAATTAAACTGGCTTTTAATGTTTAATTTTGTGTTTAATCTTAATACCCCGCCCCGACACCCCCACCCACCACTCCATGCATGTGGCCTCCGGGGAGAAGTTATTTTAACCTTAAAACCGCTCAAGGACAGAAAACCGGTGGAACCAATAGAGTGCAAACCGGGACAACGGAATAGTGGAGGATGATTATGAGGTTTAGCTTCAGATCAACAATGTTAATCCTTTCAATCTTTTTTTTTTTTCCTTTTGTCTTCACATAATAAAAAATCTTACAGTCTTCTTGGGGATTCGAATAGCACCGTCGGCGCTGCATTTCTAGCAAATAAAGTCTGCTTTGATACAAACTAGTTCAATTATGAATATGGAAATCCAACATTTGATGTTCTCTTACGTCTCCAGGCTTGATAAACTAATTTCCCTCTCTTTTTTTTCTCCTGGCTGAATGGATAAAATATATTCGATCCAAAATATGAATTTGATTTCCTTTTTTTTTTCCCCTGACGTGGGTAAATGTAAAGACGTATCACGTCTTTATTTTGAGGTAGAGTTAAATGACATTCTCCTCGCATATAAAGATCAAGACATAATCGTTCCCAAATATATGAACATTTACATTTTTGCGAGTGGAACAAATTTAATGATTCCTCAAACACAATGAGTTCAAACATTTAAGGAAGCAGCAGCAAGGGAGACCTTTTAAATAACATTTTTCTTCCAAGCAGCGATTTTTAAAAATCCTTAGCCTTGTTTTAAAAGTACAATATCTGAAAAAAAAAAGAAGCTAAAATTCATTGTTGTCGGTTTGTCGAGGATGAAATGGCCGAATGCTGACACAGTGGGAGATTGTAGTTTATCATCAAGAACTTCTAAACTTCTCAACACTGTCAACGTTTCATAAATCAGTGTTTATAAATCAAAACATTACTGTTCACTCCTAACCTGTTTAGATTTTGGGATTTAAAATGTCAAGACTCAACAGGTCACGATCCTGCACGCTGAAGCTGCGTCTCTACGCCAAAAAGGTTTTTAGAAATCAAAAACCAAACAAAAAAAAAAAAAAATTTCCATTCAAATGACAAAAATGTTTGAAATATGTAAAAGGGTTATAATATTTGGCTAAAAATATAAATATTTCTCATTTAGATGGGGGTTTTAGTTGATGCTTGCACCTGTTGCACGCTTACTTGTGTGTTTCATCTCGGTCGTTCCTGCTGTTCTTATCAGACATTAATGCAACTCTTACAATTTGCGATCACTGTCTGCACGGTTAATATTAAGCCCATATTTTACATATTCTGTCTGATAATGTCCATAAGGAGTTTTATAGTCAATATTTTTGCACATTGGTCGAGATTCTTTGTCTGTTCATTGCAATCACTGCAGTCACCATTTATTTATTCAAATAATGAACAATTTTTCTCTATTCACAGGCAGAGAGGCTCATTGTTTACATCTCTCGGTCAATTATTACCAGCCCAACTTGGCGCAATATATTGCAAAAAAATAAAAACAAGTTTCTACGTCGCTCCGAACCTGTTCACGGAGACACTCCTTCAATTCGTGCGGTAATTTCTAGGATAGTTCCAGAACTCGCCTAAATTCTCATCAATCCCGACGGTTGGTGGACTTATTGTTACACCCCCCGAAACATGCTCATGCGTGTGATTACACCGTCGCCTTTCGGTGTCCTTCCCGCCCCCTGGTAGTAATCCTCCCTCCATCTGCCTCCCCCAACAGCGACACCACAAACTTGACATGATTCCCAACCCGAAAGTCAAATAGTTGAGATGCCGAGCCTGTCAGACTTAGACACTCTGGGAAAGTCTTAATACGCAACCCAAGAATGCCGGATGCTACTGTCGCTTTTCTGTTTCCATATAAAATCACGGGCAAAAGCCATTGGCGTCACGTTCTCCTCGCCATGTCGTTCGTATGTTTGTTCTATCTTGTTGAATTTACTCATTGTTTGACTCATTTGCGGTGATATAGGAGCCCAAAAAAAAAAACAAAAAAAAAAAACAGAAAAGGCGAGGTCATGAAGTTCATCTTCCCGGACGAAAATAAGGGTTCGACAGTTTGTGATCACAACCTAAGGATCTGATATTTTACCAACGTGAGAAACGAGTGAAACATCTCAGGCTGATGACAAAAGAATTGCATATCTCGTGTGAAAATAAGTTAAAGATAAAAATATATTTCAAGTTTAATACAATGTGACGGGGGCGCTTTGATATAACTCGATTGATCTTCTATCTTGCCTGAAACAGATAGCGTCTCGCAGAAACAGGATATAGCTCCATCTTTCTTGGGTTATGATAAACTAATCTTGTCTGAAAGGGTAAAATAGTCATCTCTTAGGACCTCTGGGGCTCTTTAAGCTTTAATATTACCTCTTGGCAAATGTATATATTTTTAAAGAAAACTGTGGTCGTAAGAGGGGATGATCAAATACTACCGGGCGCTAATGTTCGTTAATAATCTTATTTTCCGAAATATTGTTTTAGAAATTAAAATCTGTGGCGCCCCCTCCCCCCCTCCTGAAGGTACTGGCAGATCAGAGCAGATCAGAATCTAATCAACATGGATGTTTAAAAGAATCACTCTCAAAAATGCTCCGACATCATCCTGCTCGGCATTACAGAGCCGTGAGTCACTCCAGTGAAGGAACCCAGCGAGGGATGAAAGTGGTATTAGTGCCGGTTAATTCGTCCTGACAGTTGGAAATGTTAAATCCTGCAGGGGGCTCAGCTTAGCGCGCTCACTCTCTGCTTAAGTAGGTTAAATACAAACCAGTGTGATCAATCTGCAGACACTAAATAAATCCACGGTGCCGAGCCAAACACCGGCTGGAAACTGTTGTGTGTGTGTGTGTGTGTGTGTGTGTGGAGGGGGGGGGACAGAAAAAAAAGTTAAAAAGAGCGAAACCACCGAGAATACTCCAGAGGAGCCCCAGAGCAGGACGCCAAACTGCGAGCGGTTCGGAGCCAACAAGTAGCAGCGAGGACGGTCAACTGAGCCGGACGGTGGGATGGGAGCGCTCGTCACCGGGAAACGGCACCGAAGAATAAAACAAATCTTGCAGAGGTCAGGAAGACGGGGGAGGAAAAGACGGGGAGAAGGAGACAGGAAAAGGCGAGGATGGAAGAGAGAGAAAAAAAATGCGCCGATGCTTTCAGGTGTTTTCACTGATATCCTGGCTGATTATCTGTTTTCTGTTTGTATCTTGTCTTTTCCGGTCACGACGGAAGGTCACCGGTGATATATTAGAGGCGACCGCCCGCGAAGATGCAACAAGGCTGCAAAAAAACAGGAGTCCGGACCCCGCTGCAGACTCACACACATTTGTCTGCGGGGATTCTGAAACACCCTGTCAAAACAGACGTCGCATCTTGCACCCTTATCGAGCAAAACATCCTGCAAACACGGAGGAGAACACGCCACAAGATCATACACACCACGGAAACCAACTGGAAAATCAGTTGATGGAGAACAACGGTCGATAATACAAATGAGCATAATAAAGTTATGGTATAGGAGGACTTACAGGAGCGTCTTAGAAAATTAGAATATTGTGATAAAGTTCTTTATCTTCTGTAATGCGATTAAAAAAAAAAATTACTTTGTCATGATATTCTAATATTTTGGGATAGGATTTTTGAGTTTTCTTAAGATGTAAGCCATAATCAGCGATATTAAAATAATAAAAGGCTTGAAATATTCCAGTTAACTTGTGATAAATCCAGAATGTATGACATTTTTGTTTTTCTAATTGCATTCCAGAAGATAAAGAACTTTATCACAATAGTCTAATTTTCTGAGACACTCCTGTACTTAAAAATACAAAATATAAGCCTTAATATGTGGCTGACAAAAAAAGTCCGGCTCAGCTCAGAGCGTGAGGTCTTTTTAAGGCCTGAACGCGTGTTGAGCGTCACTCCAGGACCGTCTTTAAACCCAGTCAGGAAATCTGATTTTTAACACCGACCACTGTCATTCCATTCAATCAAGCTGCTATTTTGGACTCCACAGATTCACATTGGTTATATTTCCAGAGAATACTTTAAATAAAACCTGCTTTATTGAAATGCTCTCACTTTACTGTATTGTATAACTAGATTTTGGACCAATTGCTTGTTTTTTTTACAACTAAAAATCATTGCAAACTGCTTGATGATACACGTTTGAGCGATTAAACCAAATTGGTTTCTGGTCAAAAATGGAAATTCTGGAGTCAAGATGTAATCCGGTTATGAGTCAGTTCACTAGACTGTGACAGACAGACAAAAGCACTATTTAGTAAAATCTGACAGATTTTGACAGAAATGATCCAACAAAAGTTGTACATATTTTGTAAATAAAATTTGATTTTTTTTCACGTGTTTTGCCCATTAATTTTCCGGTAATGAGGCGCTTGGATATCAATCTACAAACCAGACCACAATGCCATTTGTTGAAAGTTCAGTAGTATGAAGACTGTCTGTATTTTATGGAAGTGGTTTCTAAAGCAGGGTCAGTCTGTTCAGTTTCTTTCTCTGTACAGGAGGAAGTGCAGCTGTTTGACTGATGTGGGACTGTCCCTATTCCTTTCGACTAGTTTCTTTAGTTTTGAAGAAAGAATTTTCGATAAGAACGAGTGTGATGTTTATATGAGCACTTTAGAAAGAAAGCTGCGGCTCTCGACTAAATTCTAATACCGTGGATGAAAGTTTGTAAAGGGCATTTGCGGGACAGAGATTGTCACGGGACAGAAGACGTCTAGTCTGTCATCGGCGAATGAATAGCAACCTACTCGACGTCTATTTCAGACATTTTAAGATGAGAGAAGAGCTTGGAGGATGACACAGCCGGATCGTCCGAGACATTTTTTAAAGTTCCTTGAGTCAGGATTCGCTGCATGAAGTAGATCCAGGGTGGATCGGTTGTTTTGGGCTGTTTTGTGTGTTTTTTTTTTTTTAATGTTTGGGTTTTTGCCAACTTGAGAGACAAAACGTTGCTACCCGGTAGCACGAGGCGAAAACAACAACAACAACAGATTAATAATAGCGGGTACTGGTTTTAAGCACAGGATGTGCAACATACAGTATGACAGTTGTACTTACGCAAGGGCTTTTCTGTTTATGTCAGAGTGAATAATCAGCAGGAAAGTGCATAGTAACTGTTTGAGTCAGCAGTATCCTGCACATAAATGTTTGCTTTTGTTTTAGCTGCCTCGGAACACAGGCACTGCCAGCTAGGCTTTCCAACGAACAACCTTCTTAAATCTCCAAAATTGGTCCTACACAGGATATTATTTGGTAACGACTTCTTATTTCCCAGCTGTTCCTGTGAGCCAGTCGTGCAATTGCTTGGGCGAAAAGGAGAACCAGGAGGAATTATGAAACACGACTAACCAGGAAATACAGTACATGATTCATGACCTCACCTTAACCTTCCCAGCTCTGACATGACCGTCACAAAAACATCACCGTCTGGGCAGCCGATCTGCTCACCTATCGGGAAAAATTTGAAATAGTCCGTGATTTTGTATAGCGGACATACTGTATGACCACATTGTGGTAACTTGCAGGTTTAAAATGGAGAGCGATTGTGCCATTTACATTGGTATTTGTTTCGGCTTGCGTTTCTAAAACGTGCGTCAGAGCACGCGCACTCAGCCGTGCATGACGCACAGGTGAAGATTCACTTCAGAATGAATGTGGGGTGGTTCTAAGCAAAGGTTACCCAGTGTGGGGGAAAAAAAATAAAATAAGGCTAAAAAGTGGCAGCAACAGGACTGGACGAGGGATGATGCTCATCTTTGAAAACACCAACAGCAAAACGTAACTTAAATACCTAATAGACACAATAAAGTGGACTAAAGAAATGATTCTCCTCGTCTTTTACATGCATATTCAATGACCCATGACAGAAACTAACAAAAGCCTCACAATATGTGTGCGTCTCAGTATCTTTTTATGTATTCCTGCATGTGCATCCATGTAAATACAAGTGTGTGTGTGTGTGTGTGTGTGTGTGTGTGTGTGTGTGCATGAGAGAGAAAGGAAGTGAAAGTGAGAGGATAAATCGTTGCTGTTAATTGCTTAAGGCTTTCTTAACAGCATTTCTCAACAATACAAGCAAAAAATGTCACACCTTATGTCATAACACCATGAATTCATGGTATGTCGTTGGACACTGAGCACTGGGAAAGTCATACAATAGCAATTGATTCGAATTTCAATGGGAAAGTTCTCTTGAGATTATTTGAAGGCATTAAGTTGATTTCCCCTCCATCTAATTCCAAAAGCAAATAATTCTTTGTTTTGTTTTTTTTTCCTCTCCCAGCGGACAAGCTCAGGTGGTTTTAACACATTTATATCTATTTCACTACCTCGGTGATGTCAGTTTGGGTCGGCTTGAACTTCCCTTTGCATAAAGCTCATGACGTCGGTCTTGCGACCTGCTCAACTCAGACCGAAAGCTCGGTCAGACGGTCCGACGGAGGGACGGACAGCGGAGGAAAAGCCCCTGCAGCTGCTGCATGAAATTACAGAGAAAAACACGGCGAGGAAATTTATGCTGTTGCCTCTTTGTGTTCACGCTGTGAGAGAGCAAGCTGAGCGGAAACTGATCACATCTGATCAGAGCCACGTACAGGACAAGGCCAGCGGTGCATGACACTGTGTGTATGTATGCATGTATGTGTGTGTGTGGTGGAGGAGGGGGGGGCACAGTCAGGGAGCCATAAACTAATTTCATCCAGAGTCGTGGTCACAGCTCGTCTAAAAATAATAACGCCTCACATGTTTTATCTTCAAACTCAAAGACGGAATCCGAATCAACAGCAGCTTTCAGTTGTTGACTGGATGGGCCGTCTTTGTTTACGGGTTTATTCATCTTAAATGTTAACCCTCGAGGTTAAAATTCAGGTTACCGTACGCCGTGTAACGCTTTAAATCAATATCTCTGATTATGTGAATACACTTTTATTTCGATGTCGGTTTCAAAAATTTCTCTTGTCTAATGCGTCCTGTTCTTTAAAACAAGTTTGATCACTTTAAATAGTTTTCAATTAGATCAAAAGGTCATACCGAGCTGTTCGGACCACTGAACTGCAATTAGCCAGTCAAGGCAGAAATGATATTTAGAGAGAAACATCGGGCCAAACGCCCAAAACAACTGGCTGCTCACCAACGTCATGGAGACATTCATTAATGGGGTCAAATCTTCCAAATTAGGATGAAAGTTTCGAAGGAAACCCGAGCGACGCCGTCTGAAAGGAGACAGGAAACGCGCTGCACAACAAAACCCTCGGGTTTTACAGTCGGTAATTTGTGTCAGCTTGACAGTGATGTTTTGTTTCTAAGCCAGACTCCAGGTGCTTTTAATGTCTCTATTCTCGTTTTCACAAATTCCAGTTTTAGTTACGTAAGTAACGCCAGGTTTCCACAATCCATGTTGGTCAACAGAGCCAAGCTGAACAAACACAAAAGTAAATATAACCGTCACACTTTCTATCAAGTCACTTCTGTCTGCTAAGGTTCTCTGACACCTTCCTAAATCAAAGAACATGCAGCAGGTTGATGTAAAATTGCTTTTTCCATTGGTACAGTACGAATGACAGCGAATGCTGATCTCGAATGTCGATATGTGCTCGGTCCAGGGCGCGCTCGCTTCTTGCCCGGTGACCTAACCCTAACACAAGGGCTTTCACTAAAAGTGAAATTAAACCAGTCCCTACTTTTCATAACACCCAAGGAGTACATTGAATAATCATAAGATGTACATAAGAAAGTACATAGAATATAATTTCAGCCTGTAGAGGATCCTGCAATTCTTCTCAGGATCTGGAGCCCGACAACCTCAGCCTTGCAAAGCGCTGCTTGTAGCCCGAGAGGCCGATTTCAGTTTTAAACACTGTGTGAGGTTCGAACGCCCTGCAGCTGTTCATTAAAATGTAATTGCTGTGACACAAACTAACAGGGACGCATATAAGCATATCACAACTTTTATGAACTCCTCTCCTCTGTCATTTCAATTACGGCGTCTGCAAATTGAAAGGACAGTTAAGTGAGAAAATAACGAGGAAATGAGCCGCTAACTATAAGAAAACTCCCCGGTGGATCCCATCACTGTGGCAGAAGGGGATGAAAAAATAGCTGCAGTACTCTATATATGTCCACATTTCTCCAAACGAAGGTAGCGCTGTTTTAGGCATTATTTTACTACAAATATAGATTAAATGGGCATCACTACTTTTCTGTCAAAGCATATTAGCACATAAATGTCAACAGCAAAAGACTGGACGGAATGTAACATTTGTCTATGTGCAAATCTATTTATTTTAGATAATAAGTCGCAGAACATTAACAACAGCGTGGGGCTGGGTCATCACTCAAAAGAGTAAAAAAAGAAGAAAAATTTCTAAAATAAGATAATAAGGAAAACAACATCTATTTACACACGTGCGCGCGCACACACCCACGCACGCATATATAATCAAATGCAAATGATTTGTCACTTTTACCAAGTAATGTTTTATTTACTTCAATAGTTATTTACACTACACACTACTAATTACATTACCTCACTCTCCTTGCCTCTGAATCAACACTAATCAGCACAAAGACTTCAGCTGGGGAGGGGACACACACACACACACACACACACACACACACACACACAGTGAGATAAAGCTGTTTGTCAAAGTGACATTTTTGAAAAATAAGACTGATGCTGACATTTCTGAGGGCGGTCACTAAAAATGAAATGGCTAGAAATATCATGAAAGAATAGAAACTCTTGGTTAATGAAGAGGCCCATTTGATTCGTTTATTCAGCCATTATACAGATATGAAAAAATATTGTGAATAATGTGAATACAGAATTTATAATGTAATGTAATTACGCTGCTGCATAAGACGTGCGAGATGATTAAATCAGACATGTCAAGCAAAACACGTTTTATGATGGGCCTTTAAGATTGAAAAGAGTCTCACTGGATGTTTAAACGACAGAATGGAAAGGACAGGACTCCTGTGAGTGGGCTGTCTCCACAGCTGATTCACATTGTCGATCCATCTTTAAACAATTAATGCTATTGTGCTGTTTTTTTTTTTTTTGCTCATGCACTCAGTGTGTGGCTACACGATCCATCACTTGACATTTCTGTCCATATGGTGGTATATACAGGGACGGGCCGCGACAAGTGATGTGGTAGCCTTCAATCAACTCATGAGGAAAATAGCTCTTTAGCGGCCCTATGATGTCTATGATGGTCACCAGCTGCGTGTTTGGAGCTGTTTTAATGTAAGTAAAAACTCGAGCAGTTAAAGTCCCACTCATTTTCTTTTCCACAGCGGACGTTAATAGTACATGAGCAACAGAGAAGTGGGAAAGTTCCAACCTCAGAGGTGGGAGAGCACAATGGACGCCTGTCGAACCGGGAATATTTGTGCAGAGAAGGAAGGAAGTAAAATCCAAAGAAGGAATTTCCCCTTCTTTAAAAAAGAATACATTAAAATGAATTAATTCAGTTAAAAGAGCAAATACAGTTTGACGACATTTGACTCAGATGCATTTGAGGGGATGAGACATACAAATAGCTAACTATCCCCAGGTCAGTTTCTTAAATTTGTCATTGACATTTAGCTGCAAGCTAAGATAATGAAAATCATCAGGCTGGATACGTAGCTTTCAGTCAATGTAATAGCCCAACCAAATCAACAGAAATACTAACTTTAAAAGCTCTTTTAACTCCTCTTTTAGCTAATATGAGCAACACCTAGCCAAGCCAAAATAAAAAGGCTTTTACATAGAATATTCTCCACAATTAAAACTATGTGGTTGTGTGTAAATAAGCATACATACAGTATCTTTAAAAGAGTTGGTGACATACTGTCTTGCACAAAACGTGTTCACATGTCAGCTTCTTCACCCTGGGAAAATGTAAGTCTCTATGGGTACAGAAATACCACATTACCCAGGTGTCACTTCCTCAAATTTCAAATTACATCCCTATTAAATGCAGAGTTTATCATCACATATCACCACACAGTCTAACTATATACTGCCCACTGTACATGCTGTGATCCATATTCGTGCCATGAATAATGATATATTGCAAATATACAGACAAGCTAATCCGGCTTTTCCCTTGTCTTTGCACTATCACACTGACGACTTTAGTTATTTGATATATCATTTGATAACAACTGTACTGTAGCAAGTCACGAATGTTGGGGTTTATATCGATGCTTGATTTTGGGGCTGCTGGGAATTTTGTGGGTGTGGTTTGGGGTGCAAACCTGGAATCGAGTGGGAACAGTTAGTTTTAGCGCAGCCTTGTGTGTCGTGACCGTGGCCAACAACAGCTATTGCTTATTAAACGGACGTTTTACCGTGAACCACGTGTTTTCCCTGACTAAAACGCAACAGTATTATTGTTTACCTTGGGCGTCACCATAGCAAATCACCAGCCTCCATCTGACCCTCTCTTCTGCATCCTCTTCTGTCACGCCAACCACCTTCGTATCCTCTTTCACAACATCTACAAATCTTCACTTTGGTTTTCTTCTAGCCCTCCTAGCTGGCACTTCCAACCTCAGCATCTTTCTACCTACACTTTCAGTGCTCACATGTCCAAACCATCAGACTTCATCTCCATAACATCTAACAAGTGCTAACATGTCCATGTATTACTGCACGGTATGTAACATCCTGTTGTCGTTGTTGTCTTTCACACCAGCACAAGGTGAAACCGAAAAACCATAAACATATTTTGCAAATAAAGCTGATTCATATCCTGACAGAAGGTGGCCACAACACAACAGGATTACAGCGCAACGGACTCACTTCCGGCTAACTTCCGGGTTAGCATTGACGACGCTGTTTGCTAGCTTAATTCATAACCTGTTAATGTCTTTCATGCCAGCACAAGGTTAAACCGAAAAACCATAGATATATTTTGCCAATAAAGCTGATTCGGATTCTGACAGAAGGTAGCCACAACACAACAGGATTACAGCGCAACAGACTCACTTCCGGCTAACTTCCGGGTTAGCATTGAAGACGCTGTTTGCTAGCTTAGTGCATAACCTGTAAAACACTCGCTTTCGACGACTTATTCCACTCATCGACCAACTCGACGGCTATCTAACGTCTAAACAGTACACAGACAATTCACCACTACAAATTGCGTTCAACTTACCCGTGGAGCAGTGAGGAAAAAGGAGGTTTTCTCAGCGCGCGTCCAGACCGAGCGCCATATTTGTTGAATCGCAGCCCGACCAATGTTGTGCGCTTGATTAACAGCAGGCCTGTCGCGACAGCGACACTTAGTGGTAGAAGCTAGTATTACATATCTGTCATCGACTGCGTTATTACGAACAGTGATCACAAACATACAAAAATTGTAAATAAATAAATACGTAAATGAATAAAAATTCAGATAGATAAATAAATAAAAATTCTGAAAAAAATACATACATTTTTTTGAGCTTGGACGCTAATGTTAACATACGCTTTGTGTGCTTCAATAGATATTTTTGTTGTTGTGTATAGATACGCAGGCACTATACTGGGGAACTTATTGAGGTATTAATATTTTTCTCTTATTGCACATGCATCTGATTTGCATCAGATCTGGTTTGCAGAGCTTGTGTTTTCTAAGTTCCACATATAAACCTGACAAAAACAGCTTCTACGAAGTCACCCATTTCCATATTCCATGAACTCACATCAGTTTGAGGCAGGTGTTCTCTGCCATATGTGCAATATCTTCATCCTGTCAGGGGTTTTCTGAGTGTTTCAGATCCAGATTTGTCGACACTTGTGTTTGACAAACATTCCTCGAAGAGTTAGGCCAAAAGCTAAACTTTTATAAACAGTATAAGAGGCATTGCTCGGTCAGGATTCCTTAGGAATTCTGAATTATCCGCTGCATCCACTGCAAACTTGATGTTTGCTGGTTATTCATGTGTTTGCAGATTAATGTTCCTTGATTCTAAATCCGCAATCCCAATAAACCGACTGATTGACTAACTTACTGACTGACTGACTGTCTGACTGACACCACAGAGTGTGAGCGTGTGTGTTCTTGTGCCGCAGACATGCATACTGGGTTGATTTGTTACACTCTCAGCACCCTCAGATTATCATTAGCCAGAGGGCTTAGGGTGACAGGCACGTAAGACGTTGGGAGTAATAAATTATTCATTATTTACGTCCACATGTTTTTCCTCCAATCCTCAAATTAAACAAACTTCAATTTCCGGTTTCTTGGTAATTACACTGTTGTTAGTACAAAAAAGATGGGATAAAAACGGCCGACCATTAGACTCGCTATGTAAAACAATTTTTTTTTTTTTTTTTTGAGTCCCCTATTGTATTTACATTTTTGAAACGTTAGGTAAAACATCAATTTTTGGTGGTTAGCATAGCAAGAAGATCCCCGGTTCAACTCCATCTGGGTTTTCCACTGTCCAAAAACACGCAATACGTTGGTGAATGGTTGCATATCTCTCTGAGACGTCTCTATATGTGACCTCGTGATCGACCAGTGAACCCAGCTTCTCTCCCAATGATAGGCTACAGACCCACACACACACACACACACACACACACACACACACACACACACACACACACACACACTCCTGGAAACAACGAAAAGATGACAGCAAAAAAGATAAAGTGGGTGCAGCCAAAGGACAGGACAAGCTCTGGATTATTTATGCCCAAGTGAGATAATCAGAAACATGGTGAGAAAAGATAGCTGTGCTAATAGCTTTGAAATCGAACCATTTTTATCGTCTTTTGTAAAAATTTGCTCCTCTTAAATTAAAAACATGCCTGAATGAGGTTAATGCCGAATGACCTCAGCTCTATTTTAAAGACCGACTGCTTCCCAGTCAACACCACGATGGGGATGGACTTGCAGAGAACTTTATGAATTCATGCATATGTCACTCATGAATTGGTGTTTTGTGATGTTCCTCAGTCCAGAACTTTCTCATGACGTCAGGTGGGGGGGAATTAAACTGTCAGACGTGACTCAAACCAGTAACACACACACACCTCGGCTGCGTTAATGGCGGGTTACACCGGCACACACACACACACAGGGGGAGGTGAAGCCCATGTCGTTATGGTTACCGTGTCCGACGGCGACACCCTTTAACCCCCGAGGAGTGATGTCACGCCGTCTCCACCCTTTGTGCGTCACTGTGACGCCGGCAGACTGAAAAAACGACACAATTACGAGTTCTTGTTTGCTGAGATGATCCGTAAAGTTTGAAAATGATCCGGGCCGTCCCGCACGAGTTGTTCGTCCGGGCGGGGCGGGGGCTTTTTGCAGAGGTCCGATTGCGACAAACGGCTGCAGAATCTTGACAGATGTGAAGAATTTTACGTATGAATTCCCTAATTCTCTGCGATGTAATGCGATGATCTTATGAATGCGTTCCTGCATGAACTAATTGTGTGGAAACATTACAGTTCAGCCCATTTATAAGTCATGTATTTATAGCACCGTTAAATGGTGACACAACATGAATCATATCCACAACCAGAAGTGGTAGGAGAAACAGAAGGGCTGCCGATTGACACATTAATAATTTAAAAAAATGTCAGAAAATTAAAATACTCCTGATAGCAACAAATACATTTTAGGGTGACATTCCAGATAAGAAGTTGGAACAATATGAGTCTTGTAAAATGAAGCGGTGAATGTTAATCATTTCAGGAGGAACGTATAGTTTAGAAAAAAAAAATGCCTATTTTGGTTTATCTCAAGTATGTCAACAATAATAAGAATAAGAACACCTTTATGTATCTAGAAGGAAATTGTTGATAATAATACATAATAATATTATACATGTATATTATACATGTATTATGTATTCTATATATATATATATATATAATAATAATAAACCGATGATAATGCAAACAACAGTTCCAATAGAGAAAATTATAATGACTTTATTTATTTTATAGTACATTATGCTTATTTACTCCTGTCCCGTTTCTATCAGTCAATAAGCATCGCTGTGCTTCTGCTGCTTTAAATGTTGTTTTATCCAAAAATGTGTTTGCTGACCCCCCTGGATCAACGCCCCCGAAAAAAAAAAAAGTTTGGTTCAAATCATTTATTCACAAAATTGTTACATTTTCATAGTTTTGTCTTTTTTTTTTTCTTTTCAGTGTCTCATGATAATGAGATAACAGTTAACATATTCCCAAATGGTGTGGCTCCCAAGGGGTTGTTAAATGAGAAAAAGTTGGTTTTTTTTTTGCTTTCAGAGAAAAATAAAATGAGATAAATTTCAGTGAAATTTCAAATTTAATTTAAAAAAAAAATAAAAAAATAAAAGTTTTCTTTTTTGTGTGTCTTTTTTTTCTTTTCAGTGTCCCATGATATTGAGATACCAGTTAACATATTCCCAAGTGGTTGTTAAATGAGAAAGTTGTTTTTGTTTTTTTTTGCTTTCTGGAAAAATGTCAATAGGGGAATATGGGGGGAAAGAAAATGACAACAAAATGCATAAATACAGAAAATACCTTTTCTTATTTTTGTCTTTTTTTCTTTTCAGTGTCCCGTGATATTGAGAAAACAGTTAACATGGTGGTGTTAGTGGTTGTTAAATGAGAAAAAGTGTTTTTTTTTTTTTTTTGCTTTCAAAGAAAATAAAATGAGATAAACTTGATTGAAATTTCAAATTTAATGTCACAAAAATAAAAATGTAAAAGTTTTCTTTTTTTTTGTCTTTTTTTTCTATCGAGATACCAGGTAACATATTCCCAAATCAGAGTTCCATATATTTCAGTGTTGTTAAATGAGAAAAAAATGTGTTTTTCTTTTTTGCTTTCAGGGAAAAATGTCAATAGGGGAAAATAGGGGGAAGAAAATGGAAACAAAATCTAACACAGGAAAGCCATTCCATGCAAATATGCATTTTGTACTTTTCAGAAGTTTCCTCATATTTCCTCTCCCGAAGCATCATGGAGAAAGTAATTTTTTAAAGTTTTGAATAATGTTTCATCCTCTCATTCAGACGTCTGTAGAATTCAGTCCCAGGCAAGTTTGGTGCAGCTCGTGAATTTTCTTCTTTTTTTCAACAATTTTCCAGCTTCATTTTTCAATTTTGCGCGTTAATGACTCACAAGTGTTCATTTCCTCACAACACCGTTTTAAAAACCGCAGCCGTGACGAAGGCATTAATTGGGAACAGACCAGGAAATTTCCGCCCCCTCGACCGACGGGACGATTTCAAGCCTCAAACTTCACCGGACGTCGACCGCGGCACTGACACATCGTTGGTTTTCCGCCGTGGGTTGAAGGTGGCAAAAGGCAAACATACTTATGTGTCGTATCACACGTCTTATATGGTCATCGGGGTCGGAGGACAGTGTCTTAGTCATTCACCGTCAGACGTGTTTGTTACAAAATCTGAATACTAACAATATTTTACCGACGCATCATATGAACCACATGAAATGAACCACATTTTACCCACAGCGAATAAAAAAATGGAGGGTTCCTTATATTCTGCACTTCCTGTATCGATGCTATGGACATTCAGCAAGTTGTATGTTTCTGTTTGTGTTGTCTCTACAAGAAAAAATAGTCACAAGCAGTGACTTCCAGAGCCTTTTTTTTTCCCCGTCTGGATTCCACGTCTGTGGTGGATCAGACAGCGGATATAATTTTTTCACAACAGCGCAACAATGACAATATTAATAAATATGAGCATGTATATAAATAAAATTCATTTCACCCTTCATACCATCTGCATCATGTATATAACTACATACTACATAAATTCTATTTATTTTTATTTTTATACCATAAAACTATATAATTACATGAGTGGTGGGCCATGAGGGCCTGCAAGGCCTTCTCTGCTGGCCTTAAAACAATCTGAATCACAGACTGATTTTAATTACAATTTAATTTTAATTATATTTTCAATCTCGAATCTTATTAAATAATTCCAAATGGTCTGTCCGCTTCCTTTCATAGCTTTTTCCCTGACTGCTCCCTGCTTCCAGACATGTATTTTCATTGAACAAAGAGCATTTAACCAATCAAATTTCAGCTGATATCTGTTGCCTGGAACGGTCCAAGTCAAAGAAATCTGCCTGGAGGCCAGCAGAGTTCGTTTCACAAGTGCTCTGGTGAAAAATAAATGTTGATGAAACTGTGGCTTCAACCAATCAGATTTTGAGATGTGACACCAAGGCCTTCTAAAAGGCTATGCTAACGTCAGTGTGTCACACGCCTTTTGACACACCTTTCGTAGGGAGGAAACCAGAGTGGATCTAGAACTTAGTGAGCAAGTGCGCAGGGAAACACAGCTCCACAACAAAAAGGTGAAGAACAATAGGGAAATCTTAAAAAGACATCCAGTTTGATAGCCATATAACACTTATTTAGGGGATGAATGGAGCAGTATTGAAGGCCTGGGTGTGAAATGCACGGCCCGCCACTGAATTATATAATATTAATTATATGATACAATCTTGATTCTTGAAAAGAGACAATAAAAAAATAGCAAAAAAACATCCACAAATAAATAGACAGCAGAGTGAACAACAACAAGGATAAGGATAGACAACAGAATTGTACAAAATAGACAACCAAAACGACAACAACAAGGATAAGAACAGAAACAGAGTGACAATAACAACGGCAAAAATAAACATGATGTGAATGGGGTGACACCAACAAGGATAAACAAAAGATAAGATAAACCCCTTAGGGGAAATTCTTTTGTCACAGCAGCGTCATAGTTATAGTGTCAATAAATATGAATATAAATATAAATCGAGAGACAATTAGAAAGTAGAAAAAGACATTCACAAATAGATAAACAGCAGAGAGAACAACAACTACAACAACATCGAGGATAAGAATGGACAACAAAAAAAATAAATTGACAGCCAAAACTAATCGACAGTATAAATAGAGTGACAACACCGATGAGAAAAATAAAATAAAATAAGCGGGAGTTAGACGGAGCTGTTATTGGAAACCCCGGCAATTTAGGGTCTTCATTGAGCTCCAGTTAATTGTGGCTGGAAAACGGAGACATCGGAGGAAACCTCACAGAAAGGCCTCCTGTCGGGATCCCAACCGGGATCCCAATCTTCTGGCTGCGAGGCGGAAACGCTAACCACTGCGCCACCGCGACGCCCAGAAATCCCTTTGTCCTCATTTCCAAATGTGACTCTTTTCAAATGAGAAGAATCAGAATCAGAATACTTTATCGATCCCCCGAGGCGGGGAAACTGCTTTTTGTCGAAAGCGGCTCCTGCTCACAGAATAAAGTGGAGAAAAAAAATCAAAACGGAGCGCTATTATAAAAATAAAGAAAATAAATTGCAAATAATGAAAATAAAATTAAAAAAAAAAGGTGTGAAAAATGTGTGTAATGTGTATACATGTGTATTTACAAGTACATTTATATACGTTACGCTTTGCACAAATTGCCATTTTACAGTGACTTCACTCTCAACTTATTTTAGCGCCATAAACCAAAACGGATTCCTTGTAGATGTAAAATGATTTGGCAAATAAAGTAATTCTGATTGTGATGCACAGTCACTCCTCACCTAACGACCGCTCAGAGTTACGACTTTGACCAATATTCATTGAACGAAAATATCTCGAAGTTGCGACGTCAATTTATATACGGTCGGGAGTAAGTGTACGATAATTTGGGCTTCGGCAACGGGCAGCGCAGAGATACAGCTAGCATCTTCTCTCCCTCGATCACTAAGTCTCATTCAGTCACCATTACCGTAGGGTACTTTAATTAGTTATCTCCAATTTTTCCTCAGTACTTTCGATACTTTTTATCCCCTGAAGTACTGAAGTACTAGAACTGCTAATGGATCGTCCACCAAGAAGCGAAGGACACTGATTGATTTAGAAACAAAGCTAAAGATCATCAAGCAACAAGAGGAAGGTAGTAAAGTCCAAACAATTGCGAGCAGCATGGGTACGGCTTTACGGTACACTACTTATATATGACGATTTGAGTTGCCGAAAAGGGAATCTTTCGCTTCACGACGAATTCGCATGACGACATGTTGTTGGAAAGGATCATCATCATTGAACGAGGAGTGGCTGTATGCTATATCCCCAAAAGTATCCGCTAATCCGTCCAAATTTTGGGAATCAGGTGATCCAATCCCTTCGATGGCGAGTGGTGTATAAAATCAAGCATTCAGGCATGCAGACGGTTTTTACAAACATTTGTTAAAGAATGGGTCACTCTCAGAAAATTCAGTTGTGAAATTTCCTCACTCCTAAATAGTCCACTGCCAGTTGGATTATAAGAACATGGAAGTGTTTGGGAACGACATCAACTCAGCCCCGAGGTTGTAGGCCACGTAAACTGATGGTCAGCGAGCGGGAGAGCGCAAAGAGGTCGCCAACTTTCTGCAGAGTCAATCGCTACAGACCTCCAAACTCCAAGAACAGAGAGCTCCATAGAATGGGTTACCTTTGCCAATGGACTTTGGAGCAGAGCAGACGCCTTCACTGGAGTGACCAATCACGCTTCTCCATCTGGCAACCTGATGGACGAGTCTGGGTTCGGCGGTTGCCAGGAGAACTTGTTTGACTGCGTTGTGCCGAATGTGAAGTTTGATGGAGTGGGGTTTTTCTTTTTGAAAGGAACTCCAAGAGCTTCAGCATACCAAGACATTTTGGACAATTCATGCTCCCAACTTTTTGGGAACAGTTTGGAGCTGGACCCTTCCTTTTCCAACAGGACTCCAGTGCACAAAGCAAAGTCCAGAAAGACGCGAACGACAGAGTCTGAACTACTTTGGGATAAATCAGAGTGTGACCTCTGATTGACGGTCCAAAATTCCCATAAACACACTCCTGAACCTTCAGGACAGCCTTCCAAGAAGAGTTGAAGCTGTTTGAGCTGCAACGGGCGGACCCGCGTCATCTTGAACCCTGTGGATTAGGGATGAGATGTCACTTAAGTTCATATGCGAGTCGAGACAGGAGAGCGAATACTTTTGGCTACGTTGCTTAGCAGTGACGTGCGCTGAGGTTCATGGCTGGTGAGGCACTGACGTCATCATAGTCAGATTTACAAACATGTGAACCCTATAGAGTAGCTTGTGTTTTGTTTAAAATATCATAGCATTCTTTACATATACAAACTGTAGGATGGAAAAAAAAGCACATTTAAAAAAAAAAAGTTATTATCTATAACCATGACCGCTTCACCGACACGGCTGGAGCAACTTTGTCGCCTCAGGTACAGTTTGAATAAAATCCTTCTGGGCCAAACAGTTGATAAAAAAGTTGCAGATTCTTCAGGTAACAATATCCCATCTGACTTCAGACGTTGTCATAAGTTGAGGAAAGAATGCAGGAAAAGCAGAAAAGGCGATTTCTTACTGGACATCCACACAGACAGCCTTTTCAGTCTTCTGTCCCGTAGCCTGAGGCGAACCTGTTAGCTCAGGCGTTTGTCTTCCCTTAATTATTATCTCCTGCTTCGACTGAAAGTCCAGTTTAGAAACTTCTTTCAGTTTAGCTATGTAATCCTCCATTTTGGAAATAAGTCAAGCAAGCAAGAGGAAAAAATAACTGGCTGGCTTCACTTGACTTGCTAACTATTTACTGTAGCTTGCTATTGCTAATGACATTGTTCTGTAGCCGAGTAGTAGCCTAGCATGAGGCACCGTTACTGCGTGCCTCACTTAATGTCTCTTCGCAGTCGTTTCATGACTACAAGAAACACGTTATTGCTATTGCTAATTACATTGTTCTGTAGCCGAGTAGTAGCCTAGCATGAGGCACTGTTACTGCGTGCCTCACTTAATGTCTCTTCGCAGTCGTTTCATGACTACAAGAAACACGTTATTGCTATTGCTAATTACATTGTTCTGTAGCCGAGTAGTAGCCTAGCATGAGGCACCATTACTGCGTGCCTCACTTAATGTCTCTTCGCAGTCGTTTCATTATTACAAGAAACACGTTATTGCTATTGCTAATTATATTGTTCTATAGCCGAGTAGAAGCCTAGCATGAGGCACCGTTACTGCGTGCCTCGCTTAATGTCTCTTCGCAGTTGTTTCATGATTACAAGAAACACGTTATTGCTATTGCTAATTGTATTGTTCTATAGCCGAGTAGAAGCCTAGCATGAGGCATCGTTACTGCGTGCCTCACTTAATGTCTCTTCGCAGTTGTTTCATGATTACAAGAAACACGTTATTGCTATTGCTAATTGTATTGTTCTATAGCCGAGTAGAAGCCTAGCATGAGGCACCGTTACTGCGTGCCTCACTTAATGTCTCTTCGCAGTCGTTTTATGATTACAAGAAAAATGTTTCAGTTGTTGACAAAAAGAAATTTACACATCGGCTAAACTTTGGAAATTTAGTTCATATATTAAAAGTGTTTGAACATTTTAATAGTGACATATACATTAATACGGTGTCAATGCATAGCACGGTTAGCATAATCATGGTGGGCTCAGCTGGTTGCTGTGTCACCACGCGTCTCTTCTTCCTATTTGAACGGTACATCTGAATATCTTTTTCAGCGATTTTGAAAAAAAAAAAACAACTGAAGATGGTGAAGTGGAAAATAACTTTATAGCTATTTATTTTTTCATTTTACATTTTTTTCTTTCCATGATGACAGGTGAGGCACCGGCCTCCCCTGCCTCTACTGACAGCACGTCACCGTTGCGTATTATTAATGAGGATTAACCAAGTGAGTACATGTGAAAAGTATGTGATAGAGGGCCCCGGCAAGAAACATGAACGGGGTCAAAGGTCAAATGATTTGATAATAATAATTTAGTGAAATTATAACAAAACGTTTGTGAATTTGTTTGCGCTTTTAAGAACTATTCCGCTCTACGTTAATGAATCCCGCGTACGCTGTTTTGCTCGGCAGTACTCCGGCAGCGACATTTATTTAATCTTCCTCCGTCTAGGATTGAAACCGACAGGTCGGCTTCCTCCCCCACCGCGCTCCTTCCCCGAGGCTTCTTGTTTTCTCGCTCCCCAGATTCTGTGGTAGCAGCAGATTATTGGCATAGAGATCAGACAATGTTATAGATCTGATAGACGCCGGCAGGCAGCTTTTAGATAATAGCGGCGTTTATATTTATATACGTTATCATCATCATTGTGTTCATCCCGCTAACCTCGCTTTACCGGCAGCTCTGCGCTCCGGGCTGAACACTGCGAGTCCAGACTGAGAAGAATGGGAAGCGAAGCGCTACGAGTCTCTATCTGGGTCACGGGATGAACATATTCATCAGCGGCGGATTCGCGTTGAAGTCGAAATAGAAGAAAGGGATCTGATGCGCGCCCACTGTTCCCCTGTAACCTCTGGACCCCCCGTTTCTCCTTTTGATTTCACCCTCTATTGACTCACTCAGATTAACCCGGCGCAGCGCCCACACACCAAGACGGTTTGCATGGAATAATTGAAATGTTAAATGGATATTAAGACCAAATATCTCACAAACATTTAAATCAGAGCGTCGAAAAAAGCGCGAGCGTATCTATTTTTGATTTCTTTTACGGTTATTAGTCTGTTAATTTCTTGGGTGATTTGTTACTAATCCATTGTCATTTTTTATTTAAAGGTCCCCCGGTTGGACGTCTAAATAATAATCGATACTCAAATTACCTTTCCGAGCTCTTGTATTCCAGATTGAACTGAAGTTGGATTGAAGAGCGTGTCATCTAAAGTTGTTCTTATCTTATCTTTTCTTATCTAGAAAAGAAAATCCCAAGAAACAACGGGAACAATTTTTTGGGGACACAATCACTTGGAAATATGAGGAAACTTCATAAAATCTGCAAAATTTATATTTTTGCATCAAATGCCCTTCCATGTGTTAGATTTTTTCATTTTCTTTCACCCCTATTCCTCTATTGACATTTATTTATATCTATATATTTATAATAGATGTATACATATATACAATATTATATCTATATTTATATATATTTATACACATATTCATATTTATTTTCCTTTTTTATTTTTTGACTATTACGCTGCTGTGACAAAGAAATTTATAAACATTTATTAATTTATCATTAATTAAATGTATTTCATTTAAACATTTTTTTATAAATTTATATAAATATAATATTATATATATATATATGTACTAAAAATTTGGTACTAAAAAAAAAACAAACTATTGCTCATCTTTAAAATGTCTCTTTAAATTTGAAGATGATGGGGATTCTGTAAAATCTAAACAAAACAGCCTTTAAATATTAAAATATTTCATGTATTATTTATTGATTTATTATTAATTAAATGTATTTTATTTAGTTTCTTTAATTTAATATTTATAATTTAAATATTTACTGTTATTTTATTTTTCACCCTCAACCCATTGTCTTTTTTCAGAATTCCAAATGTTTTGTTGCATGAAGAAATGTAATTTCATTTTCTCATTTCATTGAGTTAAAAAAATGCAACACATATTTTTTCTTACATAGCATACAGGAAAAAGAAAAAAAAAAATATATATATATATACCGTGTTAATTCATTTTGAATTTTAAATAAAAAGGGTTGTGTGGCTCCAGTGTTTTCTTTTCTGTTTCTTTACTAAATTATAAGAAATTTAAAATGAACACGGTATATAACGTTTTTTTTTTTTGTTTTTGTTTTTTTTTGCCTTTGTGCTATGTTTAAACAAAATATGTTGCGTTTGTTTTTAATCAATAAACCCCTGCAGAGAAAATGAAACGACATTTCTGCACACAACAAAACATTTTGAACTTGAAAAAAAGACGTTGAGGTTGAAGGTTAGTTTTAAGCAAAATACTCAATGTCTATTTCAGTCCTTCTTGTATTATGAAAAAAAAAAACTTTCAACATGTTTTATTTAGATAAGATAAGATAAGATGAACTTTATTGATCCCCATAGGGGAAATTCATTGTCACAGCAGCCCCACAATAACAAAGTCAATCAATATGGCTGCCACTTGTTTTTTTTTCTCATAATTAAAATAATGATCATGATTTATTATTATTATTATTATTATTGTTATTGTTATTATTTTCATTATTTTTATTATTTTTATTATTGTAATTTTTTGTCACTGATAAAATTTTGGCAGAAATTTAGCTCTGGCAGAAGGTAAACATCTTGTTGTTTAAACAGACTCAGCAAAAACAAATAATAAGATAAGAGGGGGAAATTTGTTGTCACTGCAGTGCAACAATAACAATATCAACAAATATGAATATAAATATAAAATAGAAGAAACATAAATAGAGGTAACAAGTGACAACAACAACAACAATAAGGATAAATATAGATAACAGAATGAAAAAAAACAACAATAAAGGATGAGAAGGAAGGGGCAATAGAATTAAAACAGCAATAAAAAAATGACAAAATTAGGAAATGACACATGTATGATATTAGATGTAACAAGATCGCCATAATCTTCAAATATAAAATGACCTTTTAAAAATAAACAAACTGAAATAAAATATATTTTAACCAAATACTCGTTATTATTTCCAAAAGCCACAGGGAGCCTCGTCAGACGTCAAAGAATCGGACGAAAAACAGAAACAATTTCTTTCCGTCAGTCAAATGTGGCCTCGTGCAACCGAGACCTGGAGAAGCTGCGAGCGCGCAGAGGTCAGTCAAGGTCGTCCGTTAGCTCCTAGCTACATTTAGCAGCAGTGAAGCTCAAAGTTTTTTTTTTGTTTTTTTTTCGTACCGATCAAGAAGCGGGTTTTCAAAACAGGCGGACCATTGAACGCGGTTTGACATGTTCAGGGCAAACATCCAGCACACCAGCATCACCTCTGCTTCCTCTGCGGCCGGCCGTTCGGAACGCGGCGGCGTTCAGGCTACGGGCGCCGTCGCCTCAGTCAATTCAAATTAACACACATTTTCAACATGATTACACATTTCACGCCGGGTCAGTTGTCCCACGTCTATTCGCGAGGTAATTTTCCCCTATTATTTTAGTTGATATAAAGCTGATTTATGATTTTTAAAAATATCAGAAAAAATTTGCAAAGAACTAAAAGTGTGATTTGATCCTAATAACGGGAGCTTTGTTTAAGAATATGCATAAAAGCTTGAGGAAAAATATAGTTAGCACCAAAGGCTAACTAACTTAGCAATAGACATCTGAACCGTGTCTTCTCCCAAGAACCCGGCTTGATGCACAGCAGAAGTCATTGTTATTTCTTTTAACATCATTAAAAATGTTATTATTTTATCAGTTCAGCTCTTACATGTATCCTGCAGCGCTGCTGGTATTCATAGTAATAATCATTTATGATCTATTTATGATATCTATCTCTGTCCTCTCTCTTGCGCTCTACCTTTCTACAAAAAAGGCCGCCGGCATTGAGATGGGATGTGTGCCAGGTTTTAATTTCTAATTTTTTCTAAAAAAAAATATAGCTTTTTACCAGAAATCTTGCAAAAAGTGCAATTTTTTGAAGATCGAAAGCTAATTTCTGACCATTTCCCGTATAATAGTAATAATAATATTGATAAAAACAACAACAATAATAATGATATAATAACTCTGTTTATAATTGTTAATTGTGTCTAATTTCACTTGGTTAGTAAAAAAAAGGCAAAAAAAACTAGCTCTTTACCAGAAATCTAGCAAGAAAGAGTAGTTTCTTGAAAGTTTCTGAGCAATTTTCTGACCATTTTATGTCTAATAATAACAATAATAATAATAATAATAATATCTACAACAACAACAACAACAACAACAACAACAACAATAATAATAATAATAATAACTTGTTTGTAATTGATAATTGTGTCTAATTTCACTTGATTAGCAAAAGCTTTTACAAGAAATCTGGCAAAAAAGTGCAATTTCTTGAACATTTCTGGCTAATATTTGACCATTTTTATCTAATTTTAGACTATCGACAACAACAACAATAATAACAACAACGATAATAACTTTGTAACCGTCAATTATGTGTAATTTCACTTGATTAGTAAAAGACAGACAAAAATAATGCTTTTTACCAGAAATCTGGCAAAAAAGTGCAATTCCTTGAAATTTTCTGGGTAATTTTGTAACCATTTTATGCCCTATTATTATCACATTATTATTGTCTAATATTGACAATAATGATAACAATAACAATAACAATAACAATAACAATAATAATAATGATACTGGTAATAATAATAATAATAATAATAATAACAATAATAATAATAATAATAATAATAATAATAATAATAATAGCAATAATAATAATAATAATAATAGCAATAATAATAATAATAATAATAATAATAATATTGACAATAATGATAATAACAATGATAATTTTTTTAAATCTTAAGTTTTTAATTGCTAATTCTACCTAATTTCATGTCCAAAATCATTTTCCCACTCCCTTTTTCCTGGTGACCCCGGCTTTGTTACCCCCTGCCGGCTCTGTATCCGGGCCGACGGCGGAGGCCGTGGATTGCGGGAGCGCGGGGTCACCCAGGTGATGTGGAACAGGAGCCAGAGGAGCCGCGCTTCAGACACCACGACCTTGACGCTCCGCCGGGAGCGCCGGCTTCAGCCGCCGTGTTTGGACGCGACACGTCCACCTGGATCAGACTCGACCCCGGAGCCAAGCAAAGGTCAGGGCGGAGGGGAAGTCCGCGCCGCAAACCCGAGCTGGAAAGGAGAAAACGGGGGGGAAGGTGGGAAGGTGGGAAGGTGGGGACGCTGACCTGCTTGCGCCTCCTGGAGGGAAATGTGATCTTTGCAGCCTCAGCATGAAATCTGACAGAATAAATGCCTTTTTGGAGAAACGTGAATAAAAAGCTCGCATGTGTGAAGCTCTCTCTAAGGTCGCAAAGCTGGAAATGGAGGTGGAAACTAGAAATAGCAAAATTTAGGATAAAACTCATTTGAAGAAATTAATTCTCTTTTTCTAGCAAATTCATACCTTTACATTTACCATATTGAGGATGTGCAACTTCTTATTTTATTCACTCATTCATGATCCATACCAATCATTTGATACCGTTAAGCAAAGAAAATCTTTTCTTTGTTCAAATGATTTTCATTAGACCTTCCAGATCTTATTTTAAAAACACTACTGTTTCCGCCTTCGCCTTACTGCCGCACTTAAAATTGGAGTTGCTTAAAATAAAGCGTATTAAATACTGTGAACTGACAAAAGTTTTTATTATTTGAACCCCTGCGTCTCTAACCGATCCACGGAAACTGGTCGGTCCCTGCTGCAAAACAAATTCAATAAATATATATATATATATATATATATAGATAATAAATATAATATAATAAATAAACATATTATAAACAGTTTAATAAACAAATTATATATGTATATGTATATAATAAATGCTCATAAATATAATACAATAAATAAAGATATCATGAATAGTTTAATATATATATATATAGATATACAATATATAATAAATGATAATAAATATAATATAAGAAATAAAAATATCATAAATAGTTTAATTTAAAAAAAATATATGTGTATATATATATATATATATATATGTGTATGTATATAAAAAACTTGTTTTGTACCAGGGACCAATTTCCATGTATCAGTTGTATGTCTTTATGTTCCATTATACCCACTAAATAATATAATAATGACACATTAGTTTATAAAAAAACATTATGCCTTTAAGGTAAATGAGTTGTTTGTCGTGGTGCGATGAAAGTCCCTCCTGCAGGGATTGCTGTGCATCAATATGACTGCTGCCTTGGTTACGGCATCGATAAACAAAGACGGAAAACATATTCAATATTAGGTCAATACTATTATTAGTGTGATCGAATGCAAAAAAACAATAAAAATACTTAAACAACGATACAAGGAGATTTTTTGGCCAGCTTCTCAAGGGATGAAAAAAAATGATGATTTTGTTTTCTTATTATTTCTGGAACAAATGTTTTTTTGTGTAATGGCTCTGAAAATGGATGGTTGAATTTGCAAAGAAAAAGTAGAAAAGTAGTGTAACATAAATAATTGACAAGGCAACTTTTAAAAGGCTGTGAACAATTTTGTTATTATTAAATCGGATAATCCTTGACATGAATGCATCTCTTGGGGTCCCGAACACCAATAAGAGCCCCCGATACTGGGAGGTCAGACGCATCTCACCTGTGGAAACACCTGATGGGGATTCTGAAGTTCTGAGGTTCTTCTCTGCGCAGAAGTGGAGCGAGAAGTGGAACCCTGGTGGAAGTTCAAGCTTTCTGCTCTGCTGTCATGAAGGTCCCCAAACAGGAAGCTGCCTTTTTTTTCCCCCAGGCTGCAGCGCCACCTAGTGGACAAAGGTGTTGCTGCACCTAAGAATAAGAATAAGAACAACTTTATTTATCCCGAAGGAAATTGTTGTGCCAGAGTCATAAGAAAAATATTAAAATATAGTAAAAAAGTATAAACAGTAAAAAATAAGACAAAAAGAGAGAAGAGGAAATACAAATAAACTATAAAGTGTCTTAAGCAACAAGTGAAAGATGAGGAGTGCACAAGAGAATGAAAAAAAATACTGTACATGTAGGTCTAATGAAATATTGCAGTTATGACATATATACAGATTCATTATTACAGTTTACATTCTTACAATTTACAGTAAGTGGGTGAGTTTTTTATTTATTTATTTTTTTAAGAATAAGATAAGAATAAGAACAACTTTATCTATCCCAAAGGAAATTGTTGTGCCAGTTACAAGAAAAAAAGAAAAACATAACAATAATAAATAAGAGTAGAAAATTGTACAAACAGTAAAAAAAAAAAAAAAAAAAAAGGAGAATAAGAAATACAAATAAACTATAAATTGTGTTAAGGTCTTAAGTACCAAGCGATAGATAAGGTGTGCACAAGAGTATGAAAAAATATTGTACATGAAGCTGTTATTAAATTAAATATTGCACAGTTATGAATATATATACAGATAAATTATTACTATTTACAGTAAGTGGGTGAGATTTTTTTTTTTTTCTAAGGTTTAAGATTTCAGAAAGATCTGAGCCTCCTGAGGGAGAACAGGCGGCTCTGACCCTTCTTGAAGATGGCGTTGGTGTTTACAGTCCAGTTTATTGTCCAGGTGGACACCCAGGTACTTGTAGGTGTCCACAATGTCCACTTCTGTACCCCTGATGGTGAGCTGGTCCTCTGTTTCCTGAAATCCACCACAAGCTCCTTTCAGCTGCAGGTGGTTCAGTCCATCAGTGTATGTTAAGTGGAAATACGGAAAAAAAAAAACCTCTTTAAACAACACAATGTAACTCCAAGTCAATCGCAATTGTGCGAAATCAAAGTGTGAACATAAGAAGCGACAAGGATTCACTTTGTTTTAAGGATGTTACATCCAAGTTGGATTAGCTTGTCGTGTTTTTCCACTTTAATTTGGAGTGTGACTCCAACTGTAGACGTCCATGAGTTGATACATTCGATTTCCGCTGCATTTTTTGTGTGATTTTGTCATCAGCACCTTCGACTATGTAAAGAGCAAAGTATTTAATAAGAATATTTCATTCATTCAGATCTAGGATGTTATTTTAGTGTTCCCTTTATTTTTTGGAGCAGTGTACATACATACAGGGGTGTCTCAGAAAATTGGAATATTGTGATAAACTTCTTTATCTTCTGTAATGCAATTAAAAAAAAAAAAGTCATACATTCTGGATTCATTACAAATCAACTGAAATATCGCAAGCCTTTTATTATTTTAATATTGCTGATTATGGCTTACATCTTTAGAAAACTCAAAAATCCTATCTCAAAATATTAGAATATCATGAAAAATTATTTTTTTAATTGCATAACAGATAAAGAACTTTATCACAATATTCTAATTTTCTGAGACAGTCCTGTATATTATATAAAGTTAAAGTGTTCATCCAGAATTATTTTTTTAATTATTCTTTGAATTTTTTTTTACTATTTTTTTGAATTTTTTGAATTATTTTTTTGGAAAATTTTTAATTATTTTTCATGAGTAATTTGATTTAACTTATGACATTTAGAATTAAAGTTAAGGTGGTCAAGGCAACCATGTTGTCTGGATTAGAGACACTGAGGAAAAGACAGGAGGCAGAAAACTGATCCGGTATCACTGATCTACTGACCAGGGGGAAAAAAAAAAAAAAAAAAAAAAAAAAAAAAAAAAAAAAAAAAAGTCATATATTTAAAGAAAAGAAAAAGAAAAATAACTGTCTGTTTGCTCTGGTAGATCTTTAATTTGTTACATTTTAGTTTTTTCTGAGTTATTTTGTTCCTCAAAAACAATTAAAAAAAGGTAGGGTGTGTTGTTTCAAACATCAGGCAGACTACGCTTCTGGACTCCAGACATGTATGTTAGGTATTTGCACACACACACACACACACACACTTCCATCGTGCCTACGTGAAGACATACATGCACATTTTTAAACAGCTGCATAATCCGCAACCCCTCACCGGTCTGGATCCGTTTCAGCTTCTGACTGCATTGCGTGAAACTCACCTAAATATATTTCACCTCATTTAGTTATAATATGACACGTTACGTAATTGCACGCGACGCGTGACACGTTCCCTGCTTTTCGAAGCTCAGAGTTCTCCAGGAAGACGAAAATGTATATGGATGAAGGCATCCACGCTGCTTTAATGAATAAATAAATACAAGTATCACTTTTCCTGACAATAAAATGATGTATTAAAGTAATTAGGCGTTTTAAATTCGGTATCTACCCTATTTTTCGGATTACAAGTCGCACTTTTTTGCACGGTTTGACTAGTCCTGCGACTTATACTCAGGTGCAACTTATATATTAAAACATCTACGGTAATTTTATATGTTTGTTATTTTCACACTAACAACCGCGAGAGTGCGCTCTTGGCTTGCGTGCCAGTATCTGTTACTCGTAATACTCCTGTAACACAGAAATTTTGAATTTAAACATAAACATGTAAAGACAACTGAGAAAAACTGAACACAAACGCCCCTGACAGGAAAATGCTATTCTGCAAATTTCTAGCTGCAAAAAGGGAGCGCGCCGTCGACGAGTTGCTCAGAAGTGACACCAAAGATGAAAAATTCAATGAGTTTGGTAAACTTTTATGATTTGTTGTTGATGCTGTAGTTATCTGAATAGCTGTTAATATGTTACATTAACATACCACATGCCTGTACAGCCTCTCGCTCTCTATTCTGTTGTTATTATCATTCTAACAGCCCTGCAGTGCTGTTTAGATAAATATTCAGGCCGGCTGTGAATGTGTTTTGGGAGGAGAGGAAGCCATGAGACGGAGAAGATTAAGTGGAGCTGCAGTTGCTTAATTGTTATAATTGTTCTAATAAAGATCAGATCTAACTGGCAAATTGTCATGGTTGACGCGTCTGCTTGAAAACGACACTGTAACTCCAATGGCTGTTATTGGTCTCCGATTTTATTAAAAAAAAAAAAAAAAAAAATCCCCCCCCAAAGATGCGACTTATAGTCCAGTGCGACTTATACTCCGGAAAATACGGTAATTACAAATTAGCGGTGAAATTTCAATTATTACGCGACATATTAAATGACAGACGCCTGATTTAGATGTTTGGACTTTCGGACCGGATGAGCGACGATCCCGCTTTCCATCGGGAGTTAAAGCCGGACGGCCTGAAGTCGGCGTTTTAAAACGGACGCCCGCTCGTACCTGTTATACCCGTTTGCTTTTTAACCGTTTACGCTGGTCTGCGAACTGTGGAACAACTGGAGACACGGTCGGCTCACGTCAAGACGTTTATTTCACTGCAACCCGAACCGGACACACGGCTAACACGTAAACGTCCGCGAGGAGGTCGGCGGATCCGCCGTCTCGGGCCTCCGCGTTTCCACACGGGCCTTCGGGCTGGCCCCCCCCCCCCCCCCGGGGGGTCGGATCCAAAAAGATCGGGGCGGTTCCTCTCCCTCCGGCTACTCCATGCCTTTCAGCGTGTGGTAAATGTGTTTGGGTAAAATCACGTATCTCTCGCTGAAGACGGTGGGCGGCTCGCGGGCAGTCCTGGCCACCTTGCAGGCGGCCTTCAGCGTCTTTAGCTGGCGCTCGTGCCGTCGGCACTTCTGCTGCGCCGTCTTCAGCTTCTTCCGCAGACGTTCCAGCTGCACCTCCAGCTGCTCGATGCGCCGCTTCTGCCGCACCGAGTCCTCCAGGGTGTAGTTGTGGTCGAAGGAGACGGCGGTCGGGTCGCCGCGGGGGTCCGACGGGCTCTTCTCAGGCTCCGACTCCTCGTCGTCCTCCTCCGCCGGGTCCGAGGTCAGGGGCAGAGCCAGGGGGAAGTGGATCTCTGAGGGGAAAGGATCTTCCAGGGGCTCCGACTGTTAGAAAAGACGGGGTTGGTTCGTCAGTGACGAGATTCCCAAACACAGAAGAACTGGGGAAAAAAACTAATTTCCGGTCTATAGAGCACTGCGGCTAATTCATGGATCTTTTCGGGGGGCTTCAGACGCCGAAACATTCGGCCTCGTCACATCAGACCAATGAGATGACCAACGCAGGACGTTTAATTCCGACGCCGAACTAGACGACTTTAACGGTTTTAGCGCGCGGGAGGAAGATCAAAGTAGCGATCGGCTGGAGGACAGAGCGGGGATAGAAAATGGATGCACTTTTCCTTGCGTTATTTATTATTCGTCTTTTTCATCAGTGTTAAAAGCACTGTTCGGAAAAAAGCATTTCTGGTACGTATTTGTGGATACCTTTAATTAAAAGTAAAAAAAAACAAAAAAAAAACCCTTCTGAGTAAATATTTAATGTCACAACGTGGACACCTGCAGCTTATAGACAATGCGGCCAATACAGTATATGTACACATATATTTATTTCGTTATTTTTAGCCAGTGCGGCTAATATTCAAGTGCACTCAATAATCTGCAAATCACATAAAAAAAAATTCTCTGAATCAATTTCGACATTTGCTTTGTAAAGAGTGAATTAAAAAAATAAATTAAATAACAAAAAAAAAAAAAAAAAAGATCACTCTCTACGCGCCGCTGACCGCCTCACCTTGATGCTGAGGTTGAAGGTGAAGAGCGACGGCACGGCGTTTTCCTTCAGCACGCGGTTGTTGCACTCGCTCTTGAAGCAGTCCTCGGTGAAATGCTGCGAGCAGATGTTGCTGTACTTTGTCGGCTTGAAATTGTGCCTCCTCATCGCCAGCACCCATTTCCCGCAGATATCCGGACGCGCCAGGGGGAACCTGGGGGTTTTCGGAGGATTGTACATTTACAAGAACAGGGCAATAAAAGACGATCCGCCATCGTTCACGACTATAACTACCAAATGTCACATTTTCAAGCACTGATACCGGCAATTATTATCAAAGTGTTGAAAGAATTTGTCACCTATTAATAAGCTCTTGACCTTGCGAGGCTGTTTATTACATTTTAGCAATTGGCTAAATGTGCAAACACAAAACCCGGAAGAAGTTGTTGGAAATGGTGGCTCGAGTGTGTGCCGTGTTTTCGTCATAAATGAAGGCGAGGAGAAAAGATAATCAGCTCCGTTTAAGATAAGGTGAAAAATGAAATCTTAAACGGTGTTTGTCAATAGGTGGATTTGACACATTCAAAGAGAATATTGAACAATATGAAAAATATATCAAGGATGACTTCCTTCAGGAAGATGAAATCAAATTATTCGACTCAAACCCTATAGAGCTCCAACTCTGGGTATTTTAACTTTGATTTTCCATTAAAGTCCGCTGCCGTGCAATTGTTTTCAATACTACATCGTCTGGGTACCGTTTCATGACAGGTGGATTTCAAAAGTACCTCCTTTGAACTGTGACTCTGTTGAGAGTGAGCAGTTTGTGCAAATATAAATGCTTACGGTGAATTATATTCTTATGCAAGGCATTTTATGACAGATTTAATCAAAGCAGGGTTTGGTAGGGTGGTAATCCTAGCAATCAGTGGGTGATGCTGAGCAGATATCCATTAAAAAAAGAAACATCTTTCAGGGAAAGAGTGTGCCTAAATGGAAAACAACACTCCCAGTGAATGTTTAGACACTTTAATCGTAGTTATTACCTCGAAGGAGCCTGCTGCAGGGAGCAACACGGTCACATTATAGGCTAATACTAGCTTGACACGCTGTGCCACCAAACTCCCACCACAATAAACTAAGTTAAACATCCATCGTGTTCAAGTACGGGCATAATCATGTGTGATAATAACAACTAGTTGTTAATAATACCATGTAAAAGACGGTTGTTAATTCGGCGTGTAGACAGATGCAATATGGTGATTTGAATTACTTTGATATTGACATTTGATTTCCCACCATCACCCGGAACCAACGAGCAAGAAAACTTACTACTTTGATGGAGGGGGAGTGGGGGGGTTGACTGTCCGATCAAACTTATTATGGGATTTGTACAAAAAAAACAAAACTACAACACCGTATGGGATGTCCGAAGCCAAACAGCGTGGGATGAATGCAAGCGACGGGTGAAATGACACGTAACGCGATGCTAACGAAGCGGAAAAGATTTAAAACCCTGCCGCGGAGTGACAGGAGAGCCGAGTGACAACGGCTAATGCTAACGTGTCAACTGGCGGCTAAGGCGAACTTACTTGTGGAAGGAGATTTCTTTGTCTTTGTGGTAGCGGTTCTTGCAGCCGTACGCCGAGCACGTCTGCACCATGGCTGCCACCGGCTCGGCTCTCATCCAGACGCGGGGTGGAAGTTCGCGGAACTCCGCTTTAGACGGCGCCAGCGTTTCTTTCTCCACCTCCTCCTCCTCCTCCAACGCCGCCGCCGCCGCCGCCACCTCTCCCACTCGAGCTTCACTGACACCAACAATAATGGAGGACGAGACGTAATGACGTCAACGTCATGTGACCGGAAATGTCCAGTCGGTCTTGTCAATTCCATTTTTAAAACGTTTAAAACGTTATTTTCACTTTAAAAACATTTAGACATATTTATATTAATTGTTAAAGACAGCTGCAGGAAAAACATACGCAACGCTTATTTTCTGTATTCAATTTGCATAATACATCGCGACAAATTGTAACTGTGACTAGCAGTCATAGTTGACTCATGGGAAATGTAGTTTTATGTTTTATTTTCAATGAAGTGTGAGAATCGTGTTAGGAGGAAAAACAAGAATAAATAAAACAACAATAAAACTGAAATGTTGGAAAAATAATTCTGCTACATATGTAACATAGGCCGGCATAGGTCAAAAATGATTGGGCCCGATGATTACGGTCACTGAATGATGAAATTAAGCCATTCAAAAGATGAAAAACAGTGGAAAGAGCGAAAATAATGTGACGGCACAGGCTTTCATCACTTTACTGACAAATATCAGCTTTCAAGGAGCTCATGAACAGAAAATCTGGAGTTGCATTTTTCTGTGAACTAATCATCAAAAAAAAAAAAAAATATCCCCAGCTAGCTTTTACAAAAAAAAAAGAAAACCTAACAAATCCTAAATCTTGATAGTTCACTTTTTTTCCCAGTCTGCACACATATGCACCGTCTAAGTTGGCATGAAGGAATAAACACGACAGAAAGCGAAAAAAAAAAGATACAAGAAAAGTACACAGATTTTATTGGAGATTCTATTTGTTCAAATTATGACTTGGCACACAAATGCAGCACTTTTGCAGACTTCAGAAAGGACAAAACAAATAGAAAAGTATGAAAATGCCTCCCGGCGATTCTTTTTAGGGGTGGTGTGAAATCACCCAGGTTATTTTATACATGAAACCTTTGTTATTAACAGACAAGTTTTTATCAAACAAATTTTGTTGAATTCCTTTTACCGAGTTCAAAAAAAGAGGGGCAAAGCCTTGACCATGCTGTGATTTCATTTTTTTACAGCGTCGATAGAAGATGGATCTTTCCTCTCCGTTGGGGGAAATCACAAAAACTTCAGCGAAAAGGTTAAGGAGTTGTACTAAATGAGACTGCAGGACACAGAGCGAAGGGCGAACACAGATGTTTACGCTCTCCCTCAACATTCGGGGAGGTTTTGAGCGACGACAGAGGTCAGTGGTTTTCTTGTCACTGAATACTTAATTCAGTCATTCATTATCTATATCGATCACAGGGCCACATATCGAGACATTCAACCACTCACCCTCATTCACACAGCATATACAGACATGCAACCGTTCACTCGCTTATTCACAGTCATATAGACACAACAATTCGTCTGGACGATTTAGGGTCTCTGATTGACCTACTGCATGTTTTTGGACTGCGGGAGAAAACTGGAAAACCCAGAGGAAACCCGCACAAGACGCGGGGAGAGACGCTCTCTCGGGCCACGCCTGTCAGAATCCAACTGGGGATCTTCTTACTGTGAGCCCGAACAACTGCACCGACCTGAACACTTTCCCCAGTATACGTTTAAGCAATAACGTGACGTCTGGTAGAGCTCCATAGAGTCTTGTTAAAGTTTTGTCCATCAAAATGTGAAATAAAACAAAGAAAACATGTTTTAAAATGACCGAGGCGGTGGAGGAGGAGGAGGAGGAGGATGTTGTTGTTGTTGTTGTTCTGGGATGTGAATCTACTCAAATGCAAGTCGAGAAAGATGGGAAATGACGGCAAAGATACACATCTTGATAAATAAAGAGCTACTTTACAAGAAAGCCATTTGAAATACCTGGAATAGAGCTGTGTGTGTGTGTGTGTGTGTGTGTGAGAAACCATTATGTCTTTCCTGCAGATTCAAAGAGTGATCAATTCTTGTCCAAGCACAAAGCATGTATGTGTGCATTTACGTGTAAATCCCAGTTTCCTCAATCCACTGCTGTCTTTATATTTCCTTCCGCACTCAGGTTAAAAACACAGATTTTCCTCAAAGGCTTTCTGCCAGAAAGTCTACTGAACATGTACTTTGTTTCTTTTGTCATGTAAAAAAAAAAAAATTCAAAAAATCACGTCATTGGAAACCTTTTTGGCCCAAACAGGCCTCAGCTAGCCAATGACAAACACCCCTATTTATTTTATTTTTTTAATTACACAGTAAATAGCCTTTATGGAAGAAAATGACTGAACTCTTTCTTGGGCCTGTTTGGAAGGCTGAAAGATTATGTTAGATATTCTCCTCCCACAGGACAAGCAACTCCACAACATCATTTGGGAAATTCAGACAGTATTACTCTGCATTGAAAATTCCCACATTAAGGGTGTTGTTGCTGTTTTACTATCTGTATATTTATTTTTTGAAGGTCTTCTTATTTAAATTCTGATACTGAGACACCATCTGAACAAAATCAAGATTTCAACTTCGATCTCAATACCGTGTATAAAATAAATATATTTAGTGTCTCTAGGGTCTTTCTTAACACAAATCTGGCACTTTTATTTATTTTTTTTTAATTTATCTGTTTTTCAATCTACTGTGGCCCCAGTACACAGGTGTACTTATCAAACTGTTTCTTTTTTTCAGTAGCCCTTCGTCACCTTACTTTCTGAGTATTTTCTGGCAGAAAGGCTTCAAAGTGAACTTCTCCAAAGGCTTAAAAAAAACAAAAAACGGCCTTTTCATTTGCTCGCGGTCTGATTGTATAAGAGCGATCTTTCAGCTCAAACACAGTAATAATGACACATCGCAGAACGTCCTTGCTGTGATTCTTCCAGGGTTCTGCAACTCTGGAGTTTTCATTTTTTGCCGTTCTGGTTTGATTTTTCCACAAGCCTGACATGAAACCGAGTTCAACTTTTCCAGGATCACCTCAACAAAGCTTTGTGAGCAGTATCACAAAGGCGGCTGACGCCGGTGATTAAACAGGAATTTCTCGCAGTATTTCTTCTTCTTAGGCGTGTATCTTTGTGTTTCTTTGAAGGAAACGTGCTAAAAAAAGAAAATATCCACTGCCTTTCAAAAAAAAAAGGCGCCTAGATCTTTACTGCGTCTGATCACGAGGCAATGTTCAATGAAGCAGATAACTGGATGATCAACAGAAAGTAGGGCTGTAAAAATCAACATTATACTCGCGATTAATTAATTTCATGATTAATTTAATTTAAAAATTAACGCATTTAATGCATGCACAACGCACAATGACTGAAAATCCACAGTTCCACTCACTGGTGGGAAATGGCGTTCCGATGCTTTCTGGTGGCAGAACCAGCTCCGACGAGATGGACGGCTCGAAACAAAATATTGGCCACTCGAACGGAAGTTCGAGTCCAAATGAACCCAAGACGGTACGGAGGGGTTTGATTTCCGTCACAGTACTTCTCGCCTCGCGCTTAAAGCTCCACGTAACCGCTAAGCGGATATTAGTCTGGGTCTGGGATTCCCCTGCAAGGATTCCAGGCAGCGCGGCTCCTGGATTTGACTGAACCTTCAGGGACCATCAGGGCCTCAGACCATGTGAACAATATAGTCTGTCACAGTAGGTGGATTAAAGAGGGCTATGTTAATACTGAATTTTTTTTGATAAAAAAAAAGACAGAAGTGTGTTTTAGATATATATATATATATATATATATATACGTATATTATGAGGAGTTAAACCCCCACATAATGAAACACCATTAAAAATGGGCGTAAATTAATCATGATTAATCTCAATTAATCACATCAGCCGGATTAATCTGATTAAAATTTTTAAAATTCTGAAAGCCTGAGTATAGATTATTTTGACAGGTTTTGATACATTAACTTGCTGTTTAGGCCTACGGCGTCATAACAGTTCGTCCTGCTGAAATTCAAACCACCTTTGTGATACTTGAGCTCCTGGCGTGACGCTGAAATTGCAAATCCTGCTTCCTGCTCTGAAACGTCCGGGCGCAGCAGCCGGACTCCCGCGGCAGAAGACAGTAACGACTGACCAGGAGAGCCTCCTTTCACCGGTAAGTGAAAATATTACAAAAAAAAAAACAAAATAAAAACAAAACACAAGCTTTCATTTGGCAAAATGTCTGTTTCTACAGCGACGAGATGAGAGCGTGAAAACCCGAAAAACTCCAGTTAGTAGCAAACTGAGCTCCGCTTTAAGTGCCGCGGGAGAAATAAAACACTCTTCTCGCAGGCAGTTCTGTTCAGACTGTGGTTTACATTCACTCCTTCTGTTCTCCTCCACTGTAAATCTATTCCTTGTCCTCTTCGTCTTTGTCGGCCTCCTCCCCCTCCTCCTCCTCCTCCTCCTCCTCCTCGTCTTTCGGTTTATTTTCCTCCTCGCCACCTGCGGCCCCTTTGCTGCTGCCGTTTTTCTCGCCACCTTCATCGCCACGGGCCTCATCCTCAGCTTCTTTCGAGTCGTCCCCGTCACCGGCATCCTGCGTTTCATAACACACGTAAGACTCGATCGTATGCAGGGGATTGAAAAAATGAATTCGTAACCTGAATAAATAAATACGAATAAAACTTGAGGAGCGCAACTTTATTCCATTATTTACTTTGTGTTTTAGTGTATTTCTTTATTTTGAAGTAATTTCAAGAGGCTTTTAGCTCCTTGGCAGATTTTTAGGTAGTTTCTCACTTGTTATTTCCAGCATTTTTTTTTTTAACCATAATTCACCCGAGACATCAGAGTATTCTGAAATAAACGTTTGTGTATATATATATGTAAGCTTTACAGCAAAGGACCAAACAAAGGAACTCAACTTTATGAAGTTCTTGTATTTCAATGTGCAGCTCATTGTACAGAGCACAGTTTGTACATTGCACAGTTTATCTTATGGCCACTATGCACAATAATTCCTTTTGCGCAATAACCCATAACCAATGTGAATAGAACAACGCGTCGTGGTTCTCCGTGAGGAATTATTTATAATTTTTTGTACTTTTGCACCATGGGTTTTAGAGAAACGCTATTTCGATGCTCTGCATGTGTGAACGTATGGCAGTATTGACAATAAAGTTGGCTGACTTATAAATAGAGTGCAATATTGTCCTATATTAATATTTATTCGTACATGTCTGTATTTTATTATTGATTGTTATACATACATCTGTCGTGTACCCTTTGAGTGGGAGCTGCTGCTTCAACAAAAAGTGAATTTCCCTTGGGGATCAATAAAGCATCTCTGAGTGCAGTTTATTGCATTGACGTGCAGCCTGTTGTACTCAAATCCAGTTTCTAAAGATGTGTGCTTCTTCGGATGTTTCTGCAGCCCTCCGATTGCTTTCTAAGGTGCAAATAAAGCGTATCTAAATTTGAATTTTTGGAGTCCGGCGCTTGCAGAGGGGTGTGCGTACCTGCTTGACCCTGCTCCTCCTCCGGTTGGGGACGCGGGCCTTCATCCTGCGGGACAGCGCCAGCAGCTTGTTGTGCCTCTGCCTCCTCTTCGCCTTCTCCGCTTCCTCCAGCCGCTTCTCGTCCGCATGTTCCGAATCCGAGTCCTCCTGCCTCTGGACGCGGCTGCGCTTCCGGGGCTGCGCCGTCACCTTCGGCTCCCTCCGCGCCCTCTTCCCCCTCTTCTCCCCGACTTCGGAGTCTTCATCGTCGTCGTCTTCCTCCCCGGAGCTGGACGACGAGGAGGTGCTGTCGTCGCCGCCGAGGAAGGAGCGCTTCCTGCGGGTCACGGAGCGGCTGTCGTCGCTGGACGTCCCCGCGGAGTCGCGCTCCTCCTGCTCGCTGTTCTCCTCCGGGGAGCTCTGGAAGTCGGACTGGGAGCCTGACGAGGACGAGGAAGAGAAGGAGCCCTCGTCACTGTCGTCCAGGATGGAGGCGGGCAAGCCGATCTGCCGCGTCTTGAACGCGGCCGTCTTGGTTTTCCGCATGGAGGCGAACATTTTCCGCTTGTAGAGGCTCTCCATGTTGGCGCGACTCCCGTGACATTAAACAACAAGGAACGAGAAGCCCGAGGAAGGAGGCGGTTGCGAGCTAGCTAGCTTGTTAGCATCGGCGCGTCACAACGGCGGCGTCGTGTCGGGGGTCTAAAAGGACGAAATTCTCTTTTTCATCTCCTTTTTAGTTTTACAAAAACAGACGGCGTCGCTGTCCGTGCTCCAAGGCGGACTTTGCGGAGCGCAAAACGAACCGCAAGCCGATTTCTCCCCGCTGCGTTGCTAGCTGTGTTGTTGTTGTGGCTCTCTCGTTCTTCTTCGTTGGTGGGGATTTACGGTAGATGGTGACTATAGCGCCCCCTGGTGGTCGCCGCGTGTAACTGCTGAAGAACTGAGGCCTATGCAATTTCCAAAAAGATAAACTTTTGTCACAGCAGCCTAACAGTTCTAACTCCCCCAAAATAAATATGAATATGAATATTAATCGAGACGCAGTTAGAAGACAGAAGATAGCCAGGATATCCACAAATAAATAGACAGCAGGGAGAACAACATCAGGTTTAAGAATGGACAACAGAATGGGACAGTAAGGGTGAAAAATAGACAACCAGAACTAAAGGAGAATCTAAATAGGAAGACAATAGCAATGACAAGAATAAAATAAATAAATGAAAATAGGCAGGATGCTTGCAAGAGTACTACAGATGCAGTGTTTGCTTTGAGAATGCTAATAGAGAAAAAGGCCAGAATGAGGTGCATTATGTTTTTGTAGACCAAGAAAAGGCATATGAGAGGGTGCCAAGAGAGGAGCTCTGGTATTGTATGAGGAAATCTGGAGTGGCAGAGAAGTATGTTAGACTGGTGCAGGACATGTATGCTCGCTGTGAGACAGTGGTGAGGTGTGCTTTAGGGGTAACATAGAGGTGGAGGTGGGACTCCATCAGGGATCAGCTCTGAGCCCCTTCTTGTTTGCAGTGGTGATGGACAGGTTGACAGATGAGGTTAGACAGGAATCTATGGATGGAGTCCCAGATGGCAGGAAAACAAATGGCTTTTTGGCTGAAATGTGACCCACACTCAGCATCCTTTCTTTCCCAGCGGTGGATTATCGACGTGTGACCGCCTCGGTCAGCGCTCCCTCCTGGGGTGACGCATAAATGGCAGTGTTTCATCTGCTCCTGATGCTCGATGTCGAAGTCCAACTAGTTTAAACTTTCTGCTCTGCAATTCGCCAAGCGGCTGTAACCCAGATACAGGGTCCTCACAGAGAAGGCCCAGATGTGTTACTCCTTTGACACGACCCCCTAATATTCATCCAAACTCTGCATTTGGTTTGTCGCTGGTCTTTTGAGTTCTTCTTTTCCCTCCTGGAAGCAAACATAGATGGTCAAGCAATGCTCCGATTGCTGCTATTTCCTGTGACGCACACATACGAGTGTTTTGCCGCTCCAAATATCAGGAATCTGCAGTTGAATTACTGATAAAGACACTGTTTTGTAAATTTAAAAGATGTTTTACTGGACATGATGAAAAGAGAGAAGCTGAAGGTCGCAGAGATGAAGATGTTGAGATACTCTTTGGGAGTGACCTGGATGGATAGGATCAGGAATGAGTCTATCACGTTAGATGTTTTGGAGAGAAGGTCAGAGAAGCCAGACTGAGATGTTTGTCATGTACAGAGGAGGGAGGGTGAATATATTGGTAGACAGATGCAGAAATTGGAGGTATAGAGGAAGACCAAAGAGAAGACTTATGGACGTACTGAAAGGGGATATGAAGGTAGTTGGTGTTGGAGGATACAGAGAATGGGGTTAGATGGAGGGGGTGGATTCCCTGTGGAGTGCCCTGAAGGGAAAAGCCCAAAGGAAGAATTTGCCACAGGGGTGCAGGACATGTATGCCCGAGACAAAGTTAAGACTGAGATGGTTTGGATATGAACATAGGAGTGTTCATGTTGCTTAGGCGACCCCTGAAGGGAAAAGCCGAAAGGAGAGGAAAAAGAAGAGGAAGGCAGGATGCAAGTGGGCTTGGACCAACAAGGATTAAATAAAGACAGCAGAGTTAGGGGCATGACATGTGAATGGGTGAAGTAGTGAGGTTGCGGTAGCAGCACGGATGCACCTCAGGCCCGTCAGAGTTGTGTGCCATCCAAACTGCTGTTATACCATCTTCATATGTCTACCTTTGGATTAGCGTTCGTCAAACTGAGAGTTTGAAGAAATATGGGCCAGATCACACATATTGAGTTCCTTCCGCAAGGCTCTCCCTGAGAGATAGGGTGAGAAGCTCGGTCACCCAAGACTGAAGTGGAAGGCGAGAGGGAACTGTAGGTCTCAGGAGTGAGTTTTATTAGATGTTCCGGAAAAGAAAGCTACCCTGAGTTGGTTTGCACATGAAGAGGGGACGCTGGAGATCCGAGATGCTGAGGTTGGAACTGCCAGGCGGGAGGCCTGGAGGATGACCGCGGATTTAATGGATGGAAGGGAAAAAAGACAGAAGGTAAGTTGGTGTTGGAGAAGAAGATGCAGATGGAGCTGGAGGAAGGTGAGAATGTGGAGAACCCTGAAGGGAGCAGTCCAGAGAAAAAGCAGATATTTAGTCCGGCCCTGACGAGGGAAGCGGCTTCAATGGAATACAGATAATTTTAGTCTTTTAATGTTGATGCAGAAGTTTAAATCTTTTTCAACAAAATGGTCCTTTTTAAGATTTCTACTCATATGAACTTCCTCAAAGACTCCAAATTTGATCTGCAATGTCATATTTTTTCATTTTTTTATTACTTTTTTCATACAAATGAGTTTAGAAAGGCGCCCACCGATAAAATGTATTATTGTGGTAATGTAAAAAAAGATTTTATCAATTGCTTTTATCAACATCATACTGTGCGTGTCTATTTAATGCGAAACACTCGTGTGTTTACCCGCCGTTTCGTGCAATCGTGGGAAAGATTTATTTCAAAAACAAGCGTCAGAAAGTAGAATTACTCGAGATGTCAAGCGGTATATAAAAAATTTGGGGCTATTATTCAGAATCTTGTTTTCTTGCTTGAATTTTAGTTACTTTTTTCACTTATTCGGTGACGGGTTGATGTAAAATAAATTTATCTGGAGTCCTTTACCTCGGGTCGTTCAAAGACAAACAACGGAGCCTCCGTTTCAATGCTGGTATGTATTTCAAACATGATGGTTTCATATCAACATTTACACATTCGGAAACATTCGGAAACAGCATCACGACTTCTGCGCCAGGAGCGTACTCAGTTTGATCTTCCCGTCCATGGAGGCGGTGAGGCAGGTGCCGCAGTCCACCGCCGAGCACCAATCCACCGTCACCACCGGCGCTTTGTGCCCGCCGAGCGGCAGCACGCTCTCCAGGGCCGGTTCGCGGTCGGTCAGCTGGGGACGCGTCGCCAAACACGATTATGCATCGTCGGTATCGAGCGTTAAGATTTAAAATTTCTCCTCATTAGTGTAGTTACCCTGTAGATAAGTCCTCCAAAGCTGGAACAAGTCAGGACATGTTGACCCTCGGAGTCAAAGGCGAAGAGTCGACCTCGCGGCACCTGGACCTGGAAAAAATAAAGGTAAATTTACACACTGAGATGCTAGTTGATGCTCATCTGGCTTTCTGATTCTGGTTTCTTTAGTAAATAAAAGTAGTTTGTTTACTGTGTGTCCCAAACTTTAAGATCAGGGGTGCTTTTTCAGCATAATGGTTGCCCTCAAAGGGCCACATGTAACGGTAACGGTACAAATGTAACCAAATGTAATGTAAAATAAATGTTACTACTCCTGAATGTTAAATAGCTTAAACGTTAAGTTAAATAAATAACTGAATTTATCACTCATTCGAATCCAAAATGTTTTGCTTTTGGTTTTTAATTCTTGGACAATTTGTTGTTTTTCTGGAAGGCTAACTTTAGCATACTTAGCTCCAACCAACGCTGCCTCATCACACAAAAGACACACCACTTTTTATCCTTGAAGCACAAACATTTATTAGATTTTCCTTCCTTCTTGAAACCTTCCATCCGCATCAACTTTTCTCTCCCTGGACATTTATTGTTCTAACTTCAACTTGTTGAAAATAGCATTGATGTGGATACGCTGCCATCTAATGCCGTCAATTAGCGGGTAGCACTTATCGTGGGAAATGTAGTTTATTGCCAATGCACGCATTCGACACGTGTTAAGCCTAATCCAGGGGTGGGCAAACTTTTTGGCTCAGGGGCCGCATTGACTTTTAAAATTCGACAGACGGGCCGGGTCCCTCCAAGATATGATACATATGAAACAAAAAAAAACAAAAAAAAGCATTTGTTAACAGCCCATTTCAGACTTGTCTGACATTTGCTTTGAAAATAAAACCAGCTTGGTTTTGAAGGTTCTGACATTTGCTTGCATTTCGTGCACAAACCGTTTTTTTGCCCAGCTCAATCATGAGTGTCAGTGTGTCCACAGTAAAGGCTAAATCGCAAAGCCAATCAGTGTCATGCAGCTCAGGAAAATAGCTCAAAAAATGAAATAATCTCCTTTTTGAGTTCCCACATTCATTCATCCAATCATTCACATCGAGTATGAACTTTGTTCCGATCTTTGGCGGGCCGGATGAAAAGGACCAACGGGCCGAATTTGGCCCGCGGGCCGTAGTTTGCCCACCCCTGGCCCAATCAGACCTTTTAAGACATTCTCGCGGGCCACATTAAATGACGCGGCGGGCCACATTTGGCCCGCTGGCCTTGAGTTTGACACGCGTGTTTCAGATAGCCCTTCAGGTGTAACATCTGGAACGACAGGGAGACCGCTGTTGCTGCTAGAACGCCACCACACGTCGATCTGGATGGATTATCATCTGCGCAAATCAGTGCTAACACATCTACAGGGCATTACGGAGTGTGCATATTTTTATGACTTTTGGTCTTTTTAGATCTCCGTTGGTACGTTTGGACGGCGCTCACCTGTTTGTACCCGCTGTACCCCGACAGGACAAAAGGCCCAGTGGCTTCTTGAGGTAAGATCTTCTCTGACTGCTTCACGCCGCAGCGGTGGATGTTCCACTGGATGAACTGAACACACACACACACACACACACACACACAAATGTGAAACTACAACCGAACTGACATTTCCGTGTCGGGTTTTCCGTCAATTTAAACGCACGCACAAACCTTTCCGTCTTCGCCGATGCTGAACACGGTGTTCTCGTCGTAGCTGAACTCCACGCTGTAAACTTCCCCGTCGTGGGCTCTCCAGCTCATGGCGCTCTCGTACTGTTGCATGTCTGCGGTACATCGTGCACGGGGAGGAGTCGGAGTGACGCGCCGCTTAACACACTTTCAAGAAGGGATTCACCGCCCTCTCGATTCGGTTGGATTATACCAGGCGACCCGCGGCTCTTTGACCCCTCTGATGAAGCCTCCCAGCGGCTTTTGAAAATAATTAATGAGTATTTAATTAAAATGTATCTTATTTTATCATTTAAAATTTATTTTTTATTTTTGACCCTCCTAATAAACGACTGCACGCGCCAGGAAAAAGGTGACAGCACACAGAGAGAGGAAGGCATTTTTGGTTTGCTTTTGTTTTTTTTTTTTTCAGAAATACAAGGACTCAATTTGATATTGGGTATTTTGCTTAAAAGTAACCTTCAACCCAATGTCTTCAAAATGTAATTTCATTTTCTTTGCAGTTGTTCATGATGGATTTAAAAAAATGCAACACATATTTTGTTTATACATTGTATAAATGCAAAAAAAAAAAAAAAAAAAAAAAAATTACATGCTGTATTAATTCATTCTAAATTTCAAAAGGGTTTTTTGGCTCCTGATGTTTTCTTTACTGTGGGGAAACTGATCCAAATGTCCAAATGGGTGGTAAAGGTCGCCGACCCCTGCGTTATACGATCCATCTCCATGCCGGGTCTTAACCAGCTGGTGAAACACGATATTTTTGACGATACCGCAAAGCAGCGGTCGGGAACCCATGGCTCGCGAGCCACATATGGCTCTTCCGGTGACGGCATGTGGCTCCCAGATAATTTTGAGTGGGGAAAAAAAAAAATCTTAAAAACTTTTAAAATATTTGTTATATTTCTTCATAATACTGTGTCATTTTAAAGTCAACAGAAATGAGTTTTGAAGATAGATTTCACAGGTCGCCCGTCGGTCGGGTCGGGAACCGATGGCCTCCGCACGTCCGGGTCATTGCAAAGGTGAAGAAATCAATTTTATTAGTTAGCAAGCTACTTTATCCTTCTATCGGAAAAGATGGTGAAAAGAAAAAAAGACGTGGGCAGAGGAATTTGCATTTGGATCTGCGGTATGTCGAATGCGCAATGATAAAATTGCATTGATGAAACAATCAAATATAAAGCGGCACTTCGAACAAATCCATGCGGCACCAGAGGTCGCATTAAAAGTAAGGCATATTTAATTTATCATACGTTAAAAATACTATATGGCTCTCAGTGAAATACATTTCGAAATATTTGGATTTTATTGCTCTCCCAATCAAAAAGAATCCTGACCCCGGCTGTAAGGCCTTAAGTCCTGTGGTTATTAGTGGCGTATTTTAGTATTTTAGTTTTGCATGGCAAGTTTAAAAAATAGCATGAGTCTTGTCCAGTTGACGCATCCCGGGAACTCCATAAAAACCAAAACGTTCCCAGATGTCTGTCTTCAAATTATTATTATTATTATTATTTTTTATTCTGCTTCGGCTGCTGCTGCTTTGCTCCTCTGCCGTGTTGCGCCTTTTTTTTTCCCTAATTTTCTCACTACACTCACGTGTCCTTAACCCGTAATGCGACATGAACTTTAAAACGTTGCCATCCACGCGGAAACACATAACGCGACCGTCAGACTCGTTTTAGTTTGAATTTAAAAAATTGATTATGTGACTTAACTGCATCAATTCGTCCGATCGAGCATCTCGATGCATCTTTTGAGTCCATAATTTTCCGAACTCCCTAGTTTTCAAACTGCGAAATGTTAAAGTAACGTCGATCTGACGGCGCCGGTCTTAAAACTCCTCATGTTGGATGGTTTCATATGGCGTGTGTGTGTGTGTCTGATCTTTCATCAGCCGGTCGGAAACGTCGAACAGGCGTCACACACTGACCGAACAGCCTGATGACTCCGTCGGCAGCTCCCGTCACCAGCAGGTTGCCGTTGTGGTTGAAGGCGGTGCAGTTGATGGCGACGGGCTCGGGCTCTAAAGAGAACTGGAGCTGAGACAGAAAGGCGGATGCTGAATGAAAGAAGATCATCCTTTAACTCTTTATGGACGTATCGGTTGTTTGTTTTTTTTTTTACCTGCTGTTTGACCGTCTTGGTGTCCCAGAGCAGCAGCTGTCCGGACACCGGGATGGGCAGTCGAGGAACCGACTCGGCGCTTCCCGATCGGCTGAGAGCGGCGGCCGAGCAGACGAACGACGACCCGCTGGGACTGCAGGCTAGAGACAGGATACTGAGAGAAAACAACAAATCATGAATTCATTCAAATGCATTTTTTTTTTTTTTTTTTTTAACCCCAAAATCTAATTTCCTCTCTTTTTCACCTGGATATTTTTACATGTCAAAGGTACGGGAAACAGGCGGTCCTACCGTGGATGAGCTTCGTCGATGTTCATCTCATACAGGTTCTTTTTGGAGTCGGTGTCGTAAAGCCGAACCGTTCCCACGCCGCTGCCGAGCAACAGCTGCAGCCGAACAAACAAACATGTGCACTTTTTTCGGGAGGGGCGTCAATTTCAAAGGTTATCTCATCGATTCGCCACAGCTGAGCAGTTTGTTTTCTCTAGACTACAGCTTCAAAAATACAGTATTTTCACAACTATAAGGCGCACATAAAAGATTAGATTTTCTTCAAAATGTGCAGCGTACCCTATAGTGCAGTGCGCCCTGTGTGTGTAGTAGAGAACACCATGAGAACGTTATTGGGGGAAGTGTGGGCGTCGATTGCATATAAAAGAACGGGTTTGTAAGTTATGCAGAACATGTTGTTTTAACACATCCAGCAACATCGCTAACATGGACGAGGTGCCGCTCGCTTTCGACATCCCGGTGAGTCACACAGTGGAGAAGAAGGGGACCAGCACGGTAGTTTCACTAAGAGTAGAAGGCAACAATATGTGAATGGATTGTAGATGCTCGGCTAACGTGTCTGCCGGCACTGTTGTTCAAGCTTTCGCAAAAAACGGCATCATTTCCGAGGAGCCGCAAGGCACGGAAAGTAACTCCGACAGTGAAGAAAGTGAACCTGGCATGTTTGATGGAGATTTAACGCAGCTGTTCAAATCAGAAACAGAGGACGAGGACTTCCATGGGTTCGATTGATGACAATTACCGGTAAAAAAATGTGAATACCTAACTCAGTTTAGCTCCCGATCTATTTTTAAATACGCAGACTTGTATGCTTGTGTGTGTGTTGTTGTTGTTGTTGTAAGGCGGACGTAGTAGAGAACACCATGAGAACGTTAAAGGGGGCGTGGATTGTATATAAAACCCGCGCCTTATAATCAGGTGCGCCTTATGTGTGAGTTAAATAAAGTAATGGCACACATAATTGAGACTGTGCCTTTTAGTGCGGTGCGCCTTATGGTCGTGAAAATACAGTATGTTGATTAGTCTTACATGAATTCCGGTGGAACCTTGAAATACAACTTCGGCGTTTTCTTACAAGCCGAGATCCGAGCGAGGAAGATAAGCGTTTGACAACGACGTGCCCGCCGCTGTCAGTGAGGAGGCGTTTAAAAAAAAACAAAAACAGGACGCGCCGCATGCCGCTAAGTAGCTCAGAGAAATCATGGGGAAAAACACGAGGTGTGTGTGTGTTGTGAAATCGTCCATGAAGAGATGGAGAAGCTGTTGTGGGTGAGATATTGCGACCGAGAGCGTCATTTGGCGCAGCGGAGGGCGGGAACGTCAACGGACGAGGCATCGGAAGAGACATTCAAAACCAATTTGATGGTTTTAAAAAGAGGAGCCAAATTCACTCCGTCGCTAAATGAGGTTTAGCCTTTAAGTGTAGCAAAGTGTGCAAGTTGCATTTAGCAACACATTGTAACATTAAATGCCAGGAAGTTAAGTGATATAGCACCAAATTATTATTTATTTTTATACATTATTTGACATAAAGTGCACTTGTCTTATTTAAAACATGTAGCAAAAACAGGGGTTTGGAACGGATCAATTGCACTTCAATTCATTTCAATGCGGAATTTTAATTTGAAACAAGAGCTAATTGAGTTACGAACTCGCTCACAGAACAAGTTAAACTCCTAAATCAAGGTTCCGCCGTCCTATATTTTGGATGATTGACGGTCTCACCAGTCTGTCGGGTTTGGTGGCCCATTCCAAAGACAGCAGAGGAGACTTGGACATGATGGTGGCTTTGGTTTGCATGATGGGGTTGAAGGACCACACCTGAGGGGGCGGAGAAAAGTGGAAGCGCTTCATCTCGTGCGTTTTTCCTCCACGCGTTTTGCGTGAGAAAAACACCACGCGGATTCACCTTGATGACCCCGTCCACATCCAAACTCGCCACCCGGCGCCCGGAGCAATCCACCCTGGAATATGAGCTAGCGTTAAAATAGCTTGAGCTACGACCTCTGAGCTAGCTCGTGCTAAAGGCAGACCTGCAGTGCATGATGGAGGAATGGTGTTCGCCATACTCCTCCTGGCTGAGCTTGATGAAAGGCTGATCCACGGACACGCCCCCTCCGTCCGACGCCGCTCCGCAGCCCTTGCTGTTCGGCGCCGGGTCGGGAGGGTCGCCGGAGCTCTCGGGCTCCGGCTCCCCGACGTCGCCCTTCTTCTCTGGGATCTGCGGGGAAAAGCCACAGCAGCCGGACGACGGATTAGCGATGCTAGTGTCGCAGGAGGTCCAGCAACCGCCTCCTCTTTGTGTTTTGAAGTGTTGTTAAGCAAGATACTAAACCCCTTGTGCTGCCTACTGCTCACGGTTCATCTAATTTCCCCGTGAGGGATTAATACATTATTATTATTAAGGAAAAGGACCCCATGAGAGGTTGAATTGTTACTTTGATGCATTTTCCCTTCGGTATTGCTTCACCTTCATGGTCATTTCCACCTCTACATGTGCTTGGTCCAGTTGCTTCATTCCACACTGGATCACCACTAATGTTACCTTGAATTTTTTATATGTCTGGGCATACGATCATACGGGATCATAGCTTCCATTTAGTCCATTTTTTTTTTTTATATGTCTGGGCATACGGTCATATGGGATCATACGGGATCATAGCTTCCATTTAGTCCATATTTTTCCATCAGAAAACTCGCTTGCTACTTTAGCTTCGCTGCATGTTTTGCAGCGCAGACCTGTATCACTCAAAAAAGAAAAAAAATCTCACCAGTTTCACCGCTCGTTCTTCTATTTGCACGTACTCCGACAGCCGTTCCAACTTAAAAGAACTGCATTTCTTTTTTTACTTTGGTTTGGTGAGGGGATGTATCACTTTCACTGCCCGCACGTTTTGTCGCGATGAGGAGTTAGCATGTTAGCATTAGCTAACACTGTTATTATTGCTATTTCGCGTGTATGGGCAGAGCACGTGCGAAAGTACCGTCAATGTCTTGATTGGCTGCGTAGCGTAAAATTGCATCGCATCTTATGATTGGCCGGACACCTGTCACTCACTGAATTACAAATGATACAGAAAAAATTTTATACATTCAATTCATATTCATTAATTATTCATATTATTATTCATATATTCATTAATATTAATCAAATCTTTGTGGCTAACAGTTAACAGTTAAGAACATTTATATTTCATTGTATTTCTTTTTCTTCCTCCTTCCTAATATTATCTATTACTGTTATGTTTTTACTTGAAACTCTGGCACAACAATTTCCTTCGGGATAAATAAATTTGTTCTCATCTCACTTCATTTGCAGCGCGCTCACTGCGCTGGATCGTTTTTCTTGTGCGCTGAGTGTGCGAGCAGTGCGTAATTGCAAAGTTGCGCAGCTTAAAGGGAACACTGACCACCACTAATGTGTTCGCACACATATTTATTCATAAATAATGTGTTGTCATTATCATTATTATTTCTCAGACGAATCCAAACACACTATATTGTAAATGTCTCCACCGTGATATAGTGATCTTTCAGAATTAATCCTCCGGCATTTTGGCATTTAGCGGAAGAGGACACGTGAGGAGTTTGAGATAAAACATCCGATTTTAGAACAACAAGCGGATGCCATTTGTGCACGTGTTCAGGCACCTGTGGTGGTGGTTTGGAGAAAAGCTCCTTCCGCTCTTTCTCGTGCTCCTGGATTCTCTTGTGTCTGGGGTGTGTTTGCTGGTTCGTGGACTGTTGGGTCTGAAAGCCTGCATGTTCACTTGCCGACGCCTGGCCGGAGACGGGCTTCCCCTCCTTAGCTTGGACTGCGTCTTTTGATTTGGCAGTCTAGAGAAGATCCAGAAGAAAGAACTTAACAATTTGGAAAACCCATGAGAAACTGTCAAGTGATGCAAAGACACCCGTCGTAATCTTCGTATTTCGAGTAAAACGCGAAATGTACACTTAGCCTGGCTTCAAGGTCAGCTCCGAAGATGAGCCGAAAGATATACTGTCCAACACAGAATCGACAATTTTGATATTAAAGTGAACGGACGGCCTTTTTCTGACAGCTACACCGACTTGTTTTGGACGTTTTTACAAGGCGTTAAAGCAGTTTGCGTGATTTCAGTGAAACTGACTTTCGCGTTGAGGAGTTAAGACGTTGTTTTTCTCTTACCTGACTGTTCGTGAGGTCCTTTCTGCCCACCGAGGCCTGGCTGGGAGAAGATCCGCTGGCCACCTGCGGCATTTTCCCCGGAGTGCGCCGGCCTTGTGGTAGGAATGTAGAGAAGAAATTTCTGGAAGGAGTGGTGGCGGCGCTGACAGCACGTTGACTCGACACCAAATCCCTAGAGAGAGAGAGAGAGAGAAAGATGAATATGAACGTTCCTGTTTGAGTGAAAACCTTTAGGATGGGTTTTTGTCCATAAATGGATCGTCTCCAATAATCGAATTCAGTCCGAGCTTTATCCCCTTCTGGGAAGCAACCGGAGCCAGAGTGCTAACAGAACGCAGAAAGAAACAACAACAATGCTGAAACAGCGACTCGGCATAAGAAGTCCCAATTTACATTCCATCTTAGAAGCTTTGGTCGATCAGATGACGGGAATACGGACGTATGTGATGTGCAACTAGACATGGATTTAATTTCTATGCCGATGATACCAAATTGTACATGGCCGTTTATCCCGACTGTACTTTCGTTTCTGTAATGTATAAAAGTAGCATGCCTACCTCAACTTCTGACTAAGCAACTCTTGGCAGGACCAAGTGTCATCGCTAGACATTACCATCCAATTTGAAATTCAAATCCAATTGGAGTTCTAGCATACAGAACAGCCATTTTCTGAACCAAAATAAACTCAAACGGGCACTTAAAAAATTGTTAAAACACCTACCTGAACTTATATAATCTAACCTAGGTATGGTCCTTTTCATCACCCTCTGCTTCCAGAAACCACAGGTCATTTCCTTTACTAAGGGCTTGATGTGTCTATCCACTCTTCTCAACTGGCTGTGGAAAAGATACCATCTACTGGCTGCCACTCAGTCTATTAGATGGATTCTCCTTCCTTTTCAAACCTACCTTGTTCGGTCTGGATGTTTGGACTGCCCAGTTTACTCTGAAATATAGTCACCAAGAAGTGGTCTGAGAGAGGAACCTACAGAAGCTTGGAGTTGCCCGTTCTTAAGAGTGGGAAAGGCATACCGTGCAGAAAGGTTTAAGTAAACCTCGAGCCGTATGCCTGAAATTAGTACCGTATTAAGTTTACCAAATCAACACTGCAGTGTACAGGTTTAACATCAAAAGTCTGATGACCGAAGCTGTTTGCGGCTTTTGAAGTAATTCATCTGAAATGAGTGTTCACCAAATACTTTGGGATGGGTCTGAGAAGATACCCGACTCTGACTGTGCAGATACGTGAAGGTTCTCGGTCATCCAGGTCATAGTCGATCGTAGCCAAACGTCATTGTTGCAACTGGACTTTGTTTAGCAGATCGGTTTGTAAGGGAGGTTAGCGTATCTGAAATATTCGACCAGGTTTTATCACAAGGGTGGTGATAATATGTCAGACCCGGAAGGTTGCGTTGGGACAATTATTTGCTGTAAAAGTGGCGGCGATAGGGACCGCGTCACCAAGATGAATTTGAGTCGGACGTTTTTTCGCTGTGTGGGATATTATCTTTGTTGCTGTTCAAAGTTACATTAGTAGCATCTTCTTTTATAATATTGCGGTTGAAAGTATGACATTATTTGGAGTTTGTGTCGAAATTTGTTGGTTACGTCATCTATGGAGCAGTGAGAGGTCAGCAAATTGAAATTCCAATTTCTGCAAATTAACTAAAACCATTTCTTATGCAGCAAATGATGCTAGCGAGGGGAAACATCATTCATTTCAGCTTAACGTGGCTAAAAGTAGAGATTGTTGGACAGAAACTGTGATTTCAATTGTCTTTGCTAACACGCAGCAAGTGTTTTATGATGTATTCGCAAACGCTCCTTAAAGTTCTGTTCATGTGACACTTAATTTCTACCTAATAATTTATTTTACATAAAGAAAATGTATTGTAACATGACGTTTCGAGCAAAAATCCGTTCTTCTTCAGATGCCTACCAGGAGATGAGTGTCTATGTAAAAGAAATTATCTTTATTTTTGGAGCATTCTTGGCGTGCAGATTTTTTCAAACCTTTATTTACACTGTACTTTTGATCCAGCACCCATCCCTAACTGGGCAGCGGATGTGCGTGTTTTTCTTTTTTTTTCTCAAACTACTTAATTTCTACCTGGCCTTGTGAAAACCGTTGGTATTTTCTTTTTAAAATCAATTGTACTGACAAAAAACAACAATCCATCAGGTGAATTGTTTATTTAGCAACATCAACCTCATCACAGCACACAGTGTAGAAACAGCATAAATATTGTATAATTAACATTAAATTAATATTGATTAAAGGAGTTTTAGAGATTTCTTTTAAATAAATAAATAAACACAACAAAAGGTTTAATCGGCTATAAAGTGCCGTAAAAATTTTAAAGTGACTCTTGGATGGAAATGCAACGTGTGGATCACAACCTGTGACAACTTCTGCTGTCCTTCTTTGTGAGTGTGTTCGAAACAACTCAAAGCGCCGTCTCATGTCGACATGTGACCATGAAATATCAAGGACTTTCAAAACTCACTGGAATCCGCTGACCGAAGAAGTTGGGATGAGAAAAAAAAACAAAAAACGACCAAATTCTAGAAAAAAAAAAAAATGAATGGGTTCTTGGTTTGTGTAAGTCTGTATTTTGACAGGTTTGTCTTGATTTGTCAATTTTTATTTGTCAGTAAGACATAACTCATGTCCTGACCGATGACTACTTCTACGGTAACGCTTTATCTTCCGCTGTCGGTTCCCTAAGCTCTAATTTAGCATGGTGTGTCCCTTATTAAAAAAATATACCGAGTATTTCAGCGCCACAGTGCCAGAGGACCTGAAACAGCAATACCTCGTCTGCCCTGTATTAACCAATCCTCTTATATTTAGACAATCTGCTCCATTTTAGCCCTGATTTGTCATTTCTGAATGCAGAACCGTGCCCTGAATTAGTCACGCTGCCGGCTAGCGTCTCAGATGTATAACTGCAGCTAAGTTTTGATGTGGCACCACATGAGTAGAAATGCGCACATCACCTCGGGCAGCTGGTTTGCTGCCGAGCCGATCGCACACAGAGGGTTGGCGTCAACAGGCGACTCATTGGATGCTAATTTCCTTTTAGATATAAAGTACCTTCTTTGGTATTTTCTGTGTTTTTTAAACTAAATCTGAAATCATTTCCATTTCTGTGGGAACCATAGTGGTAATCATTCGGCTAATTATTGCCAACCACCGAACAGCATTATGATCCCTGTTATCATAGCTTTTGCCACAAAACAATGCTTGCAAATTCTATTGATACACCCCTAACGATTGGCTGGCTAACTAGCCTAGCACGCTAACAACAGCTGTGCTTGTCATTGGTTCATGGGGCTTGATGACCTTCCTGTGTGTGGCAGAGCTAATCTATAAGAAAATATAACGTCTATGTTTGGATTATATGACAATTAGGACAGAATCATTCAAAAAAAAAAAAAAGTATGAAAGTGAATTCAGTTAATCATATTTGCATTTTGGTGTCTGCATTTTTGTGAATCTCAAATCTTAAAGTTAAAACTCCACCTTTTGTTGCCATCATTACGTTTTCAGTGAGAGCGATTCTCTGTTCGTTTCACTGAAATTCAAAATTACTTTAGCAAGGTGTACTCTGTCCTTGTAGTGGTTTGTCCTCAAATTTAGTAAACAAACGGAAAATCTACTCAAACACACCCAAAACAAGAAAATGTCACTAATGCATTGTGCAACAACTTTTAAAATAAAAACTGAATTAGAATAATGCAGCCATTGGGGAAATTAACCTACAGGCTAGCATTCTAAGGTGTGGACAACCTAAACCTTCCATATGTTCCACCTATATTTGGCAGTAAAGATCCCTGATGCTCCATTTAGAGACATTTAAAGTGTAGTTTTGGCAAAACTTTCATGGCGGCTGCCACTGGTTAAGCATTAAACAGCTTGAAATACAATTAAAACAAATCGCACCTTGTACCTAACAGTGCAGCATCTTCTGGTACACATCAACAAAACATTGTGCAAACTGTACGTTAAAAACTATTTTCTGCAGCAAACAACTACATATCTATATATAACTTTTTTTCTACTTTAATTTTTGGCGTTAGAAGTGCTGAAAAGTCCTTATCTGGCAGGATAAGGATAAGCTGTTTCGCACCAAAATGCAACTCATTCGAAAAATATAATCACGTGGAGTGTGGGTACTAATGTGTGTAACATTAATGTGTTCGTGTGTGTGTGTGTGTGTGTGTGTGTGTGAGGAGGGGGGTATCCACATCAGCGGGATCTGAATTTCAGGTGAATTTCCACTTTTGTTTCCCGCTGACTTTATATCTTCAACTCCTGATGAGCAGATAAGATAACTGCTTTTGCAAAAAATTAAAAGTCTTTTTATCCAGAAATGTGGAGATGGTGCAGTTCCACTCGCTATCAGATTGAGGCTAATGTTAGCTGTAAGTATTTGCAATGATTCTGTGCTCTAAGGGAGGCATTCTGTGCAGGGTTGCGTTGTGCAGAGGGACACATCACTCAAGTGTTAAAAAAAAAAAAAAAAAAGATAAAAATGTAAGCTATATAACATTTTCACATGGTACTGGTGTGAAACAGCAATAAGACTATAATATTAATATCAATCCCAATCTTGCTATGACCAACTGTCCTGAAAGGTAAAATAAAAAAAAAAATAAAATCACTTCAGTCATTTTGGGCAGCCAAACAGGAAGTTGCGCAAGAACTCGCCTTCCTACGGGGTCAGTAGAATCAACCATGACTGAATCCTATCAACTCCCGATCTTATTAAAAGCATCACGACAACGAATGTTTGCACACGGAAAGCATGGAAGTCCTGACCCGACGGCGGCCGTCCTGGCAAAGTCTGTCACCAGTCAAGACAGTGATATTAGTGTCTCACAGCTCAGTGTCTCCGAGTCGGTCCATGTTCTGGACGTACGCCGGCAGCTTGTGATTGACCACCCCGTCTCCTTCCCTCTGGTCCCGGCTCTCTGTCTGCTGGGCGAACAGCTGCATGGCAGAGGAGGGAAAACATTTGGTAACTTATCTTACTCCGCGGGGGTGATTCTTTCACCTCCTCGGGTAAAATGAGGATATCGCAACCAAATGACGAGTTTTTAAAAGTGTATTTAATGCGCTACTTTACATTTTAGCTGGCGCCAAAATGCTGAATCCTATTTGGAGCGTTAAATGATGTGAGACTGGTTGAATTTCCAGCACTGATCTAAATTTCTTAGGTTTTGCTTCCCTGCTTTATTTCAAAATCAATTGTGCTGGACTTTTTTAAACCTCATATCCATTTTTGTTTTGACTTATTTGGAAAAAAAAAAGTCCGGTAGGGTTATTTGCTAATGACGTGTGAATCTGTCGATCATCCTTCGTCAGAAATATTAATTGTGAATGTTGCCTTTGGAAATCTAAAAGGTTTTCATATTGTTCATTTTATACCTGCTAATTTTGTACGATAGCTCTTTATTGATCACAATAGAGGAAGTTTGAGAATTACAGTGTCCCTGAGTCAGGTGCCCTCAATAAAATGTTTATTAAATGTCAATAATTATTATAATAATCATCATAATAGTGATACAAAATGTTAGCAAGTGTTGAAATTTCCTTTAATTTGATTATGAGCAGTGGAACCGAGTTTAAGTTATCTTTCAATACGTAAAAAGAGAATCTGTCAAAGATGACACCTGAGAAATGTTTGTGTTGTCAGTTAAATGATCTTTTACCCTAAAATTGTCAACACGATGATTTCAAACTATAATGCATTTAATGGAAGTGTGAAACAAATGCAATTCAACTTCTACCAGATAGAAAGCACACACGTGTTCCTTTCTGCATGTGTTGCTCAAGTCACAGCCTCTTATGCAGTAAAACCAAATTTTCTCACGATTCATCCGGAAAAGTCAATTCATTTCCTTTGAGAGTAGTTCGCGCCCGAACACATGGTAACAAACGTCTTCTACGCGATTCTTAAGTGTGATCACAACCAGTAACGACACGTGTTGCACGTCTGCCAATCTGTTCCTCTCTGTATGGTAGGAAACATCTTTCTACAAAACATCAGTGTTTAACAGTCATTCTGTGACCGTTCCTTTATACGTGGAAATTGTAGTAAGGGATGGTTTGAATGCAATAAGACCTCGAAAAGAAAGAGCTGAATAACAATTTAAGACATTTGTTTTTATCCTTCTGCTGCAGTCGAATCACCGCAGGTGTGTGCTTCTGAAATAGTTGGTTCTCACCCTCTGGCGAAACTGTTCGTTCTCCTCCGTCAGGCTGGTCACCTTCTGGACTTCAGCGTCGAAGCTCAGCAGGACGGGCTGAGGTGGACAACAGTTAAGGACCGAGAACAGGCAGAAAGCTAACACATTCATTCATTCATCATCTTTTTTTAAAATCCTGGGAAAATGCAAAGAGCAAAGTGACAATTGGTTTATTCATCCCGTCCTTCTCCAACTGCTTAGCCGTCCAAGCACCTGCATATTAGCAAGGGGTTCACTTTGAAAAAACAGCTAGAAAGTACCTAACGTAACAAAAAAAAAAAAAAAAAAAAAAAAAAATGCAAGAAAATTCAACCCCCCGAAAGTTTTATGAAATTCGGGGAAAAAGAGATTTTTAAACGCACAATTAACTGAACAAAGGATATGCATACACTGGAAGAGGACCGACAGGAAGTTGTGCAGCGACACGAGGAAGGTGTCGGACCACTGGCGGGAGAAGTAAGGGGAGAAGGCCGGGTTCTGCTCCGGCGAGGGGATGAACGGCAGGATGAACCAATCTCGCCAATCCGTCTGACCCTGCAGCTCCAGCGCCTGCTTCTGGAAGAACTCCTGGGTCTTTTCCAGGCTTCCTCTCTGAGAGCCGGAACACAGGGAAGATTTCCTTTTAAAAATATATTCGGGGAAACGAGCCCGACGGCGCTATCTCCCCAGTCACTTACCTGGATGGTGTTGATGACGTAGTATCTGTACAGGCTGGTTCTCAGCTTGTTAACGGTGGATCGATACACGTCTTCCAGCCTGCAGAAGAGGCGTCGGTCCAAGTAGAGCCAGTACTCCTTCAGGCCGCACAGGTCAAAGTTGTGGATGAACTGCAGCAGCTGTTCGATGATCTTATCCACCTGCGGGCGACGCACGCGGATCCAAACATCAGCGGGCGGTATCATTAAAAACTCTCCTCGAGAGCCGGATGTCAGAACAGTCCTACCCTGAAGCCTTTCTCCTTGTCGGCCTTTATTTCGCTGTCCAGATGCTTCAGCGTGTTGGTGAAGCCGCGGTACGTCAGATATTCTCTCACGTATTCATCCGTCCTTTCTACAGCAGATCCCATGGTGACCTCTGACCCTGCACGTAGGGACATGATCAAAGAATCCAAACATTTTAATCATGGTTCTCCTGTTAATGGCCAATTATCACCATATCTAAGTAATCATAAGTAAACAAACGACAAAGACCAACGACACTCTGCTTAAGATCTGTTTGTATTCCAGCAGCCGTCAGAGAATGTGCTACATCTGAAAATATCAGGTAGATTTAGCCTTTTTAATCACACTTCTGAACTGTGTGAGTCAATAAACACCATTTAATTCATGTTAATTTTGTGATTCACCTTGGTTTCAAGATGCATATTATACATTTTTCTCCATTTGTGACATTTACTGTATGTCCTCATTAATCCTGAAAAAAATCCTCCAAAAACAACTAACGCTAACAAATACTACACATTTCAAACTTACCAAATCTATTTTCTTTCCATTTAAAACATGGATATTTCCCAAGAGGGCATATAATGAAATTATATTGTACTATCATGAGAATAACATTTTAAGAACACAAATGTTTGGCAACACTCTGATGCATCTTTGAATAGCTTAACTTCAAGTTCCAAACATTTTTGGGTTCTTTCCTCACATAAAACACAATCGAAAAAAAAAACAAAACAATGTTTTTCATCAAAATTAACTCGTTAATCTCACATAATTATGAGTTTTCCACTTTATCACAACGAATCGCTGACACTCGACATTTTTCTTAAGTTATCACTTCAATTACATCAATTTGGGGCATTTTTCTCACTTTATTATGACTGTATTGTATCAAAAAATGATTTCCTAATTTTTTTAAAGGAATACTTTCACTTTATTTTTCTCAATTTCACATATTTGATTATCTTGTGTACCTTCGAAGTAGTATATTAGAATCCAAGTCTTTTCGAATTGATTTGTTGAAATATTAGCATTAGCCTAGCATAAGACAGTTGTCCGTAGGTATATTGTGAATTAGTTGGAATTTCCGGTCGCACTCATAGACGAATTACATAACATTGTACGGTCAGTAAACCTGGCAATGACATAAATCGTCGATCAAAATATTATTTTGAGAAAGAGAGAACAAAATAAAAATTGTTCCGAATTCGAGTTGAAGCTAAAGTCGCTCGCTGCTGTCAGGCAAAGGCGAACCCCCTACAGCTAACGACTCGGTTAACAAGCTACCGGGAGCTGTTTCCGGTATTTGTTAAAATTCAACTTAAATTGAAAAGATATGCACGCCGATGTTTCATGCGGTTGTGTTTATGAATAACGAAGAACCGGTAGTTGATCAGCGTTCACGTACCTTCCTAGATTTTTGCAAAGTCGCTGGGTGGACAGAACCTTCAATGAAGTCCGGGTGGAGAGCTGAATTTGCAGCGCATTACCGCCGTTCAGGCAGAAGTTTACCGATCACAACACACGATCATCCATTCGGATCCAAGCATTAACTGGTGCACAAAACTCCCCTTCAGTCACATCCTGAGGTTTTTAAGGGTGTTAAATTACAGCAACCTGGTGGAAACTCTTCCTGTTGTCTTCTCCTCCTGACAGTCATGTGACAGTTCCGCGTAAGAGCAGCTTAGAGCGCCCCCTAGTGGCCAAAATCTTGCTGACATGACAAATACTGTGTGTGTGTGTGTGTGTGTGTGTGTGTGTGTGTGTGTGTGTGTGTGTGTGTGTGTGTGTGTGTGTGTGTGTGTGTGTGTGTGTGTGTGTGATTATTTTTTTCTGATCTGAATATGATCTTGGGCACGGTCGATGATTGGTATTCATTCTTATTCTCCCTCCTTCTTACTATTATCTATTGTTGTTATGTTTTACTTGAAACTCTGGCACAACAATTTCCTTCGGGATAAATAAAGTTATTCTTATTCTTATTCTTACTCTTATTCTTATTCTTATTCTTATTCTTATTCTTATTCTTATTCTTATTCTTATTCTTATTCTTATTCTTATTCTTATTCTTATTCATTCAATCACAATCTATAGTGCTTATCCTGCAGTTGGGGTCATTGATGGTAGAAAAGGGTCTGAATAACAAACATCCATACATTGATTTCCAGATTTCCAGTATTCTAAGCTGAATGCAGTGGGTTGAGTGAGAAAGAGAGAATGAAAAGGGCCGTCCTCTTCATTCCCGAGGAGAACTTCAGCATCTTCACTTTTATATGTGTCATGGTGACTTCAAAAATGAAGATGTTGACGTTCTCCTCGGGGGTTGAGGAGGACGGATAGGATCGGGAACGAGTCCTTCAGAGTGACACCGTGTGTTAGATGTTCTGGAGATAAAATCAGACTGAGACGGTTTGGACATGTAAAGAAGAGGGATGATGGAGAACTAGAACCGCCGGGCAGGAGGTCTCGAGGAAGACCAGAGAGATTTACGGGCTCGATGGAAACAGATGATTGATCGTGGAGAAACCTGAAGGGAGCAGGAAAAGAAGAAGAAATGCACTGTGGTGACATGCTGACATGGGTGTGTGTGTCTGTGTGTGTGTGATGCTGAAATATCCCTTCCACTTCACAACCAACACTTCACAGAAACAGCCGCCACACAAACACACAGCGCTTCACAGAATCCTCTATGAAATTAAATTAAATCACAGCCCCTGTGAAAACTCTTGTAGAGCCTCGGCGGAGCGCCGGGGTCGCATCCTGCCCCGGGAGAGCCGACGGGAACGACGCCATGGGAAGGAAAGACGCGCACGGTAAAAAGAAATAATCGGTGCAAATCAAAGATAAGCATAATTCCAAGTCCCACGGATGATATACCCGTTGTTTAATTCATGTTTTGTTAAAATTTTGCTACTCTGAGTTCATGATGTGCTTCAGATGTCTCCAAACCGTTTAATGAGCTTTGCTGTTTGACTCCTAAACCTAATTTGCAACAAACTGAAAGTGATGAAAACTGCATAAATCAGCAAGTCAATGAGAAAGTAATTTAACGGGACACGAACGAATCTGATGGCACCGGTCCACGCGAACGGATTCCCACAGGGAGGCTTTTCTAAGTGGACTCTCCAGGTTTCCATGAGTCCAAAAACACACAGGAGGTTCATTGGAGACCTTAAACTGCCCAGATGTTTGAAGGAGAGGGTGAATGGTTGTATGTCTCGATAGGAAGTGTGAATGAATAAGTGAACAGTTGCATCTTTCTGTATGTGCGAATGAGGAGGGAACGGTTGTGTGTCTCCAAATATGACGTTTGACTGAGTTGCTAGTTGTGTAACTATGTGATGAGTGAATGGATGCACAGTACGCTCTATGAATGAGTGATTGTATGTTATTATATTATATGAAGACTGGGTGCACAGTATCGCTCAATGTGTGTACAGGACCATTTCAGAAAATTAGAATACTGTGATAAAGTTCTTTCTCTTCTGCAATACAATTAAAAAAAAAAAAAATCTTTTTCATGATATTCTAATATTTTGAGTTTTGAGTTTTCTTAAGATGTAAGCCTTAATTGGCAATATTAACATAATAAAAGGCTTGCAATATTTAGTTGAATGGTAATTGTAATTATTGTAAGAATGTATGACATTTTTGTTTTTGTAATTGCATTACAGAAGATAAAGAACTTTATCACAGTATTCTAATTTTCTGAGACGGTCCTGTACACACATTGAGATATACTTTGCAATTAAAAACAGAAATTTCTTGTATGCCTCAAAAATTTCTTTTTCATGATATTCTAAATATTTTGAGATAGGATTTTTGAGTTTTCTTAAGATGTAAGCCATAATCAGCAATATTAAAATAATAAAAGGCTTGCAATATTTCAGTTGATTAGTAATGAATCCAGAATTATGACATTTTTGTTTTTGTTATTGCATTACAGAAGATAAAGAACTTTATCACAATATTCTAATTTTCTAAGACAGTCCTGTATGGTTGTATACCTCTCTATGATGTGTAAATGAATTACTAATTACTACTGCAAATATTTCAATTTGGGGTTTTTACATGGAAAGGATGAGAAATGGGATGGCTCCACATTTTCAGACAATCTGCAAGATAATCCAGCCCTTTCTTTTGACATAAATGTCACATGACAAAACTCCTAAGTGCACAATGCAGCAGAAAAAAAATAGAAAAAGCACTTATCTGAATTGTCAGTGGAAAAGATACATGCTATTTATTTTAAATTATAACATAGAAATATAGTCTGTGAACAATAGAATATTCTCGAATATCTTTAACAAAATCCATACTATTATCAAATGAAACGTTTTTTTAATTTCCTGAAAAAGTGTTTTTTTTTCAGATAGGTTTTGCATTCCAGCCATCGGTATGTTTTTATGAGTAATTGCATGAATGGTAGCATCTCTAAGAATGAATGAGTGTATGGTTGTATGTCTCTGTATGTGTAATTAAATGAATGAATGGTTGCATAAATCTCTAAGTGTGCACGCTTGTATGCTTATTTAGTGAATAAATAAGTGTATGGTTGTGTGTCTGAGTGAATGATTGCGTCTCCAAATGAATGAATGGTTGTATGTCTATGACATGGAAATGAATGAGTGAATGCTTGTATGTCACTATGAATATTTGAGTGGTTTTATGTCACTATATGAGTGAACGAGTGCACTCTTACATGTTTGCATGTGAAAATGAATGAATGAATGAATGCTTGCGCGTCTCTATGAGTGAATGGTTGCATGTCACTATGAGTAATTGAGTGAATGGTTTATGTCGCTATATATGTATGTTTGCATGTGAAAATGAATGAATGAATGGTTGCATGTCTCTGTGAATGAGTGAATGGTTGCATATCACTATATGATGGGTGAATGCATGAATGGTACGTCTCAATGAGTGTGTGTTTGCATGTCTCTTAATGATGCGTAAATGAATAAGTGAATAGTCACCAGCCTCTATGATGTCATGGCTGTCAGTCTATATGATGAATGAATGACTGAATGTTCATGTTTCTCTATGATGTGTGAATAAGTGAGCGAATTTATAATAAAAGTCAATTAAAATTTCAGGATCAACGTTCAGCTCGTTAGAAGAGTTCAGTTCAGTTGTTGTTTTTGTTGTGCGGTTACCATGGCAACGCGAAACCCTAACCCCCTTCTGTGTACGGTCGCCTTGGCAACAAGCCGCGGGTCCCAGGAGGCGCAGCGAGCGGAGGATGTCTGCCAGGGTGGCCGAGGAGCAGGAGGTGCCTTCGGGGCCCAGGAGCGCCGCGGAGGAGGTGGAGGAGGCGGTGGTGGAGCAGGAGGAGGTGAAGGAGCCGGAAAAGCCGGAGGAAGAAGAGCAGGAGGAGGAGAAGGAGGAGGAGGAGGCGCCGCGGGAGGAAGTGCGGGAGGACGCGGGGTCCAATCTGGAAACGGTCGCCTGCATCCCGGAAACGGTGAGCGACTTCCTGCGGAACTTCTTGCGGAGGGCGGGTCTGCACCGGAGCCTGGACTGCTTCGAGGCCGAGTGGTACGGCTCGGCCTCCGGCCTCTCCGGCGGCATCTTCCTCCTCCCGGACGCCGTGACGCACCGGGAGCTGCTGCGGGCGCAGCTGGATGAGGCCCGCCGGGAGGCCGCGGCGCTCCGGCTCCAGGTGCTGGCCGCCGGGGAGAGCCTGGTCCGGATCCAGAGGGAGCGGGACGTCCATCAGCTGCAGTACATGCGGGTCCTGGTGGAGAAGAAGGGTCTGGCCGAGGACATCAGGCAGCTGAGGAGACACCTGGAGACCTACGAGCCAGCCATGGTGCGGCTGGAGGCCAAATACCAGGCGGCCCTGAGGCAGAACCTGAGGCTGAACCTGGAGAAGGACCGGGCCCAGGCCCAGGCCCGGAGCAGCCCGGCCCCCGCCGCCGCCACCAGGGATCCCAGCTGGAGGAAGAAGATCAGATGGATCATCGGGTGAAGATCCGACTCCTGGCTCGTGACCCGTCGGGGTCAGGCTTCGCAGATGTAGGTATCGAAACACAGGAACCGGCCGTCGGGTTTTAAACCCGGGTTGTCAAACTCATTTGTTTGATGTCGGACCAGTAAAATCATTCGCTAGAAGTAACACAAAGTCCAAATTTTTGCTTTGTTTTAGTGTAAAGGAGGTAAACAGGTAAATTATACAAATCTTTATTTGTAATGAACTGTTCCTCAAAAAGACATGACGAATTACTGTTAAAAATTAATATTAAAAAAGAATTGATGACATTACACCCTAAAATATTGTCAAGTGAAAAGAGAAAATCTTGTCACTGTGGGAAAATTTGCCACTAGAATTTGTTAGAAAATGGATTGGTAGCATGTATAAGAGGAGGTATAATGTTTACAAGGCTAAGAATAAGAATAAATAAGAATAAGAACAATTTTGTTTATCCCGAAGAAAATTGTTGTGCCAGAGTTTCAAGTAAAACATAACAATAATAAATAATAGTAGGAAATTGTATAAACAGTAAAAAAAAAAAAAAAAAGTACAAATAAAATTATAAAGTGTCAAAGTCAAGGCTATAAAGTGTTTTAAGGTCTTAAGTGCAAAGATTTGAAGGTGGCTATTCGGGCTATTAATTCAATCTTTTAATTTTGCCCTTTTTTTTTGGCTATTTTTTTTTGTGGTTTTTATAGAAATAAGAAAAAAACGTTCTAACAATGTCACTTGACTTTTTTTTTTATTTTGAAGCCAAAAATACATTGCAAAGTTGCTTTTTCATTTATTTCTTGCCCATTTTTTTTTTTCAAACCCGCTTGATTTCAGGCAGGGGGCCACAAAATATTGTACTGAGGGCCACAATTGGGTCTGGGACCCCTGGTTTAAAACCTTCACCATGAAATCAGCATCAAAATGAAATGTCAATATGACCGGAATTAATATTTCTTTACTTTGGATCAAACCAAACCTGCGATTAATATTTTTATATTCACATAAGTTGTCAAGACGTGTTTAACATGTTTTTACGATCCAGGATTGCAACAATATCTCGGTATTCGACAAGCACAGTGAGGAAATGTAAACGCAAATTCCACTTTTTTTTTCACAGACTTCTGCAGGCGAGGAATCGACAAACATCTCCAGCGAAGATCTACGAACCGTCAAGAGGAATTGCACGAGGTTCACCTTTTTCCAAGTTTCGCGGCTCAGATGACTGGCGGCGTTTTTAAAATAAAGGTTTTTACTTCAAGGAAAGCGTGTTTTAAATTGCTGATTTCACACCATTTACGTCACATGGGGGTTTGCGGCACGTGTTGACGTTAACAACTGGTGACACATTTTAATGCCATTTTGAATAATAATTAAAAAAAGAACACCAATACGTTGCTTCTTTTTCATGCAGGACGATTAATTTACTGAATAGTGGCGCAACAGGAACTCACAACAAAATAAAATCAAAGCGAGCATGGGGTTCGTGTCATCTGCGTGGCAGATGCATGGTCACCCTCAACCCGTCCGCGAGTGCTTTGCGTAAACACGACGGGTTGTGAAACACCGACGACCGCTTGGAAAGCGTCTCCGCCGCTTCCACGCAGGTCGCCGTGGCGCCCGGCCAGGAGTTCCCGGCTCCGGCTTGCGACCGGGGTTCGGGTTTATCGGCGTCGCTTGAGGCCGCGGCTCTCGGACACTCGGACACGAGGGCGTTGAAGAATTTCTGCGCGTTCTGCATCGTTGCGACCGACCGCGGAGCCGACAAAACACCCCCATTTATAAGCCGATCGTGTCGGAACGACGCGGGATACGATAAAACGGGTGTCAATCGGCTATGAGGCGAAATCGTTCAAACTGTGATGCTGTGAAGGAGAACCTTGTGATGCACAAATGGAGCACCATGGTTTTTTTTTTTTTATTTAAATGGTGTATTTGACTGTGAGTGCACATCCCACCGTCCAAAACAGCGGTTCTTAACCTTGTCGGAGGTACTGAACCCCACCTGTTTTACATGCGCATTCACCGGACCCTTCTTTATTGGATCGAGGATGGTTTCGTTGATGGGTACAAAGAACAGGCAGAGTAGCCTTTTCATGGAATCTGGCTCCCTTCACCTTGAATCCAGCAAACGTTATGTTCTTGTAGTTCCATCTCCACGCAGCTGAAGGAAGCCTTCCCTTAGTTTTGCCGGTGCCGGACTAGAATTGCTCATCTTGTCATTCCAAATCATGCAGTTAGGACATCGATTCCAATCACGTTCCGTCATACATGTGAATCCGTATTGTACGTGTTCTTCCGACCGCTTTCTTTTTTTGCCCGACGTAATTAGTATGAAGGGATTAAAATATTAAGAAAGAAATCACATGACGTACCATCACGACAGTCACAAGTTACTACAACTGAGCGCGCCAAAATCCCCGCAGCACGGATAGGCCGAGCTATGTCGCGTGATCACCTGCGGCCGGTGATGTCATCACCAATGTGTGTCTTGACCTCCGCCGAACCCCTGAGACTGACCCACCGAACCCCTGGGGTTCGATCGAACCCAGGTTAAGAACCACTGGTCCAAAACCACTGGAATACAAGTTTCCTACGGATGCTGTTGTCCACGTTAGCAGTCAATCAACTCATGGGGCTCCAACAATGAAAAGCGAACTTTGGGGAGACCCTTCGTGGTTCAGAAGGAGTCTGGGAGCGGCTAAACAATCTAATGCGAGTGCTTGGATTCATAAAACATGGATTTATGCTGCACAAATAACAAGACGCCCCTGCTGGATTGACCGTTTTCATCTAAATTGATATTTGTGCTGACACCGCGAGCCTCAGTCATCGATGAATCCACAACCAGTAAAGAAAAGAAGACTTTTGATAAGCTCTTAAAGGAAATCGTCACGCAGGGGAAATAAAACTAACAGTTAAATAAAACGTGAATAAGACAAAGTGCATCACCGCAAACCACTCCTTCCAACAAGTTCAGGGGGAAAGGAGATCCAATAGTTACCATGGTTACAATGACAAGAGATGTGAAAGTATTACGCAAATATTTAGACAGGTGTGGTTTGTGGAGTTGTGAGCTAAATACGGATGTTTCTTTATTTACGAGGTGTGTCAACGCAGAGTTGACATGTAACTTTCTCCTGTAGCTGGAATTAGCACGGAGACGTGACATTATAACGAATACAAAATAAATCCGATTCACGTTTTTGTTTTCAACAAGCGGATCGCTTCCAGCCATCCGTCTTCCTGTCCATCGAACGCCACGTTAAATTATAGCAGATATTTAATAGAAAGAGGAGCGAATTCTCGAGTCTCATCCGTGACAAAAAAAATAAAAATAAAAAAATTAGCCCTTTTAGGTGAAGATACAACATATAAAATGTAGACATGAGTTGGCAATTAAAAAAAAAAAAAGGGACTGCTTGTGCAATGACCTTCACAAACTAATAAATTGTCCAAGCTTCTATTTACAGCTCCGTGTTAATACTGACTCTTACAAAGATGTAAACTAACAACTTTCTCAATACTTCAAAAAACACGTTTTAATTGTTTTTGCATTGTTGCAAAAACTAGATCCCTTTAGATGGAAACGACTACTGAGACATTGTCAGTATTTCCACACCTGAAAGGTGGACCGAGTTATTTCCAGTGTCAGCCTGTCAAGGGAAAACTACTCCTTCATATATACATATATGCTGCTCAAAAAATAAAGGGAATACTTAAACATCACAATGTAACTCCAAGTCAATCACACTTGTGTGAAATCAAAGTGTCTGATTTGTTTTGACTTATTTGAAGTCAAAACATCATTTGTTTTTCCACTTTCATTTTTGAGCGTGACTCCAAATCCAGACCTCCATGAGTTAATACATTTGATATCCATTGATCGTTCAGATGGACATTCATCCATGTAAAGAGCAAAGTATTTAATAAGAATATTTCATTCACTCAGATCTAGGGTGTGTTATTTTAGCGTTCCCTTTAATTTTTTGGAGCGGTGTATATGTACATTTTTTTTTTCCCAGCCTCTGGATGAGTTACTGCACTTTTTCATCTGAACTGGATCCCCGGCAGAGGATGGGGCCGGTTCCTGCGCGGGCCTCGCCGGCCAGCTTCTGAGCCTCACTGCGTCCGGGCGCAGGCGGCCCTTTCGGCCGACGAGGACGAGTAGCGTCCTTCGTCGATGTCTTTATCCTCCTCTAGGAGTTTGCCTTCGGGTTCTCCCACCAGCAGCTTCAGGTGACTCAGGTGATGCAGAGCTCTGAGGACGGAGATAAGAAGATCTCCCTTATTTGACTGGACGCTTTTAAATTCATCCGCGTCAAACTGACGGTTGCAACTGGTGTACAATAAAAATGCCAAGCCGTGCAGTTAGATGTGCCATCTGGGTTACCTCTGCAGCGACGGTCCACAAGGAAAAATCTCCATTTCTGCTTCGCTTTCGGGCCCCTGGGTCAAATGCATGCCGAATACATTTGTTTAAAAACTCAGAAGTCCTTGGTAGAGAATGACAAATGAGGCGAACTTGTTGGTTTTTCGGACCTGGATCCCCGCGGATCCCGGCGTCTGGGACGCGTCCTGGGGCGCCGGGGGAACCGGCGGCGGACGGCGTCGCTGGAGTTCAGCCTCCAAAGCCTGCAGCTTGAACATCATCTGCTTCAGAGCCTCCAGCGGGCCGGGCTGCTTCCAGATGCTGCAGCAGTCCTGAGTCGGGAACAGACAGAAGGTGGCGCTGCGATCCAGTCACAAATTTCAGGTATTTGCGAATCACTGATAATATTGGCCATTTCTTTGTTTTGTTAAGTTTTTCCTACCCGCACTCCTCTTTCGGTGACTCCTGCCGCCGCTGCCGAGTCCTGGGTGTTCACGGGACAGGCCGCGCCGCTGCTCGCTGACAACAACAACTAACGGTTATTCGGACAGAATAAAATCACGTCGAGTCCGTACGCGGGATTTCTTTAGTGAACATTTGCTCGCTAACACTCTCATATTAACGGATTAATGTTTTTCTTTTTTTTTTTTTTTTTTTTTTTTTGCAGCGGCAACATATGGTGCACGTTCAAAAGCCGAATTAAACATGAGCCGGAACATATTGTACGTAGCCCGAAGGCTTCGCAGTGCATTTGGGAGCAGCTGAAAATACTTGTGTGCGCTTTCTGTCCGCGGGGCAAAGCTATGGATTCCTTGGGAGGCGTTGCATCCTTCATTTTAAGAAGTTTTTCATTTATGAAGTTCCTGCTTCTCATCCCTTAGAGCGCTTGTTGAGTCTTAAAGGTCCCGTTGAGGTAGACGACTTACTAGCTCTGTGACTGAGCTCGTAAATTAAATTAAATTTCCCCATTTGAATGCATCGAAACGCGAGTGATCCCTTCCAAACCCCTGTTTTTTAAAAAAGAAAAATTACATTTATAAATAACAAACAAATTAAAAATAAAAAAAAAATAAAAATAAATAAAAATAATAAAAAAAATAATTATATTAGACAATAAATAAATAAAAAAATGGGAATACATTATCAAAGAAGAAATTGTAAAAAATAAATTTCCAGAGAGATGGGTGGTGTTTTTCATTTTGAACTTGACTGCTAAACTAACTGGCTACAAACTTAATACTACAATGTGTTGCTATACGTAACTTGCACGATGCTATACTTTATTGCTAAATTTAACTTAGCGACGGAGTGAACGCCGCTTCTCTTTTAAAAAAATGATCAAACCGACCCGACTCTTCCGATGCCTCGCTGCACCAAATCCCCGTAAATATCTCCTCTCTGATGATGCTCTCGCTCTGGGTTTCTCACCGACGACAGCTTCTCCATCTTTTCATAAACGTGTCCACAACACGCACACCTTGCTCGTGTATTTCCATGATTTTCTCTGGGCTCCCTTGTGGTGGCGGCGCGTTGGACTGTTTTTAAACGCCACTTAACGGACGGCCACGGCTAATCGGTGTCAAACGTTCACCCCGCTCGCTCCTAACTTACGAAGCGAAAAAGACTGCGCACTGACTTGTGTCTCAGAAAACTAAGTTGTAGCATTAGGTTCCACTGAAAAGAAAAAAAAAAAACACAAACAGCTCAAGCGCACCGTTGAATAATAAAATTTTGTTTTGGTTTTTCGCCTGCAGCGGAAAAAGCCACGCACAGGTGAGGAACGCGTCTCACCTGACTCTGCCGGACTGGCCGACCCTGCCGACCTCTGAGAGAGCGAGTTCAGCACCCGGTCAGCCTTCTGGATCAGACACTCCAGTCTGTTATCTAACGGGGAGGAAACACCCACACACACACCGGACGGACGCAGGAAGATGAATAGCGGTCGACAACAAACGTATCAGAATTTCCTTTGTGCTTCGTAATAACCGGTTTATTCCCGTTTACCTTTGAAGAGACAGTCCACGGCCTCGGAGCCTTTCCGGTCGGCGGGGAGCTGGGAAATCTGCTCGGCGAATTCAAGTCTGAGGCCTCTGAGAGCGCGTTGACCGTCCACCTGGATATTCGCACAACACACACACGCCATCGCTCAGACGGCGGTACTTTGCAACCGCCGGGCCGTACGGTCCATCACCCCCGCGATCGATACCAGGCTCATTAATTCGGACGCGTATTGATCTTCGGAGCCAAATGTTTGAACTGAAGGCATGCCTTGATGATCTTCACTTCATCCCCGATGATTAATAAACGCTTGCGTGGAAATGTGACGGCTCCGACAGATGATACGCAACACCTAGACGGCCTTTGTGGGCCGAATTAGCAAGTGTAATATATACGTGTTGCTCAAGCGCTTAGGGTCAAAAGTCCAGAGTGTAGGACAGTGTGGAAAAGACGTAAAGAAACAGGTTAAAGGAGAAAATTGTCACAGGGTGAAGAGATAGAAGACTATCAGCCAGAATGAAAGGAAAGGTGGACAAGACAGTGGTGAAAGCAGCGATGCTTAATGCCCTGGAAACAGGGACCTAAAGGCAGGAGGCAGAGATGGAGGTCGCAGAGATGAAGATGCTGAGCTTCTCTTAGGGAGTGAGTCTATCATGTTGGATATTTTGGAAACGGTTGATTCGCTGTGGTGAAAAGCCCAACGGAGAAGAGGAAGATATTAAAGTTCCTGATTCTCTCACCGGTGCAGGGGTCGGGTCGAAATCCTTCTCCAGCTCTGCCAGCCAGGATGGAGCTCGGCTTCTCGACGTTACCGAAGGAGGAACGCCTGGAAAATGTTGCACGTTATTTCAGCGCAAACACGAAAACGGCTGGCCTACAGTGACGCGTCACACACACACACACACACACACACACTCTCGAGGTCCTCCACATACGTCAGAATTCCGTTCCTACAGCGCGATGCTACATGATTTTTGCTCATATACTGTGCATAAGCAGCTACGTCACTCACCTACACTGACGCAGTGGTAAAGTCATTATACAGGGTGTAAAGACACCGTACAGTAAACATAAAAATAAAGCTTGGGAGCCATAATGAGCCACAAAACGTTTAAAAAAAAAATATATATATATATCTATATATATAAAATACATATATATGTGTGTGTATGTGCACACACACAAACACACACACATATACAAACACATTTATATATACACACACATATATTAGTATACATACATACATATACAGTATATACACATACATATATATGTACAAGTTTATATATATATGCATACACATATATAGGTAAGTATATACACACTTATACATACATATACATACATACAAATGCATACACACATATATACATAAATAAACGTGTACACACACACACACACATAATTACATATATATATATATAAATACATATACACATATATGTAATGCAGCCTCAGGGCAAACAGGCAAGTGTCTCCGTGAGTCGGTCCCAAGCCTTGATAAATGCTGAGCGTCGCGTCAGGAAGGGCATTTGGCGTAATACTTTTGCCAAAACCCGAATATACGAATCAAACCTAACAATCTCATACCGGATCGGTCGAAGCCCGGGTTAACTACGAGGTGGTTCGGTCTCAAGACATCTCAGACTGAGATGGTTCAGTCATGTACAGTGAAGGGATGGTGAATATATTGGTAGACGGATGCTGGAATTGAATTTATGGACGTAATGAGCGAAGATATGAAGGTAGTTGGTGCGAGAGAGGACGATAAGGGGAATAGGGTTAGACGGAGAAGATTGATTTGCTGCGGCAAACCCTGAGGGGAAAAGCCAAAAGGGAAACTATATATATGTGTATATATATACATAGATATGTATATCATATTAGGCACTGAACATTTGTATCTATTAGTGCAGCGTCAGGAGAATGTGGATTCTGTGTGTTGATGCTGCGGGGATGCGTCGTACCAAATCGGTCGCACAGATGCGGTTGCGCTGGAGGCGGCGGCTCCCTGAGGTCACGGCTCTGGATCCAGGCCGGGTCGGTCACGTCTGGCACGTCGGCAATTCCGGAGCATTCTATTTCTTCCTTGTGACCGGTGAACCCGCGCGGAAGGTGACGCGACGAGGACGGCTGCGGCCTCTCCCGGCTTCCCTCTCGGTTCGCCGGCTGGAGGACAGGAAGCGGGTGTGAACGCGGAGATTCAGACTGAGGAGGTGACCTCAGTCCAGGCACCGTCTGGAGTTGTTTGTCTGGGTTATAAACATTATCGTCGCGATTTTCTGAACTAATCCAGCCCCGACAGCAGCTCCGCGGTGTGCTGTGCGAGCCCGAGGTCACCTTTTCTCTAACAAAGACTGAATTACATTTTTGTTTGCCCTTTTCTTAGCAAGATCCCTCTTATTTTTTCAAATGTCTTTATATATTTTGATCAGACATTTGGCCCTAAATTACAAACTGGACAATGAATTTTATTGATTTTTTTTTTTTTTTTTACTGCAGATGCTTCAATAAATCTCTTTTCTCTGCTTGCCTGGGTAAAATTAAAGCGTGCAAAAAGGAAAATGATGGGTTGTGATGACAAAATAGAGGTGAAAACTCCCTTACTAGGAAATCACTGACGGGGGCGACACCTGGATCCAACATGGCTGCTCTCGGTCTTCTGCTGCACCTGATCGGTGGGAGAAACGTCGCGAGTTAAACTAAAGAGACGCTTGGGGGAAAAAAAAGGCCAGGAAAGTGAAATATAGTGAGCAAAAACAGACCTGGCGTTCCTGGGCCTCCTGGTCGGACGAGGGTGGGACATGAAGGACGTCTCCGCTGATCTGCATCCTGCGCTGGACGAGGGGAGGGACTCAGCAGGCAGGAAACCTAAACCAGCAGAGAGTGTTGAGAGACTGATTACCAATCAATCGACTCGATCAATCAGATCGTTACGTAGAACAGCAGAATTTGTTTTCAAAAGCCAAAGAGTGAAGGGGTCGCATATGATTGTTTCCAGACCTTGGATGAAGGCAGACATATGAGTGACCGGCATCGAGCCGTCGTGAGGGATGGATAGTAGCTCGTCAGTTGTCATTGACAGTCGGTCTCGGTTGTCATGGTGACGGAGGGAACTGACAGGGAATTTCAGGAAACCCAGCTCCGTGTCGGTCAAACGCTCCCAGAGAGCTGCGAGTGGAAACACAAAATAACAAAAAAACGCATGTTATTTTGCTACAGCAGTTTGAAGGACCCGAAGGGCCTGTTTGGGTGAAAACAGAGCCGGAGGATTTGGCCGGAAAATAATATCCTTGAATGTTTTTAAAGGCGCTCACCGCTTTTGTTTCGGAGCGAGTTTCTGCTGGGTCTGCGCGGGGTGTGAGACACATCCGGCGGGATAACCAGCCTCCCCGAAGACACGCCGCCATTCTGGCTCCTGTCGAAATCTGCGATGTAGGCATCCAACGCTGCCGACGCCGAGTCGTACTCCTTCAAAGAGAGACAGGAATCTGTTGTTAAGTGATCGGATGCAACGTCACATTTAGCTTCCCGATGTGAACTGTTTTATTTCGCAAGATAAGATTAACTTAATTGATCCGCATAGGGGAAATTAAAGAATAAATACGAATATAAATATATACAGAGAGACAGTTAGAAGACAGAAAACAGCAGGGAGAACAACATCAGGGATAAGAATGTATAACAGAATGGAACAGTAAGGGTGAAAAATAATAATAAACGAAAATATAAAAAGAGTGACAATAGCAATGACAAGAATAAAATAAATAAACAAAAATAAGCAGGATGCGTGCAGGCTGGGACCAACAAGGAAAAAAAGACAGCAGTGAGGTAGTGAGGTTGTGGTCATACAATTGTAATTATGGCAATCAAGATTTTTTTCTCTTTGTCGATTACTTAGTTACGTTTGCGTACGTTTACTTATGAAAAGATATTTTCAGAATTAAAGAAACACAGAACTGATGCCATTTTTACAGTTTGAAGATTAAATGTGCAACACACCAGGACCCAACTGCCGTCACTGATAACAGATTAGGGTTTTATCTACTGTAAGCATGTGTTTTTTTGGGGTTGCCGTCGTCTCGAGTGTATTGATACTGTAAATGACATTACGGCCTGCTGTGTGTTTAAATGTTACGCAGAAAAATCAAGTCCCGACTCAGTTCCGTCACGGCGATGAACGGATAGTTCGGAGTTTGAAAATCGAGCTGATAGTTTGCAGCGAACGTCAACCTTGTCTCTGTATGTGAAGGTGGTGTTGTGTTCAGGAGGCAGCAGGGTGCTCCTCAAGTGACCTGAGCTGGACAGCAGAGACGTGACGGTGGACTCTGGAGATACCAAGTCAGAGGAGGGACTGTTGGTCTCCATCCTGAAAACAAAACAAAACCAAACATCAACTTGTTAGATCTTAGTAGAAATCACTAAGCAAAAGAAGCACCTAGCATAACTATTTATGATAAGCACATGTTACATGTTGACCAAAATGCTCTATTTTGACCTTTAAAAGTGTGTTAAAATTATTTGATGAACAATTATCCCGTTCATTCTTTGATAATTCTCATTTCGAGGAAATGCGCCGAACAAAATAGCAAGACAACATCTCCAGGTATAAACAATAACAACCTAAATGAGGCCAACGAAATTCAGAACTGACGATGGATTGTAGCTAAATGACAATAAATGAATACAATTACACGAGCGAAGAAATACTGTGTGTTCGTTTTCAACAGCCTGTCTGTCATTTATAACCATGACAACAACGGAATAATAATAAAAAGAAACACCTTAGCTTATGTTTTGACGCGGCTCTGCGTAAGTGCTGGTTTGGCTAATTTAGCCTAGCCTAGCTAAACAATAAAATAAAGCACCAAACCCACGAAACTAAGCGACATAACCGGTGAGTTAACTGTGTTTGTATGACATCGGCAGCAGCATAATTTAACACCGTATGAGTTTTATAACCTTAAATATGAAACTTTTACTCCATATTCAACTTGGCAGCAACAGGTTGCACACAGACTTTCGAGTCACAGTGCGAACGTTAAATCTCGGGTTCCAAGCAAAACGAAACAAAATAAAAACGCGCCTTTATTTCATTTTTTTTCGACTGCAAAACGTCAACAAATCTGTGAGCAGATCCCAAAACCCTTCATGGAGCCGCTGCAACATCTGCTGCCGCTCGAAGCGGACGTTTCAAGGCTTCCCGGGTGAAGAAGTCGCTCCGACGCCGGCTGGTATGCTAGCAGCTCCGGCGCGGTCACTTCCGCCAGAGATGCTAAAAACATTGGAGATTACCCGAGATACAACAATTTGAGTGCACAGGAGTGAAATTTCTGCGTTAACAGGAATGCAGATATCCGTGAAAATTGATCTTTCTGATCAAGTTCTTTTTAAAATTACAACTCCTGTTATCCTTTAAAAACCCCCTTTTGCACATCACACCCTCGGTGCTGTCATCACATCCTGACCTCTTTTTAAACACCTCTTTTTCTCCCCCCCCCTCTGTTCTACTCATCGCGGTCTCTTTCCCCCAACCGGAGGCATTTTGATCCACGATCCCATCTATAAGTGGGATTCAAATTTAGCAAATGCACATTTGAGGTGCTATTTTGATACTGGTTTGAGCGTCTAAACAATGCAGACGAAAACGCCTCGCCGGTCCAGCCGAGGGCGTGGGCCCCGAGGCGGAAAACGTGGTCGACCTCGGCGACACAAGCCGTTGGCTGCATGGGGGAGCAGGGGTTAACACCCCTCCCGCACAGCGGGGGGCTTTTCTGCAAGGAGTTAGCGTGTTATCCTTTTGCCCGCGCGAGTTCTCGGCATCCCTCCCAAGAGGCAGCGGGATAAACGATGACCGATGTGCGCGGACCTGAAATCGTCCCCATCCGGGCCCGGCGTGCATCTTGCTACCGTAACACCGAGTAAAGGATAAGCTGTGTAAAAATGCAATTGTGAATAAAAATAATGTCTTTCTTCCGTGGGATTCGTTCCATGTTGCACATCTGTGAGCATTTAGCCACTAAGCTCCGAACCCCTGGGGAAAAATACTAATACATCATTCGCGATGGGTGAAAATAACACCGGGCCGAGCACGCTCCCCTGAGGAGTTCCGATCAGATCCTGGACCAGAATCCTTCTTTAATTCCGGGATTTTGACTTGAAACTTTTAATTTTACTGTTATGCCACACACATACGTGTGAACGACAGCGCACGAATTCTACTGACGCATTGAAAGCGGAAGTAAAGCACGTGAACACACCTCATACCAGAAACCCGACAACGGCCGCAAACAACAATACATGTCCCACCCTTAATTTCGGAGGCCTAAATATGATTCACGCCTCAACCATTTCCTGTAGATAAGACTTGTTTGGATTAAGCAGTTACACATAATCACATCTATTCAGATCATTAACTTAAATGAACGTGACTTTTTTTGAACATATTAATGCCTTTCCTGTCTGGAATTCTACAAAGCGTGGCGAAAAAAGTAGATTGCGCACAAACCCAGTGTGCCGAAGAATGGAATTGCATGCGGAAAAGAGAAATAAGGGTTTATTTGTGTTTTTCGGGAAAAAAGGCGGATAAAAAGAAGCCTTTTCTTTTCTTTTTCCTTCTCTCTCCCCCCGAGGTTTGTTTTCACAGCGCGGATCAACAAAGCAGCGTTGACCCCTGATCCAGAGATGGTCAAGGGGGAAGAGATGGCGCTCCCTACGTCACTTCCGGTATCCGTATCACACGCTCCCCCGCCACCCCGCCCTTGTTTGGAGACCGGAGGCGCGTCTCCGGCCTTTCTCGCTGGGGGTATGTGGCTCCACCCGTGGGTGGAGGCAGGGTGGAGGGGTGGAGGAGTGGAGGAAGGGTGGAGGAAGGGTGTTATGCGGCGGCATCCGGCTGAACGACAGGTCGCCTTAACCTAACTGGTGACGTCATTGGAAAGGGAGGGGAGGGGGGAGGAGAGGGGGCGGGGCTTCAGAGATAGGCGAGGGAAGAAAGAGGGCTCACTGCTTAACTCGTTCCCACGCACAAGGCTGATTTCCACTTTAATTGCATTTAAATATGCATTTAAATGTCTTCTTCTTCTTCTTCTCCTTTCGGCTTTTCCCTTCAGAGGAAACAGCGAATCAACCTTTTCCGTCTAGCCGTATTCTCCGTATCCTCCTCTCTCATATTAACTACTTTCATATCCTATCTCACTACGTCCATAAATCTTCTCTTTGGTTTTCCTCTTGACCTCCAATTTCAGCATCCGTCTACATTACATTGCTGCCATTAATCAGACGCTTTTATCCAAAGCGTCTTACAAAAATTGCAATTCAATAACCGAAAATCCAAAGTACCAGTTGTTGTTATTCAGAAGTCGCCACTCCGCCAAATAACCATCTCAAAACCACATACATACATGCATTAATTTCTTCTTTTTTGGGGGGGAAGGGGCTAAGTGCGATTCGTGGAGTAGCGTGTCTACCAATATATTCACTCTCCCTCCTCTGTACATGAAACAACCATCTCAGTCTGGCTCCCCTGACCTTCTCTCCAAAACATCTGACATGATGGACTCATTCCCAAAGAGAACCTCAGTATCTTCATCTCTGCGACCTCTGTTTCTAGCCCATACAGCATCGCTGGTCTCACCTCTGTCTTGTCCACCTTTCCTTTCATTCTGGCTGATAGTCTTCTATCGCTTCGTACCCCTGACACTTTTCTCCACCCATTCCAACCCGTCTCCTCCTCTTTCCACACTCTCCCTTGCTCTGGACTTTTGACCCCAAGTACCTGAAATCTGCCAACTGCTTGATCTCCACTCCCTGTAGCCTCACCGCTCCACCCGAGTTCCTCTGATTCACACATATATATACTCTGTCTTGCTGAGACTAACTTTCGTTCCTCTTCTTTCTAGCGCATACCTCCACCTCTAAAGATTTTGCTCAACCTGTTCTCTGGTCTCACTACAGATCACAATGTCATCTGCAAACATCATGGTCCATGGGGATTCCTGTCTAACCTCATCTGTCAGCCTGTCCATCACCACTGCAAACAAGAAGGGGCTCAGAGCTGATCCCTGAAGGAGTCCCACCTCCACCTTGAACTTCTCTGTTACCTCTATAGCACACCTCACCACGGTCTCACAGCAAGCATACATGTCCTGCACCAGTCCAACATATTTCTCTGCCACTCCAGATTTCCTCATACAATATGCGACTAAAACTTTTAACATTTGAGTGTGGAAAAAAAAAAAGCAAATTATATAATTAAAAAATTAAAACTTTTAACTCTATATATTTTCTTTACCCTTCTAATCTACTGCTGACTGTGAGTGAATCAGAAAAAATCTTCATTTGTCCACAAGGGGCAATTGTGGGGGCATATCAAATTGTGAACATCAAAGAATGAAAATAAAAATAAATTGAATTAGTTGAAAAAATATAGAATAATACATATATTGTAGCAAGCCATAGATGTCGGGGTTCATGTTGATGCTTGTTTTCTGTGTGATTTTGGGGTTGCAGGGAATGATGTGGGTTTGGTTTTGGCTGGAATTGAGCAGGAACAGTTAGTTATGTTGCGTGATTTGCGCAACTGTGGCCAACAAAAGCTATTGCTCATGTTATAGACATTTTACCATCACCTTGGTGCTTCCCTGACATGGTGCTATAATATAAAATGCTCAAAGAAAAATAAAGTCTATATACTATCTCACCTCTTCTAGTCTCGTGATCCGTCCATCCATCTTCTGTCGTTCTGCCGTAACTAATTCATCTTACATATTTTACAATCTCTACCTTACTGTCTTTATTTTTTTTTATTCCTGCTAATCTCCTGTTTATTTATCTTATCTCTTCCTGCATGAAGCATCTGAAACCACCCAGTTTCCTCGGGGGTCAATAAAGTATTTATGATTCTGACATAAAAGGGTTTTAGTTTATTGGCAACTCAGAAGCTGATTGGAGGAATTTAGTTCAGGGGTGAAATTGTTCCAGAGGCTTCGGTATTGCATCAATATTTTATTAATTACATTTAAATCTCAATCAGCCTCCGCTTATATGGCATATTTACATTCCCCCATTCACAAACTGATGGCCGCTTTGCTCTAACAAAAGTGCTTTGAAGAGTTTTGAAAAAAATCAAAAGCACCAAAAAATGCTCCAAAAAGAAAAGATGATTTATTTTACATAGAATACGAAACACTTATTCTCGCATGCATGACATTTAAAGCAAAAAATAAGCTCTTCCTCGGATGCTTACAAAATATGAAGGTATAAAAACAGTACAAAAGTTAAACAAAAAAAAAAAAAGGAAATTGTATTTATTCTTTAATACTGCATTTATCTGTAAATACTGCACATTCTGTACATACGCACTTGTGCTTTTTGCATGCGCTTCTGATTAGATGCTAACCGCATTTTGTTACTCCGTATCCTTACATGTTTAATGACAATAAAGTTGAATCTAATCACCAAAAAATGCTCCAAAAGCAAAAGATGATTTATTTTACATACAACACAAAACACTTATTCTCACATGCAGGACATTTCAAGCAAAAAATAGGCTTTATATGAATTGGATTTGACATCGAGATCTGATATAAGCAAACGAATAATATTAGAAGATCGATCGAGACGTGGTTAAGATGCCAACCGTAGGAGTCTTGGCCGACTGGACGCGTGGAGGCGGGACGCCGCAAAACAAAAATAAATAAAAAATAAATAGACCTGTAAATGGGCTTCATTAAACACGGCACACAAATCTGCGAGCGTGAAGGTAAATCTATATATGTGCGTAAGAGGAGATGCAAATCCTTCAAGGCTTAAATAAGCCTGCAAATGCAGATATGGATCTGCAGACGTTCCTCCTGAACATCCAATGTGTTCATGGATCCATAAATATAAAGACAGATATGCAAATGAGATCGCTGCATCTCTATTTCGTGTTTTGATCAGTTGCGGTTGCATCTATGCTAGTACTGCTATCTATGAGAAAGCCTCGCCGAATGTTAGCATAAAGCTATTTATGTGATCATAAATCAATAAATATATGAACAGACGCATGTCTCTATAGGGGTTTGCATCTGAGGAAAGAGTCACCGCCGTTGTCGGTTGTTACCGCGGCAACATGAAAGTTGGAGGTTTTACCTGGATCTGAATATTTTATCGGAAGATCGATGGAAAACGCTCGTCGATAATTCATGAAGACTTCGGTATTTGCTAGCGTTAATAGGAACGTACTTTCCGCTTGTCAACCTTTAGGTTTACTAGCGTTCCGAGTCGCAGGACGATGAATCACGGGCGATGGCGTCCGGGGGGCCACGCCGGACTAATCTTCAATTTAATCTCTCGCAAGTGATTGATGAAGAGATTTATTCAATATCGCCAAGTCAGCGGTCTGTCATCTGGGGTTCCATGCCAAGATGAGATCATTTCTCTCATTCGGTCAACTCTTCGACGAGCCAACGTACATCTGGTTTACTTTAATGCACCGTCTGGCAGGTTGCCGATGAATTCCATCGAGGCATCGCGCCGCGCTGGACTAGGGGGCGCAATGACCACATCGGCAGGAAGGGCAGGCCCTTGATAATTTTAGTTTATTTAAATTTCACGTCCAGCCATTAGATCATTTGGGTTTTATGGCAACGGTAATATCTTCTCTTCTTTTGGAGGCTCAGGTCTTTCAGAGGAACGGGATGCTCCAGATGTTCTACCAGGCGTCGAGGAACTTTTAGCATCTCTAACCGCATTAAGGAACATCCGACATCTCCTGTACTCATTCAAAAATCCCAACACATTTCTAATATCACCATCCATCCATCCATCCATCCATCCATCCATCCATCCATCCATCCATCCATCCATCCATCCATCGTTTTGCCTTTTTAGCTAAATCCGACTGATGAAAAATCAAATGTAGATGGATAACAAATAAAATTGAATAAAATACCCAGTTAACTTGATGATTTTTAGTGTGTTCCTGTTGATTTTTAAGATGTTTATATCTATCTATCTATTTCACTAGAAGTTCAAGGTGGAGGTGGGACTCCATCAGGGATCAACTCTGAGCCCCTTTTTGTTTGCAGTGGTGATGGACAAGCTGAATGATGAGGTTAGACAGGAATCTCCATGGACCATGATGTTTGCGGATGACATTGTGATCTGTAGTGAGAGCAGACAACAGGTAGAGGAACATCTAGAGAGGTGGAGGTATGCTCTGGAAAGGAGAAGAATGAAAGTTAGTCACAGCAAGACAGAATATATGTGTGTGAATGAGAAGAACCTGGGTGGAACGGCGAGGCTACAGGGAGTAGAGATCAAGAAGCTGGAGGATGACCAAAAGACATCAGGCAGTACTCGAGGTTGCAGAGATGAAGATGTTGAGGTTCTCTTTGGGAGTGACCAGGATGGAGAGGATCAGGAATGAGTCTATCAGAGGAACAGCACATGTTAGATGTTTTGGAGAGAAGGTCAGAGAAGCCAGACTGAGATGGTTGGGTCATGTACAGAGGAGGGATAGAGAATATATTGGTAGACGGATGCTGGAATTGGAGCTGCCAGGCAAGAGGTCTGGAGGAAGACCAAAGAGAAGATTTATGGACGTAGTGAGAGAGGATATGAAGGTAGTTGGTGTGAGAGAGGAAGATACAGAGAATAGGGTTAGATGGAGAAAGTTGATTGGCTGTGGCGACCCCTGAAGGAAAAAGCTGAAAGAAAAAGTTCTATCTATCTATCTATCTATCTATCTATCTATCTATCTATCTATCTATCTATCTATCTATCTATCTATCTATCTATCTATCTATCTATCTATCTATCTATCTATCTATCTATCTATCTATCTATCTATCTATCTATCTATCTATCTATCTATCTATCTATCTATTCTGTCTTCTGTTTTCGTGCTGGGAGTGAGACCTCTTTCACTATAGACGATCTTTGACAGCCTCACTCTCTCTCTCTCTCGCTCGCTCGAGCCCTCGCTCGCGCTCGCACGCGAGAGAGAGAGAGAGAGCGCGAGCGGCGCGCGCGAGAGAGCGACCTCGAGCGAGAGTGCGGGCGAGTGCGAGTGCGCGCGGGTCGTGTCGTCGCGCGCCTCCCTCCGTGTGCGTTGCTCGGCTCCGTGCGTGTGTGCGCGCGCGGGCTCTGACGTCACGGCCCGCCGTTAGCCGGCCCGGCTCGGTTCGGCTCACCGGAACCGGGGAGAGGTGCGGAAGGAGGCGGTCGAACCGGGGTGGCGGGGTGCGGGAGAGGCGTTGCGGGTGCTGGTGCGGGGGGCGGGACGCCCTCACGCACCGGGACACGTTTCATGTTTCACCGTGACCCGGAATAACCGAACGCGGCCGGGGCGGAGGACCGAGCGCCGCCGTTAACGTGACGCCCGTGACGTCGCTCCGCCACCGGAGGGAGGAGGAGGCGGAGGCCGAGGAGGGGGGCGGGAGGACCGGGGGTTCGCCGCCGCTCGGCCCGGCGTTTCCGGAGCGCTCCCTCGGGCCCCGGACGGAGCCGGACCGCGGGATGATGGAGCGAAAGCGGGCGGACTGCCCCGCGCTGCCGCCCGGCTGGAAGAAGGAGGAAGTGATCAGGAAGTCCGGACTCAGCGCCGGGAAGAGCGACGTCTACTATTACAGGTAACCGAGCTAATCGATCACACCGGGGATCGATCGATCGATCGGTTCTGATCACGAATCCCCGAGCGGCTGATTATCCTAAAATATCATTGAAGTAACCCCTCCAACCCCTTCCCTCCTCTCTCTTACTACTGCAAAAAGTATCCTAGTAATCACAAAAATGTGTTATATATTTTGTTCTGAATAAGAATAAAAGTTTGAACTCTTAAGCGTGCTCCGAAAAACAATTTACATAAAGTACAGAAAGTTTATGACAGCATGACGTTTCGTTTTAGTAAGCGTATTTTTGCTCGAAACGTCATGCCGAGTTCAATTTCTGTCCTCTTTTAAGTAAATTATCTTTATTTTTTGGAGTACCCTTTCTTTTCAAACCTTTATTCGGTTCGTACTTTCGATCCAGCACCTAATCGGGCAGCGGATGTTTTTTCTTTTTTCTCAAACTCCTAAATAAGACTCCCCCATGCTTTGTTATACATCGGAACAAAATTCACGATGTGTGATTATGCAAGGAAAACAAACTCCCTCCTCGGTGACCCAGAGAGTTTCCAGGCAGCGCCCCTCACAAAGAAAACAACTTGAAATTTGTGAAGTCACAAACCATCTTTCCGGTCATCCGTCTCATCTGAGGGTTTTTTTTAATTTTTTTTAAAAGAGAAAAGTGGGACGTTTATCATCAGGTTGACCCTGCGAGCGTTGGCGTTTTGCCGTGACGTCGTTTTTCTTTCTCCGAAATAAGAAAATCGCTCCCAGGAACCGGGGCCAAAAGAAAAAAAAAAAATTGGGCGGTAGCTGTTGGCATTTTTCGTGCGACGCGACATTACTTTCCCTCCCACTTCCTCCTGGTTGCTCCGTGCTTCGGCGAGAAGGCCTGCTAGAAGGCCTCAGATCTTTTGCAGATGATGTTGTGATCTGTGGCAGGTGGAGTGGAGACGTAGAAGGCGGAACAATCGGAGGACTCGGGGTCAACGGTCCAAAGCTGAGGAGGAACATGTGATCGAAAGGGGGGAGAAAAGTGTCAGGGCAAGACGTCGTCTGGTTTGGAGATACCGAGGAGAAGACAGGAGGAAGAAGAGGTGAAGATGTTTGAGGTTCTCTTCGTGGAGAGGATAGGGAACGGGTCCGTCAGAGGGACGGCACGTGCTAGATGCTCAGGGGGAGATGGTTCGGACGTGGACGGAGGAGGGATGGTGAAGATCAGGGTGCAAGGACGCCGAGGTCGAAGGTGCCGGGCAGGAGACCAGAGGGGAGGCTTGTGGATGGAAGGGAAGAGGACATGAAGTTAGTTGGTGCAAGAGCAGAGGGTTCGATGGAGGTGGGGGATCGGCTGTGGCGACCCCTGACGGGAGCAGCCCGGTGGACAAGAAGAAGAAGAAGGCCAAGATTCGGATCTTATCAGTTCCAACATGCTCCCATTGAGTGGGGGCGCATCAGGGGCGCAGGTTCTCTGCCGCCGTCGCTCTTTCTTCCCCAACAAGGGTTTTCGGAGCCGTTCGGAATCGGGGATTTTTGCCACCTGGCGGGTTCCCTTAACCCTCTCAGGCTCAAATTAAGTTGTAGTTGCAGGAAAAATCTGATATTTGGCTGTCGCAAATCTGCAACATCTGCCTGGAGAAGGTTAAAGCGTATTTCAAAAAGACACGAAAACAACATACCGTCATGGACTCTTGAAGAGGCACAACTTTTACTTTGAGTCAGACAAGGGAGTTGTCCACACAGTAGCGAGAGCGGAGTCGCCCTTTTGAAACTGTGCGCGGGTTACACCGTCAGGCCTCAAACACAATCGCTATGAATGCTTAATTCTGGTTTCAAACCGACGTCGGTTTCTAAACCTTACTTGCGTCTAGTTGGTCTCCGACATGACGCCCGGGTGGGTCTGGATGTGAGCGTTTCCCTTTGGTCGCTGTGTATTTAGTGAAACCTGAATAAATATTTGAAGTATCAATGTTCTTTGCCAAATGGCCATACGAACCATGACAGGCTTGGAAGTTAAATACAGTCGTGCTAACTTGCTAACCATGCAGACCCCTCGGGAGCCGCTCCCTAGTGGACACATAGATCATCTCGACACCCCGGTCAAGAACTCGGACTGAAAAACCTGTGAGAAGAGGTAGTTAAGTTAGTAAACCATCAGGAACCGCAAGTAATGAACAAGAATCTTTATCTTTATTTTTTTTTGGGGGGTGGGGGACTAGCAACACTTGCGCGCCGAACCATTGCTTCGCGCTTTCAGCCCCAGAGCAAGGAGGTTCTTGGTTTAACTCCAACAGTGTGGAGTCTCCATGTTCTTCCCCGTGTCTGCGTGGGGTTCCTCCAGGTTCTCCGGGTCCCAAAACATGCAGGAGGTTCACTGGAGACCCTGGACTCCCTAGAAGGAGAGTCGTATGTCTCTATATGACTCTGCCCTTCGGGACATAAGGCGCTAGTGGACGGCGGCGGCGGGCAGCGGGGGTCTTGTAATGATTACATTCAGATGCGTGTGGACCCTTTTTGGGACAAGGCGCCGCCCACTGAAGGGTCCAGCTCCCCTCCGAGAAGCTCTGAAAGAAGGCCCAAACCGGACGGGTCGGCCATCGCCCCGAACCGCCCGAAAGAAGGCCCAAATTGCGATCGACCGGCGACCGGTCCAGGGTGAACCGTGCTTCTCGCCCGCCGACAGCTGGGTTCGGCTCCAACCCCCTCCAACCTCCCCGCGACAAGGGGCCCCTCTGTGCAGAGTCTCCATGTTCTCCCCGTGTCGGCACGGGGTTCCTCCGGGTTCTCCGGTTTCCTTTCACAGTCCAAAAACACGCAGGAGGTTCAGTGGAGACCCGAAGTTCACCAGATGTTTGAAAGAGGGAGTGAACGGTCGCACCGCATGTCCCCCGAATGACGCGTGAAGGAGAGTGAACGTTTCTAAAAGACGACGAATGATTGCGTCTTTACGTGTTTTCTGAACGGATACTAGTCTACGTAACGTGAACAAGAGGGTGAATGGTCGTGTGTCTCCGTATGGGATCGACCGGTCGCGGGTGAACCCCGCCTCTCGCCCGTGACAGCTGGGATAGGCCGCCGTCCGTCCCCTCCCCCGCCACCCAGAGCGCAGGATAAGCGGTATAAATAATGAATGAACGTAAAGGCGAAAACCGTTTCCAGCCGGTATGGTGAACAACGCTCTCCTGAAAATACCGCGCAGATCGGAGGACTGTCATGCTAACGTGCTAATCTAGTGCATTTACATAAACGCGCATTAGCAGTCACGGCTAAGTGGGACGCTAAACGGCCGAATGTTTTAACACGTGAAGCAGATTTAAGTATAGTTTTCTCCGCCGTTGACGTCGGCGGGTTGACCTCCGAGCCACAAGGCCTCGTTTCCCGCGGGCGGGGGGGGGGGACGGGCGCCGAAACCGCCGACTCCTTCGTTCGCGCTCGATCGAGGACGCGCAGCAAAGCCGCCGACTGTTTTCGTTGCGTGGGAGGAAGCAGGAGGACCGGACGTGAACCCGCGCAGGCGTGAGGAGAACACGGAAAAGAAAAAAAAAAAAAAAAACCCACGGGAATCAAATTAGGAACCTCGGTTCAACCGTGCGGCGGCGTCTTGCGAAATGTTATTTTAATTTTTTTTTTTTTTTGCATTTTTTTAAAATCCCCCCCCGGCTCTCCCTGCAGCGGGAGTGTGCGTGTCTGTACACATCCATTCGAAAGAAGCGCCCACACTTCCTCCTGCTCCACCCAAGGCCAACATGGCGGAACGCCGTCGCCCCATCTCAGCTGTGGGAACACACTTCCCTCTTTATTAGATTTTAATTATTTTTAAAACGCCCGATCGCTCGTGTCGGTGGAAATGTCAGGATTCCAGACGGTGGCGCCGCCGCTCTCGCCGAATCGGGCGGAATCGCTTCCTGTGATTCACCGGCGTTGAGACACAGGCGTGGGGGGGGATTTCTTCCGGAAGGCGACGGTTACTCCCCTCGCCGCCGAGAGCGGAAAAAAAAAAACGAGATCATATGAGCGTCTGCCGCGGTCGACCGTCCCCGCCTTGTATTGACCCGCGGCTGTCACACGTCTCTAATAATCAATATGTAAATAAGCAGTTGACCTCCGGAAAGGTCGCGACCGGCCTCGCGGGTTTTCCCGCGGGATATCGTTTCTTTTACTTTATTTCTTCCTTCCAATCGACGCTTTGAACGCTCTGAGCGCTGAAACGTCAGCGGATCCCTTTTATTGTGTTTATTTTTTTTTTTTTTTTGGGCGCAATTCTCAAAAGTCATCTCCATGGAGTTTATCACCTTTTCCTTTTTTTTTAAAATTTTTTTTTTTTTTTTTATAGAAGGGGAAACTCTTTGCAAAGGGGGGGCGCGAAGCATTTGATGTGCAGCCGTCGCCGCGGAGGAAGCGATGTCTGCGGAGAGGCTGTTTGCGGCGCAGAGGCCCCGTCGCGTAATCTGCCTCCTGTCGCGGAGAACGTCGGCCGCTTTACTTTCAGTTCGCTCTGTTACATGACTCATCAGTTCCTGTAAAGAAACCAGTCAGCGGGCCGACTTACTGGAAGAGCAGTAAAACTCCGCCGGCGCCTCCGAAACGCCTCCACGGGCTCGCGCCGCGCACGGACCCGGGCCGTGGCGGCGGGGAGGCGAGGAGGCGAAGAGGGAATCGCTCTCCCGGATCCCCCGATTCACACATTTCGACACCCACCCCCCCCTTCCCATCCTGTTTGAACAGTTCAGCCGAGCGCGTCGAGATAGCGCAAGCGCCACTGTGAGGCACGCACGCACGCACGCACGCACGCCCACGCGTGCACGCGGTGGCCGATCTTTGCTTCCAGTGACCTACGTGTCAGTCGCAGCTGCGCGGCTGCAGCCGGGCCTCCGCGGCTGATCTCAGGCTGTTCAGGACACGACCCTTAAATCGGAGGCGCCCGGAACACGTGACTCCCCCCCCCCGACGCTATCCGTGTCGAATGCAGATTTAACACACACACACACAGGCTGAAAGTGTATAAGTTCATTTTAAAAAAATACATTATCATTATTGTTTATTTTTTAGGGAATTTCTTGCTGAGTTTTCCGTGACTTTTGAGGTTCTTTTTATGCGTTTTTTTTTTTTTTTTAACGCCTCTGCACTTGTTCTTTCGCTATTTTCCGATAATATTTCCCGATCCCAGGCAATGTTTCACCGTTTTCTTCGCTGCACTTAAAATCCTTAAATGTTCTCAAAAATCGGCGGCGCGCCTTGTGGATGAATTCTTGTGTTTACAGACCTCCAAACAATTCGATGTGGCAAAAATCTGTCAAAATGTTTTGATGCAACTTTGGGCTTTGGTTGGTTATCGGAGCGTTCCCATCGTATTAAAATCGGCGTTTGGTTGAATATGGGTCGCAATGTCGTTGGAAAACTAATTCTGTCGTGCTGGAATACAACTAACTTCAGGTGTCCGCCATCGCTGGCGTCGATTAACCAATCAGCAGCCATGAAAGAATTTAACATGAATGAATCGATGGTACGGAAGTAAAAGTAAAGTAAAGAAAAGTAAAGACCGAAACAGTTTCTGAGTGAACAAAGCAAGTTAGAGGACAGAATTGAACGGCGGGTTATTGAACGAGTTTGTTTAAACCGTTTTGTTTTGCTTTATATACCGTAAGTTTTATCATGCGCCTTATAACACAGTGCGCCTTATATGTGAAATGATACTGTGAATCATTGATATTGCGCCTTACGGTTCGCAAAATACGGTACCTGTTTTTCGATGTATTTGTCTAGCATGAATTTCATACGTCGTCTCATTGGACTCCCTTTTTTTTTATTCACAATCTTATTTAATCCTCTTTATGTTGTTCATTTGTCCTTGGAACCGGATTCTTCGTCCCGTTCATTGAATTTGCGCGGCGCCGAGCGTCCCTCCTCCGTTTTTTCCGCACAAATCGAATTTGTCCTCGCGATCCGCGCGTTGTTGACTTTAATTAATATCCCTCCTCCGTCTTCAGTCCCACAGGGAAGAAGTTCCGGAGTAAACCCCAGTTGTCCCGTTACCTCGGAAACGCGGTGGATCTGGCATGTTTCGACTTCCGGACGGGAAAGATGATGCCTGGGAAACTGCAGAAGAGTAAACAGAGACTCCGACACGACGCGCTCAGCCTGGCCAAGGTAAGGCGGTATGAGGGTCACGTGACGTGTGCGCGCGTGCACGGCTGTGGGCGTGCACGTGGGTGCGATAGAGAGAGAGAGAGACTATGTCGGGCCGGCAGATTATCAGATTAAGGCAACTCTTCCACCAGGTTCACCACAGGTAGTCTCAATGCTGCGGCAGGTAGAGAAGAATGCAGGTATTAACTCACCAAAATGACATTTTTGCCACGATTTCTTTGGCGCGTTTTGCGCAAAATCAGTAAAAAGACAGCTCATGTGTTCAGACATCAATATCAATCAGGCGTTTTGCACGTTCTCCACCTGAAGTCCGAGGGCGTGAACGAGACGAGCAACGGTTGTTTAGTCGCTGTCTATATTTGGTCCGATGATTGACAGGTGGCTGTTCCAGCTTGAAGCTCGCCTTTTCCCCGAGTTACACCTTGTTTTATGCCTTAAATTAAGAATAAGAATAAGAATAAAAACAACTTTATGTATCCCCAAGGAAATGGTTGTGCCAGCGTTACAAGAAAGATATAACAATAATAAATAATAGTAGAAAATTGTATAAACAGGAAGAAAAAGGAGAATAAGAAATACAAATAAACCATTAAGTGTCCAAAGTAACAATTGAAAACTATACACAAGAGTATGACATTTTTTTGTAAATGTAGCTGTTATGAAATATTGCACAGTATAGTATAAATATGGATAAATTATTACAATAACAGCGTCAAATTTCGGTGTCTCCGTCAGTGATAGTGGCAGGTGGCAGATGTGCAAGGGGGAGCTTGGCCGGGTCACAAAAGTGAAAACCTCAAAAGCCACTTAATAATAAATAATAGTAGAAAATGTTATAAATTGAGAAAAAAAAAAAAAAAAAGAGAATAAAAAATACAAATAAACCATAAAGTGTCTAAAGTAACAAGTGAAAACTACACACAAGAGTATGAAAAAATATTGTACATGTAGCTGTTATGAAATATTACACAGTTATGAACATTTATAGATAAATTATTACAATAACAGCGTCAAAGTTCGGTGTCTCCATCAGTGATATTGGCAGATGTGCACAGGAGAGTTTGGCCGTGTCACAAAAGTGAAAACCTCAAAAGCGACTTCATAATAAATAATAGTAGAAAATTGTATGAATAGTAAAAAAACAAAAAAAAAAAGGAGAATAAGAAATACAAATAAACTATATTTATTCATTTCTCCTTTATTTAACCAGGAAAGTCTCATTGAGACTCTTTTTTCAAGAGTTTGGCCGGGTCACAAAAGCGAAAACCTTAAAAAAGCGACTCCGTCGGTCTCGTATTCCAAACGATTCGCCAGTTTGCAGCTGCGAAAGGTGCGTTTCACCGCAGTTCCATGTTCGCTTTCCACGTAGCGGGAATGGCGTCAGAGCCGTCGGCCAATGGGAACGCAGGACACTGAGCGTTAAATGCCATTATGAAAAACAAAGAAAGGCGGCGCTCCTGCGAACTGGGATGGGAAGGAAAAACGACAGGATGAATCCCTCAGCCTCCGTTTGATTTATTGACCGCAGGCAAACAGTCTCCTCTTGTGCAGCCGACTCGTTTCTCAAAGTACGTGCGCTCGGAGGACCGTCGCCGCCCCCCGGGGCTCCCGAGCGAGAGAGCAGTCCTCTTTGGACCGCCGCTCTCCGATTTGAAAACGCTTCTTTGTCTGCAGATGCAGTCAGGGATCCCCTTGTGACACATGCAAAGCCTTGTATAAATATTCTACTTGGAAGAACTTGTGCCTGTCCTGATTTTTTTTTTTTTTAATGACAAAAAAACAACAAACAAAAATAAAAATAGCGGTTCGGAACAGGGAATATCATTGGCCGGTTGGATGGGATTATTTTTCTTTTTTTCGCTGCCTGCAGCCGGAAACTTTATAAATCTAACGGTTGATGAATAATTTAAGTAAAAAAAAAACAAATTTTTTTTTTTTGAAATGACTGACGGAGTTTTAAGGAAGAGGGAAACAGAAAAAAAGAGGGAATAATTGGGAAAAAAAGAGGAATAATATTAAGATAAGGAAGGAGATGAAGGAGAGCAAAAGATAAAGAAAGGAGGAATAGAAATGAAAAAAAAAAAAAGGGAAAAATCTCATGTCGTGTGTTTTCCCGTCTCCACCAGGGCGGTAAACTGGACCTGAACACGACGCTGCCCATCAGACAGACAGCATCCATCTTTAAACAGCCTGTTACCAAGGTTACAAGTCACCCGGGCAACAAAGTGAAAACAGACCCGCAGAGAGCGGCCGAGCAGCCCAGACAGGTAGCGCACACACACACACACACACACACACACACATAAACACACACCGCATTAACGCCCGAGGGCGAAGTCGCGCTCCGACCTGCGCTGATGCACAGAGGAGGGGAAAAAAAGGAAAAAAAGAAAAAAGACTTCACGGTGATTTTCACCCAGAGGTGGCGCTGGAGAATCACGGGAAAAGTGGCGTGGAGGGGGAGGTTTTTTTTAAAATGGTGAGAAATAAAAAATAAAAAGAGGAGGTATCAAAATAAAAGGCGCAGTGAGTGAATGAAAAGGAGTGTGAATGAAAGAGGGATTAAAGCGTGCGGCGGCTGCCTATTGAAGCGCATATGGTTCGCCGCCGCGGCAATAATAGTAATTTAATCACTTAAAAAAAAAAAGCGATATAAAAAATCGGATTCTCGGGGTTAAAAGAATTAACGGCGGACGTGGGGACGAAGAGAAAAAAAAAAAATGGGCGGAGGAAGACAAATCGCTTTGACGCAAATTCGGGTGAAAGTGCGAAAGAGCAGAAGAGACGACAAGATGAATCAACGATGGTTAAATATGTGACTATATATATATATAGCATCAGAGTAAAAGCCTCTCTCTGATATTTTAAAAGCTGGTTTCTAATGCGGAGCAGCAGCAGGAAGTGGGCGGATATAAACAGGATCTTCACACAACAGCATGCTCAAGAAACAGAAGTGAAACCGCAGAGCTCGTCGTCCGGGCCTAAAACCCCCGTCTCCGTCTCTGCAGCTCTTCTGGGAGAGGAGGTTGAAAGGTCTGCGGTCGTCGGACGTCACCGAGGAAGTTCTGCGAAGCATGGACCTGCCCAAAGGCCTGCAGAGTGAGTGCCGAACGCCAGACGCCGGTTCCGACCCCGACCTCCCCTGACCTTCCCCCCTCCACCCCCGCCGCCCTTCCCCTCCCCTCGCAGGCGTCGGACCGGATTCCAGCGACGACACCCTGCTCTCCGCCATCGCCAGCGCTCTGCACATGAGCTCCGCCCCCATCATGGGACAGACGTCGGTGGCCGCCGAGAAGCACCCGGCCATCTGGCTGAACACGTCGCAGCCGCTATGCAAGGCCTTCACCGTCACGGACCAGCACATCCGGTGAGATCCGGCTCCCTGACCTCCGCCCTCTGCACCGACCGCACATCCACTCCTTCTGGGAGCTCGCAGAACGCCCCCCGGTGGCCAAAAGTGGAACTGCAACTTAAAGCTTTTATCCCTCCAAACCAGGGGTGGGCGATTATTTCGGCAAGCGGGCCACATTTTATATTTAACTTGTATATCATGTAAATTGAACAATATAAAAACTGTAATTTAAATATTTACATTTTTCGGCATTTTATTTCAACTTAATCATTAATGATCATATAAATGCACCGACATTATTTTGAATGCAATCATCCATACAAAATCAAACAAAAGGAAAAATATAGGGAGTTTCTGAATTTATCATTGATTGAAAATATTTGTTAAAAATAATCAAAGAAAATTGTTTGGCGGGCCGGATGTGGCCCGCGGGCCGTAAAGTGCCCAGGTCTGCTCCAAACTCTCAACGTTGTAAATAAAATCATCTTGAAATCGCCGACAAAATAGAACAGAGAAAAATAAACTCAGCGGAATACACGAGTCAAAACGACGTCAAAAGCAAATAAAGGGAAAGTTAGGTTTAGATTACTCTGAATATTCGAACGATGCGCCGTTTATTTGTGATTATGGTTTCCACACAATGTGGTAGTTTATCCCTGCCTGTCGTACGAGCGCTATTTCCAGCATGAAATAATTCGCAATATCCACAACGCCATGTTTCTTTCCTCTGCTGCTGTTTTTACTCATTTCGAACGGTTTCCATAATCAGATTCCACATAGAATGATTAAACTTGTCGGTTTCCCGACGGGCTTTCGTTTCTCCCGACGCCCCTGCATGCAACCATCGTTCCGGGTTAAAAAAAAAAAAAAAAAAAAGCGAAACGCTCTGCGTGATCGCTGTTTGAGCGCCGTCTTCACTCGTGACGCTGCTATTCTCGGTCCCAGCGATTCGCTGCTTCACGTTGAGGGCCGAACATTCCTGGTTTGCCACACACACACTCACACACACATACACACACATACACATACACATACACATACACATAGTGGAAGGGGTTAGACGTCTTAGTTTTTAACTCTAAATATATATATTTTATTCTATATGCCATCAATCCAGGTTTTTTTAAAGGTTTTTTTGCGCAGTTTTAATCCAATCTTCAGTTTTTATGCATTAAAATGCAGCTTTTCTGCAATTTGAAAATTCACCTTGTGTCCTGAGGGGTGTGTCACTGTGGAATTGTCTACATTTCCAGTTATTAAAGGTATATTTTATGCCTATATATATATATGTATATATATACATATATATATATATACACACACACACACATATATATATATACATGCAATATCACAGTACACTTTCAGTAGTCTCACTGTATTGCAGTTTTTTTACTTTTTTATCCAGTTTTGGATTGTTTTATATATGTATATATATATATACATATATATACAGTATATATATCTGTTTTTGCTCTATATTGCGATATCAACGTATACATATATATATATATATATATATATATATGTATATAATTTCGATTATATTAACAATAATATTTTCTGGGGTGGCAACCAATCAGAGCATGGTGTCTCTGTATGCTGGGCTCTGATTGGCTCAGGGAACGTAGCATCATTCTCTGCATCTCCTGCACAGAGCGACATTGACGCGCTGTCGCTACTCGTGATGTTACAGTGCGTTTAACAGTCAATAAGATTTACAAACATATGAATCGGACAAAGTATCTTATTCACCATTTGACTGGCAGCCGTTAACGGGTTTAAAATTTCATATCAGCTTTCTTCACACACACAAACTGTAGCACACCAAAAAACACATTTAATTTCAAAAAAAGCTATTACGCCGTTACTTTTACTTATAAATGAAGTCCATGCACCGCTCGCTCTTAACAAAAGCATGGACAACTTCATTTTAGAAGTTGTCATTGTTGTCCTTCAGTTAAAAAATACCTTTCTAGTGCAAATCACTGATAAATATAACCATTTACTTTTTTTTTTTCATTTAATTTTCTTTTTCTTTCCAAGATTGGCGAGTGAGGCACGGCCTCTCGTGCCTCCCCCGACTGCACAAAACTGGTCTAGGAAGAGTTTGGAAGTGGTTACCAAGCATATGGAGGGTCATAAAGCTTTAAAAGATACAGAAATAATAAAATAAGAATACAGTTGTAACTTTATGGATTTTTGTTTTGGTTCTGGAACGTAAGTGGGACGATTTTTTTCCCGCTTTTTTTAAGCGAGAACGCCGGGAAACAAAGCGGCTCCTGCAAAAATCCGGGTGCAAAACCGCTGTACGGCACCGCTTGAAATTTAACAGAAAAGATTCAGCGCGGCATTTTTTTATCGACCGACATAAAAACCGTCGGCGGGCCGCGTGATGCAGATCGTTGTATCCTTCGCCGGTTGCCGGGGGCAACGTCAGACGAGGATAAACGCAGGTTACAAATACTTCTCGTCAAGTTCGGCCTCCTCCTGAGATGTGATCCACATAGCTACCGCCGCCTGACAGCAGGGGGCACTGCGAGAGCACGCTATGTGTGCGTGTGTGTGTGTGTGTGTGTGTGTGTGTGTGTGTGTGTGTGTGTGTGTGTGTCCAGTGCAGAACAGGGCAAAGAGAACAGCTGGCCAAAGCCATTACAGCAGAATCACTACAATACATCACTACATCCTCTCTTCCTCTCCTCCCTTCTTAACTATTTCCTGATCCTCTCATTCTTCCACCTTTTCCTCTCCTCCTTTTTTTATGTTTCCCCCCTCATTCGCTTCCTCCTCTTCCTCTTACACCCGTTAAAACGTCATCCCTTCCTCTCCCGGTTCCTCTCGTCCGCCGTTCCGTCGCTCCGCCCGCCCAATAATTCATGTTTGTCTTCTTTCCGCCTTTGTTTTTTTCCACCTCCGTCTCCCCCCCCCCCCGCCCATCCCTTCCATCCCGACCCCCACCAGTCTTCATCCATCCTCTGCTCCTCCTTTCCTTATCTCTCTCTTCCATTAATTTCCAATCCAACCCCCTCCTTCCCTTCCCTTCCATCCCCCGTCTCTCTCTGGCTGAATGTGCTCGTCATCTAAATCGCTCTCATTCTTCTCCGCTCGCCTTCGTCTTCATCTGCCGCCTTCCTCTTCCTCCTTGGCGACGTTGAGGAGGAACACAAAGTACGTCTCCCGGCCAAATTGCCGGCGGGGCTGGTTAGTTTCAGGCCCTCTCTTGGACAATTATCGCGAGTCAGATCCGCAGATTATCCGTTATCGATGCATTGGATCCGATCAATGATATGTCTCTGGAAATCGATTTTTAATTTGATTTTTTTTTTTTTTTTAATAAATAATTTTAAATAAAATATTAACAGACACCCGTCAATCCGTTATCAATGCATCGGTTCTAATCAATGACACGCCTTTGGAAATCTAAAACTTTATTTGAGGTGTTGCAGATCACACTATTCATATCCTAAAGAAGTTGCAGCTCTGCAGTATTTTTAGATTTGCATGAATAGATGCAATTTTTAATCAATTTTTTTTTAAATAAGATATTTTCTAGTCACCTGTTTATCCGTTATCAATGCTTTAGCTCGAATCAATGAGACGTCTTTGGAAATCTAAAACTTTATCTGAGGTGTTGCAGATCAAAATATTCATCCACTATTTAATAACACTATTCATTTACTTGCATGAATATATTAATACTCCATTTTTAATTTGATTTTTTTTTTTTTTTTTAATAAATAATTTTAAATAAAATATTAACAGACACCCGTCAATCCGTTATCAATGCATCGGTTCTAATCAATGACACGCCTTTGGAAATCTAAAACTTTATCTGAGGTGTTGCAGATCACACTATTCACATACTAAAGAAGTTGCAGCTCTGCAGTATTTGCATGAATATATTAAAAAACAATTTTAAATTAATTAATCAATTTTTTTTGATAAGATATTTTCTAGTCACCTGTTTATCCGTTATCAATGCATCAACTCGAATCAATGAGACGTGTTTGGAAATTTAAAACTTTATCTGAGGTGTTGCAGATCACACTATTCATCCACTATTTAATAACACTATTCATTCACTTGCATGAATAAATTAATACCTGATTTTTAATTTGATTTTTTTTTTTTATAAATAATTTTAAAATAAAATATTAACAGACGCCCGTTAATTCGTTATCAATGCATCGGTTCTAATCAATGACACGCCTAATCTAAAACTTTATTTGAGAATTGTTAGAGAAATTATTATTAGAGAAATCTAAAACTTTATTTGAGGTGCTGCAAATCACACTATTCATATCCTGAGGAAGTTCCAGGTCTGTGGTATTTTTAGATTTGCATGAATATTTGAAACCCCCAATTTTTAATTTTTTAAATATTTTCTAGTCCATTATCAGTGCTTTGAAAATCTAAAGCTTTCGATTTAAATTTTATTTTGTGTTGTGGATTCTATGGAGGGAAATCAAAGATCCAGCTTTGCGGTATTTTTAGATTTGCCTGAATATATTATACCCAATTTTTAATAGCATTTTTAAAAAAAAAATATTTTCCAGTCAATGCATTGGTTCCAATCAGTGGCACATCATTTGAAATTTAAAACTTATTTTTTGAAGAGTTGCAGATCACACTATTTATATTCTTAAGGTCATAAAGAAGTTCCAGCTTTGTGGAATTTTTGGATTTCATGAATACATTGAACCCCCAATTTTCACAAGTTTCTTTTTTTTTTTAATATATAAAATATTTTTCAGTCCCCTCACAATAGCCGCGACTTTCACTGCGATTCATTATTTTATTTATTCTATTTTAATGCATTTAAAAAAATCCGCACCAGAGACGCTCTTCACTCGGATTGGACGTGTCTGCGACTCCGTCATGTTTCTTGATACCTTTCACTCCCCCTTTCACGAGTGCACGTAAATCACAGAATGATGTTTTGAAAATCGTGTGCGGTCGGGACTGCAGGATCTCTTCTGCCGCCACGGGCTGAAATGATAAGTCGCGAAAGCCCTAAAATCCCTGCACCTCGGCTGAAAATATTAAAGTTAACTCATTTCAAGGCATTATTATGGCCAGGAGCTGTTAGAAAGCAACATGGGCTTGAGACTCCCCGACATTGGTTTGCCGTGCATGTTTAATTTTGCCTATTTTGCATCTGAAGGACAGAAATAATTCTAAAAAAAAAAAAAAAAAGCATTGGAAATCACGCGAATCGATGTATGACGGGTGTAATTTAAGGTTCATTTCTTGGTTCAAATGTTTGTGTGTGTGTGTGTGTGTGTGTGTGTGTGCACGCAGGGATCAGGAGCTGAAGGTGCACCAGGCCAGGAGGAGTTTAGAGGAGGCGCTAATGGCCGACGGTTTAGCGCGGGCTGCTGAAAACACCAGGGAGCTTCTGGAAGGGAAGACGGCCTGAAGACAAGACAAGCGAGAACAGGTAACGCTTCAGACGGTGCGTTTTTAAAGATTCCGACGTGAGGTTATAAATTGATCGGAATCTCGTTTTATTTTTTTTTACCGTTAGCCGCCTGATTTGCACGGGGTGTGTTAGGGGGTTTGCCGCCATCCATTTTCAAGGACATTCTCATTTCTATGGGAATTTGGCAGGAAAATTGAAATTAAAGTTAGTATTATGATGATATCAGAATGGGGTCACTTCAACTATGTTGTCAGTCCAAGATAACCTTAGACTGTGTGTCCATTTATGCATAAATTCATAAAAAACACACACACACGCACAAACACACACACACACATCATGAGGTTTTTCCTTGTTTCTTTGTGGATCATAGAGTGTGTATGTCAAGGATGAGAGGAATCATGTATATACTTCCTTTTATTTCATATACAGATAGATATTTATGTTTCATTCACAAAAATGACTGTAAATTTTACAATTATTGCAATAAAGGACAGCTATTATTGTTCTTATTATTATCATTATTATTATTATTATCGATAATAAGAACAACAACAATGATCATTTATTAAATTATAATTATGTTATTATTCTTATTCTTACTCTTATTATTATTATTATTATTATTATTATATTATTATTATTATATTATTATTATTATTATAAAATTACTATTACTACAATAATAAAAACAACAACAACAACAATAATAATAATACAGCAGTACAATACAACAACAACAACAATAATAATAATAATAATAATAATAATAATAATTATTATTATTATTATTATTACCATTACCAATAATAATAATAACAATAATCATAATCATAATCATAATCATAATATATATTGTTATTAGTATTTTTTATTTTGGATTCCTAGGTATTGTAAGACAAATCCTTAATGGGCATTGGTTCAATCCAAGTTTCATTGTGTTCACTGTTTAAAGACCATCATTGCGGCTTCGTCAGCGATGGAAATCAACGCGTTGTTATGGCACATTTACCAACGGTGTGTGTTTGAAAATGAGTCCGTATCGTGTGTGTGTGCTTGGCGGGGATCACCTTCGATGAAGTCCACGTTTAAGACGGGAAGTAGGGGAGAAAATGGTGTGATTGTGCCGAGAGAGCTCATCAGATCTCCAGATTCAGGAGGTGAAACTGCAATTTATCTTACTCTCTCTCTCCGTCTCCTCCCTGTTCTGAAAGTCCATCAGTGAGAATGTCTGAATTTTTAAAGGGGACGAAAAAAATAGCTCTTTACGTGTAAAAAGATCCCTCCTCAGACGTGCCGGGGGAAGAAGAAGAAGAAAAAAAAAAAAAAAAAAAAAAAAGATAGCGATGATAGCTGGTCGTCATGGCGATGAGGCCTGACTTTGGCTGCGATACGGTGCGAAATCAACGCGTGGTGATGAAACGGCCAGAGACGCCTGAGAAGAAAAGTGGTTCTTTTCGCTCAACCCTAAAAAAAGTTTGTCCTTATTTACATCTTTACCATCGTGACCTTGACCGGTGCCCTCTTCCCCCTCCTGCGCAATGATTGGCTGGACATTTGAAGCAGTGCACGTGTTTGTGTGTGTGTGTGTGAAATTTACGGACGTTGAATTACAACCCTCGTTACACGGCGAAGGCGGCAGTTTTGGACTTGGTCGCCTCGGGAAGTGATTAATTTTGACTTTCCTGTTACCTGCCAGCTCGAGGGGAAAAAAAAAAAAACAGTTATTCTTTTTCAGATTAACATCCAGCTGATTCAGTAAACTGTAAAACATAAAAAATGCTGTAATACACAGCAGAATGAAGGCCCCCCTGCGGATTGCGCTTTTCAAACATGACACCGATTTTCCCGGCGTTACCCCGACACGGCGTGCGTGTTTTGTTCCGACGGGTGTTGTCGCGGAAACCGGAGCAAAGGAAAACGTCCACGGAAAACACCATTTTGTAGGACAAAACACCGATAAAACACCGTAAACGCGTCAAGCTGGAGAGATGACAAGACTTCAGAGCGTCGAGTGAAACTGCGGCGCCAAATCCGATCACAGTTGTCCGATGATACTTTACGAAACGGCAGATCCGAGACTCCTTGAGAAGATCTGCAGAAAATTAGAATATAGTGATAAAGTTCTTTATCTTCTGTATTGCAATAACAAAAACAATAATGTCATACATTCTGGATTCATTACTAATCAGCTGAAATATTGCAAGCCTTTTATTATTTTAATATTGCTGATTATGGCTTACATCTGAAGAAAACTCAAAAATCCTATCTCAAAATATTAGAATATCATGAAAAAGTAATTTTTGTTGTCTTAGTTGCATTACAGAAGATAAAGAACTTTATCACAATATTCTAATTATCTGAGCCGCTCCTATATATATTTATAATAATAATAATAACAATAATACAGTTTGTTTAAGGTGCCACTAACGGACACCGTACAGATATTAAGAAAAAAAATACAGATTCAAACGAAAACAATGAAAATAAAAATGAAAGTGAAAAAGTGGTAAAAAAAGAAAAAAAAATACACAGGACTGTCTCCAAAAATTAGAATATTGTGATAAAGTTCTTTATCTTCTGTAATGCAACTACAAAAACAAAAATGTTTTCTGGAAAAATCCTATCTCAAAATATTAGATTATCATGAAAAAGTAATTTTTGTTTTTTTAATTGCATTACAGAGGATAAAGAACTTAATCACAACATTCTAATTTTCTGAGACGCTCCTGTATTTGCAGCCAATGGTGGAGAAAATGAGGGCATGGGATGCCACTTAGCTTAGCATTTCAAGCATATCAGCTCGGAATTTAAATTTTAGCCCTTTTTTTCCTGTATTTTTTTCATCAAACTTGAACTCCATAACTTTAAATACACAGTCTCTTTTGGAAAACCAAACCGGTGTTCATGCTAACCGCTAACAACAAGCCAGGATCTGCCAAATATTAGCAGGTGGATTATAGCTTAGCAGTTCACATGTGATCTCTGTTCATATTTGTCGTTCCGGCGTCAGGAAAGCCAATTTGAGTTTTTTTCTTTCTGATTTAAGCGCGACAAGCTAACTCCGCTAGCCAGCAAGGGGAGCCAAGACATCTGTAGTAAACAGAGGCTGTCATTAGTTAAACGTATCTTTTCACAGTTAGGATTTGTTGAACTAAAGCCTTTCCTCTGATCATCTCAGCTGCAGGATTGCGTTCAATCAGTCTTTAAGAGCCTGCATCGGTATTTACAAAGATCTTTGACAATATAGGGCGAGAAATTGGTAGTACGTCTTGGGTGAACCCTGCCTCTCACCCAGTGAGGGGGATAAGAAGCCTCCTGAGTGCAGGAGAAGTGGTTTGGATGGTGAAAAAATATAATATTCTAAAATAGTTTACATGACCGGACCCGTAATCTGCCACCCGAATCAAACCTCTGAAATACCGACATCTTAAAAACCGAGCTGTAGCGTGCAACTACCAAATTACAAGAACAAAATCCTGACCCAAAAAGCAGCACAATCAGATCTTTGAGCACCAAATGAAATGGGGACTACCTGAAATAACGGCCGGCTGATTTTATTCCTTGATGCAAACCCGTCACTCTGTGCGGATTTGTACAACATTAAGCAAAAAAGCAAGGAATTCACTTTATTTTACAGACTATAAGCCGCTACTTTTTTCACACGCTCTGAACACTGCGGCTTAAACAACGATGTGGCTGAGTTCTGAATTTTTTGAGGGCGGCTAACAAGCTTCACGCCACCAAAACATTTCGCCTCGTCACATCGGACCGATGAAATTACAGTGGAATTTTGACAATTCCGTTCAATTCCGACACCAAAGGACAACTTTAATGGTTTGAGTGCGCAGGAGGAAGCTAACCGCTAAAAATGGTAACATCTTTCTGTGTAAATATCTCATGTTACAACATGGACACCTGCGGCTTATAGACAAATGTAGCCTATTTATGTACACATATATTTATTACTGTATTTACTGCACTATAAGGCGCATTGGATTATAAGGCGCATATAAGGGGAATATATTTAATTGAGAGCCATATAGTATTTTTATGCATAATAAATTAAATATGTCTTACTTTTAATGCCACCTCTGGTGCTGCATGAATTTGTTCGAAGTGCTGCTTTATATTTGACCATTTCATCGATGCAGTTTTATCATAGCGCATTAGACATACCGCAGATCCAAATGCAAATTCCTCTGTCCACGTAGCCTTGAATGCACGGTAATCATTGTCTTTTTTTCTTTTCGCCATCTTTTCCGTTATAGCAATAAACTAGTTCGCTAGCTGATAAAATTGATTTCTTCACCTTTGCAATGACCCGGACGTGCTCAGAAGCCATTGTCTCCCGACCCGACCAACGGGTGACCCGTGAAACTTATCTTCAAATCTAATTTCTGTTTACTTTTAAATGACACAGTATTATGAAGAAATATCACAAGTATTTTCAACACGAAATGGTCCGGGAGCCAAATGCTGTCATCGAAAGAGCCATATATGGCCATATATATGTGCACTAGATGAAGCTGCGCTAAAGGGAATGTCAACAAAACAAGTCAGTCAGTCAAACTTCATTAATAGAATAAAAAAAAAACAAAACAACGTTCTGACAACTCCGTTCACTCCCAAAACAAGTTAGTGCATTCACAATACGGTACTGTACGTACCGGTAGCTTTCGCCTTCGTTGAAAACAATGTTTTTCCAACTCCGTTTGTCACAGTTCAAAGCTTTTCATAGAACGAAAGCACCAAGTAGGGCCGCCTCTAAAGTCATGGATGTTCATGTCGCTAGCTAGCGCTGTTGCCTTCATAGTGACCGTAATTAATGTTGAATTCTCTGGCCGCTGCTCTATTCCCGTGTTCTACTGCGTGACTGATCGCCTTGAGTTTGAACCTTACGTCGTGCCATTTTGGGATCTTTATACACATAAGTGGTTTTACCGTTTTTAGCGCTGCTACTTCGGCGACGCCCTCTGACTACGGTAGCCATAATTAACCGATATTGATCCATATATAAGGCGCATCTGATTATAAGGCGCACTGTCGGTTTTTGAGAAAATTAAAGGTGCGCCTTATAGTGTAAAAAATACGGCAGTTATTTTTTGCCGGTGCTGCTATTTTCAGATACGCTCGATAGTCTGGAAATTACGGTAATTTAGCATGCTTGCCCTCACACCATTTTTTTTTTTCGCCGCTTATGCGGTCCGTGAAGCAGCTCTCGCAAACTTATGTGTGACGCGTCGCCCCACGGAGGGACATCTACCTAACTGATGCACCAGTACATTAGCGAGCTAATGAATTCCAAACACACTTGCTTACAACTGATTTTACACTCGCGCTGAATTTTTAACACCTGAGTAGTTACACTTGGAAACTTTTAATGTCTTCAATGACGGAGAGGCAGAACCAATCTGCTCTGTCAGAAATGTGTGTGTGTGTGTGTGTTTGTTTGCGTGTGTGTGGTTAGACTTGCAGTGAATGCTGATGGGGTTATCAGCGTCTGATTGAAACTCAACCATGCAGCAGCTTGTGTATGTGTGTGTGTGTGTGTGTGTGTCTGTTTTCCTCTGTGTGTTAGATGGATGCACTGTTAACTGTATGTTAATGATTATTTTAATGTAATTTGTGCGTTACATCACAGTCTGTTGGATTATTGGTTGTATATCATCCACCGAGGCTGTAAACAAAGTCGGGTTTGAGGAAACAAAACCCAAAACACGCTAACTTTTAGAAGCCGCTGCACCAATCCATCATGCCGCCGTTTCCCGGCTTTTCGACGGAATAAATTGAAAGACTTTTGGTGTTTTTAAAAAAAAAGAAAAGAAAAAAAAAAGTTCACTTTGTCCCCTAAACCTCATCCGTTAGCACAGTGAAGGTCATGAAGAAAATAAAATATGACAATGATAATAATAAAATATAGTAATACCTCGACTTGACTGAATTGTGTTTCCGCGAACGAGCTCGTAACTCAATTTTCTCGGATATTAAAAAGAATGAAATTGCAGTCAATCCGTTTCAGCCCTCAGGTTTTGATACGTGTATTTAAACAAGAAAAATCTCTGTTATAAATAACAAAAAAAAACAACCTCACTAACCCAAGCTTACTGTTCTGTATATTTCCTGTGCTTCGTGTATTTGCAAGTGTATTTGCGGTCCCTATGTCCTCCATTGTAAGTCGCTTTGAATAAAAGCGTCTGCCCAATGCAATGTTATGTAATGTAACAAATACTATACAAAAGAAAACAAAAGAGAATTTAGAGATTACATTCTATTTTATCTATTGACTTTGAATATGGGACGGTTTAGGGACTTTTTTATTTGGTGCTCAATCGCTTAGCTTACTCGCTATAGACTTAATGCTACGCTTTAAGCTAAATAAAGCTTGCACACTTTACTACACTTTATCGCTGAACTTAATTAAGCGACGGAGTGAACGGCTCCTCTTTTTAAAACCATCAAACCGGTTTAAGCGACTCAACCGAAGCCTCGTCCGTGGAGGTTCTGCTGCACCAAATCCCCGTAAATGGTCCCGCCTTCTCACAGAAGATGCATCTCACCAAGCACAACTTCTCCATCTCTTCACGGACGAGTCGACAACACACACACACACACACACACAAACACCCCTGACTTAGAGCTCGGCTCACAAAGCAAAAGACTCGGCGACGGCTCCTATCTTGGAAAATTGTAAGTTAACGTAACCTAAGTGAACTCACGGTTATGTGACGGTCGGAGTCTTTTCCGAAGCCACCTGTCAAACCAGTGGTTTTGGAAAATTTCCCGACAAAGACAGACTGAACCAACTCTGACGACTCCTCCACGACTTACATTGGCGGAAATTGGTAAAACAAAGCAGGAAAAGACCCTCCGAAAATACTCATTTTCACTGAAGGGGCACATTAAACGCTAAAAGTATAAATGTAACTAAATGTAACTACTCCTTAGTGTTCAATAACTTGATTTAGCCAAATCCAAAATGTTACATCTGAAGATTCTGTGCAAATGCATTTGTAACATTATGGCTTTTAATTCTTGGATCATTTGTTGTTTTTCTGGATGGCTAACTTTAGCATACCGCAATTTTCGGACTATTGGGCGCACCTCAATATAAGCCGCACCGGCTAGCCAATCGCTATCTTGGGCTTCCTCCTGCACACTAAAACCGTCAGTCGTCTTCTTCAGTGTCGGAGTTGAACGGACTCAGAATTTCCCGGTCATTTCATCGGTCTGATGTCATGAGGATAAATATTTTAGCGGCGTGAAGCTTGTTAGCTCCCCCTCAAAAAAAATCCATATATTGGCCGCATTGTTGTTTAACTGAAAAAAGTCGCGGCTTTTATTGTCTGGAAATTACGGTACTTGGCTCCGTTTTTGGTGTTTTCCGTGTTTTCTTTGAAAACCGACTCGCCTTCCCGTCTTTCTTGAAACAGCCTTCCATCTGCATCAACTTTTCTCTTCCTGGACATTTAAGAATCATTTTTATTTCTCAATTCCACTTGTTGAAAATCACACCGATGTGGATACGCTGCGATCTAATGGCGGGATGCCGTCACTTTACGGCATGAATTGTGGCAAATATAATTTATTGACTTATTTATTTCAAGACAATCAGACCTTTTAAGATGTTCTCCCCCTTGGATTTTAACACAATCCTTATGTAGCACAAAAGGGGAAAATTAGCCTTCTGCTAAACCAAACAGTTCATGCAATGAATAAAAGCCCAAAAACTTACCAAGCCGTTTATAAAAATTGCCTGTTGCTTGACCTGACATCAGATTCAGGATGTTTTTGACGTCTCAGGGTCGCCTGGCCCCTCAAAATATGTTTTTAGATTGAAGCTTCTGAACAAAAAAAAAACGAACAAAAAGAAACAACAAGTAACTCTTACCTGCCTCTGAAGCTCTGTTCACTTTGTATACATTCGCGATCTTTTGCGAGTTGTCTTATTAAAGAAGTCGTGGATGAAGAACGGCCAAGTCGCGTTCTGATGCGCCGTGCACGGTTTTCAGCAAGCGTCGGCCACCGATGCGCTTCATTTGGAAAGTGCGTGACATCACCCATACAGACACGACTTCCTTTTAGTTGCCTTGGCAACGCAAGCACCTTGGCTTTCCACATTCAGCTCCTGTTGTTTCATTGAATTTAAAATGCGGCGCTAGCCAAAGCACGTTTTAAGTTTAGCTCCAGTGATAAATTCTGCAAAAAAAAGGGACTTTCATTGATTCAATATACCGTAATTTGCAGACATTTGGGCACACCTGAATATAAGCCGTACCGGCCAAAAAAATAAATAAATAAATAAATATATATATATATATATATATATATATATATATATATATATATATATGTATATATATATATGTATAGATATATATATTAGCTCCCATATATATATATTTTTTTTAGATAAAATTTAAAAAGAAAATGAAAAATAAATAAATAAATAAATAAAAAATATATATGGGAGCTTATATATATATCTATACATATATATACATATATATATATATATATATATATATTTTTTTTTTTTTTCATTCATATTTCATTGTTGATTCATTACAAATCTAGGGAAATATTGCAAGCCTTTTATTTTTTTAATATTGCCGATTATGGCTTACATCTTAAGAAAACTCAAAATCTATCTCAAAGTATTAGAATATCATGAATAAGTAATTTTTTATTTTTTTTTAAATGCATTATAGAAGATAAAGAAGTTTATCACAATATTCTAATTTTTTGAGACAGTCCTGTACATATATAGGCCACACCAGGTGTCCACGTTGTAACATGGGATATTTACACTGAAACATTATTTTAAAACTTTTAAAATAATGACAATCCTTTGTAAGCTCTATTGTCATTTCCGCTGTTGAGGACTATTTTCCGTACTGGGTGGACACCCGTTGCGGCCGCTTCACATTCAACCACAAGGGACTAAGAGCACGTCGCTTTTTATTTTATCTCACATTTTTTTTTTTCGGTTCCTAAATGACACAAATACACAAGCGGGGACCCTCGTGAATGACAGCATAAATGCACGGACAGGAACTATCAATTATTTCCTAGTTTAGCCCACACTTTTGTATGCAAGCGGGTGAATGTGAAAGTTGTATAGTGCTTTGTATGGCTGGGAGATGAGAAACACATTATAGAAAATACATTTACCCTTTAGTTTTACCATTTGTACAATTACCATTTAGCCACTGTGCTTAAATGTGCCCAGCAAGAAGTTCCTCCTCCCCTAATGGCTTTGGAACAGAGGAAAGTAAACATAGCCACCTTGTTAGCTAACCTCTCATGGGTATGTTAGAATTTTCCACAATCATCCTCCCGACGGATTTGTCCAATTTTCAAACCAGTAGCTGCTTTCGCGCTGCAGGAACGTTTTGCAGTTCCGGGAACGAGGCGCTTCCAGCAGAGGAACCAGCGGGTCTCCGTTCTTACAACCCTTTTTAGCTCCCGAGCAGGGCGTTTTCACGGTTCGATAGGAACGTAGGCACGCCGTGATCGGTGGAGCTCATAAGCTAGGTGCTAGGTGGTACTTCTTCTCCTTGGCAGAGCAGAAACACAACCAATATTCTTCGCGAAATGGAAAAAAGATTGAACTTTTCTGTTGAAGTCTTGCAGAGTCATGCGTCAAGAAGTTTTGTCCAAATCTTCTTGTCATGGTAACCGGATTGAGGAGGTTCTCAGTCATCCAGGTCATGGGGAATTCTTATCCGAATCTTCTTGTCTCGGCAACTGGACTTGAATTTCTTCAAGTCCAGATTTCGGCTAGAATCCACCATGACCCGGATGACTGAGAACCTGCACGGAAATGACCTGCGGGGGAAGTTACCCGATGTGACCGCCAATGTTATGGTCGAGCTCAGAGTTTCCCAACCACTGTGTGGAAAAATGCCCACTTTCACCTGATTGGTCCGAAAATTATTTATCCAACGCAAATAATGGGTAGTGAATTAACCTGTGCATCTGTGTGTCAGAGTGATCAGTAACGCTTTTGCGTGATACGTTTTTAAAAAAGTACTGTAATTTCCAGACTATTGGGCGCGCCTCAATATAAGCCGCACCCGCTAGCCGATCGCTATCTTGGGTTTCCTCCTGCGCGCTAAAACCGTCAAAGTCGTCTTCTATGGTGTCGGAGTTGAACGGACTCAGAATTTCCCGGTCATTTCATTGGTCCGATGTGACGTGGATAAATGTTTTAGCGGCGTGAAGCTTGTTAGCGTCCCCCACCCAAAGTCCATATATCAGCCGCATTGTTGTTTACATGAAAAAAGTCGCGGCTTATCGTCCGGAAATGACGGTACTTGTATCTGCGTAAACAAACAGGCAGCGTTGTTGAAAACTACCAAGACGAGTGAGAAAGCAGCGAAAGCTGCTATAAAGTTGCTGAACTCGTCTCTAAATCCAAACAGCCGCACACCGTAGCAAAACATTAATACTACCTGCCGGCAAAATCATTGTAGAAGAAAAGCTCGGCTCTGGCGTCGATAAAGAAATAGCCCGAGTTCTCTCAAATAATACCATGTCCAAACATATTGATGACATGTCTTCAGACATTGAAAAAAGTGTTCTGGAAAAGTTGCACATCAGTGGGAAATTTGCATTGCAACTTGATGAATCTACAGATATTAGATATATTAGATTTCACACGAAGTAAATTGAGACTACGGTTTCATTCTAATTTGTTAAAAAATGGTTTTGACATATTTATTCGGTGGCGTGCCGTGTGATTTTTTTTTTTTTTTTTTTTGGGAAACACTGATCTCGGTGGTCTTGGTATGTAAATGGAGGGGTTGATGGGCAGATCGATCTCGACCCGCCCGAAACCCTGGCAGTTCCATCGGGAAACTCCTTACAGGTCATTAGAACGTAAAGAAGCCTCTGGGACGAGGCCTGAAACATCTTCTGGTGAAGAAATTCAGGTCCAGTTGCAGAGACCAGAAGATTTCGACGAGAATCCACCGTGACACGTATGACCTCCGCGGACACGTGTTGAGAAGCTAAACCTTAAATTTGCGCTAGTGTCACTTTTATGATGTTTTCCGTCTAAAATAAATGGGCCGACTGGAGGCGGCGGGCGGAGGCCTCGCTCTGGATCGGCATAAGCCTGGCAGAATGGCCGTGAGGTTTAAACTGGATCGTGTTCATCTCCAGGACCCGGCGATGCAGCAGAGGAACTCCCGAGGTCACCTTCACGTTTTCTAGCCTCAAAGGACCAAAAGACACGATGTGCGCCTTGGAGGGTTTAGCAGGGAACGACTTCTTCAGCCAGAAATCGGCCTCCTTTCTCATCTGATCCTTCGCGGGATGATCCTTATAGCTGGTTAGCGGCCGCAGCGAAGCCGCCCTTTCCACCTGCTGCCTCTTATGCCTCGGCGCCTGCTTCGGCTGTCCGTTGGGTCTCTTCACGTTACGCTTCAGGGAGTCATTCAAGATTTCGAATTGAGGCGTGACCCAGTGTCGAGGGAAGCAGGAGCGATTCAGTTTTGGTAAAAATCGGCGTTCCTTCTTTGGAGGTACGATCTCAGTCGATTGGGGGGAAACGGAAAGGGGCGGTAGGACCTTTCTGGCCAGAGCCTTCGGTGGGATACAGTCGCGCTTCTTTCTTGCTTTCGCCGGAGTTCGGTAGTCGGACACGTCGCGGCTCACGTCGCCGGAACCCGTTTCTCCTTCGGAAAATCCTCCGAGGCTGCTTGCAGGGGTTGCATCTTTGTACTGTCGGCTTGTTCTTAACTGGGTCGGACCCGAGGCCTGGTAGATATCGGCTTCCTGTGGGAAACATACTAATATAGACAGACAATACGCGGATATTATTAGTTCTGCAATTGAAAACATACCTTCTGTTGTGACGTCGGGGATGAACTGTGGACGACAGGGAAACATCCCTGAGCCCAGGCGTCCGGATTGGCTGGAACCGGCTCCGGCTCTTCGGTCTGATGCGCCTCCTCCGGGCGGTCGCCGTCGTCGCGGCACAAAAACTGCTGCCCCAGATTCTGCACGAAGTAACTTTTGGCCCAGGATGAGGTGAAGGAGGCGACCTTGAAGGCACGGATCGGCAAAATCAAAAAAAAACGAATTTCCATCCCTTGAATATAATCAGTCCGGTCTTGAGTCCGCCTCGTGTCATTTCATAACACAATAGCGATGGCGGGAATGTTGGCGAGAAAAATAAAAAGGACGACGTCCCAAGGACGACAATGTCATGACAAGTTAGTCGCGATGGAAAAGCTCGCCCGCTTTCCGTTCCGTCTTTTTTTTCCCCCCCTGCCTTTAAAATTTATTTTGCATTTTTCACTTCTGGAGACGTTTCCCACGGACTGAATTTAATGTGACATCCTCTTGTCGGCGGCGTTTGACGGCCAGCAGCCGGCGCAGAACGACCCCGGCGGATAAACATTGTTCGGTTCATCAAAGCAAACATCTCTTTTTCCGTCACAGTGTAATTATATAGATCTTGATGAAACAGCAAACTGTATTAAAAAGTTACTCATCCATGCCTTCATCCCCTGCAAACCAGACTACTGTAATAGATTACTCATCCTACCAGAGAGCGACAAAAACTAGCTCTTTGTCCCATATGGTTCGCTTCGGATCGGCACGACCTAACCTCCGAAGCCCCGGATGACCTTTGACCTCCTCCCTGCCCGACCTTCTCCGCCGCCGTTCCCCCTCCCGCCGACCCCCTGACCCCCATCACCAAAACCGAGCCCCGAACAGCGGGAGGTCCGAGTCTTTGCCGCCCCCCTTCCCCCCCCCTTCGCCCTCTGGAATTCCCCGCCATCACACGTCGGGAACTCGGGAAATCTCTACTAACCTTCAAAGCGCCACTCGAAACCCATCTGCTCACGCTGGCTTTTTACAAGACTTTGTTTAATTTAATTTCATCGGAATTATTTTCATTTCAGCTCGAACGCAATCTAGAAATCGAATGTATTATTATGATTATTATTATTTCTGTTTCAGAGATTAGTCCAGATCCACATCAGCACACATTTCAGTGTCTTGCTACCTCGCAACTACTTTCAGACCAGACTTATTTTCCAAAGGGATGAAAATATATCGACTGTTTCCAATGATGTGACAAACAATTTAATTTAATTTAATTTAATTTAATTTAATTTAATTTAATTTAATTTAATTTTGTTTTATTTTATTTAAGCTCCATAATTCAATAGAAATCCAATATATCATTATTATTACTATTATTGATATTATTATCCTGATATTTTATTATTATTGCTGTTATCATAATTCTTATTCTTATTCTTATTCTTATTCTTATTCTTATTCCTGTCACATATATGATTCCAGATCCTTCACATCAGCACACTAATTGCAACTAATTTCAGATTGGACTTGTTTTCCAAAGTGATAAACAAATCATTGATTTCTGGTCTTCTCCAATAGTGTGACAAACAAGTCTGTTTAATTTAATTTAATTTAATTTAATTTTGGCACAAAAACGCTATAGAAATCAAATTTATTATTATTATTATTATTATTATTATTGATATTATTACTATAGATGTTATTATTATTATTATTATTATTATTATCCCAGTTTCAGAGATGATTCCAAATCCTCTACATCAGCACACATTTGAACATCTTGCCACCTCACAACTACTTTGGGACTAGACTTACTTTCCAAAGTGATAAACAAATTATTGATTTCCGACTGTCTCCAATAATTGATCATTTCCGAACTTCTTCACCTGGCCCTCCTGTTCCTCGTCCAAGTTGATTGTAGAATTTAGTCGTTTCGTTAATCGAATGCAGCAAGCGATCATTTAGTTGGAAAAATAAAGAATGTTATATTTTTTTTTTCCGAAATTCTGCAAGGTTGGAGAAATATTTACTCGTTTAAACAGTCACAAAATATCAAACATAGATGACCGTAGGAAATTCCCAAATATATATATTTTTTTTATAAAGTCAAGGTCAAACCCTTGAATGGAGGAAATTGGAATTCTTTGTTCTCAGTCAGACATTTTATTTTTTTTGCCATGGATGTATTATAGAAAGTTATTCACGCAGGCTAGAGGTCATTATTGACAGCGGCGGCGGCGACGGCCTCCACATTTCCCATTCAGGAAACACCCCGCGGTGAAAATACGAGCGCATTTCTTCAAGATCCAGACATTTTTAACTCCCGGAACGCGTCGAAGGGCGTACTTAAAAGATGCTGTTAGCGCCACCTCTCCCGGGGCGCGCATCTGCCTTTTTTTCTTATTGAGTTCTATAAAAAAAATAAAGACGCCGCCGCTCCGGCTCCAGCTTTTTACCTGGCTTTGGATAAAAACTCTGAAACAGGCGTCCATGATTTGGCCCACCAGGTCGGCCATGATGTCCCACGCTATCTCCTCTACTTCCTCCCCGGCGAGCATTTCGGTCCATTGCGCCGCCGTCAGACAGCCGGGGATGATCTCTTCTTCCCAGCTCCGGTTGTGAGGTGTTGCCGTCTGCAGAGCGGACCGACGTCCGCCCTTGTCGTTGTGGACTTTCCCCGCAGAGTGCGCCATCTTCGGAGGTGATCAGAACGCCGGGTCTTCCTCCACCGAGCTAACGGAGGGCTTTACTTGGAGACATTTTGGAGGAAGGGGACGCAAAAAGCCCGGGAATTCAAGACGAGCAAAAAAACGATGTTTCGGCCAGATCGCGGTCGGAGGTCGAGCGTAATTTTTTTGGGGGGTTTTCGGAACACCCACGCGGCAGTTACACCGTGGCCGAGGTGGCGGCTGTTTGCGCAGTCGTTCCATCACAGAGGCGTCTGTGAAGCCGGGGAAAGATGTTTGTCAGATCTGTGAAGCTATTCCGCTGATGCATGATAGCGCCGCACCGATTCACAGTGACATCATAGACCGCCGCCTCTCCTGTGGTACAGAACGGCCTTTTCACGGCCAGATGTAAACCCAAAAAGGTCGGATCAAATCCTCAAACATGGCCGAAATGCTGGCGTACTGGCCTCCTTGATTTAGGACCTACCATATTTTCACAACCATAAGGCGCACTGTACCAAAAGGCACAGTCTCAGTTATGTGTGCCATTACTGTTTTTAACACACATATAAGGCGCACCTGATTATAAGGCGCGGTGTTATATACAATCCACGCCCCCTTTAATGTTCTCATGATGACCTCTACCACGTCCGCCTTACAACAACAACACACACAAGCATACAAGTCTGCGTATTTAAGCTGAGTTCGATATTCACATTTTTTTACCGTTAATCGTCAGCAATCGAACCCATGGAAGTCCTCATCCTCTGTTTCTGATTTGAACAGCTGCGCTAAATCTCCATCAAACATGCCAGGTTCACTTTCTTCACTGTCAGAGCGCTTATCAACAAACGATGCTGGCTTTTGTGAACGAACAACAGTGCCGGCAGACACGTTAGCCCGAGCATCTACAATCCATCCGCAAATTGTGGCGTAACTCGCCCGGCGGTGCCTTCCACTCTTAGTGAAACCGTGGTCTCCAAGAAGACTTTTCGTGCCCCGTTGTGCGTATCGCTACCATGCTGGTCCCCTTCTTCTGCACAGTGACTCACCGGGATGTCGAAAGTGAGCGGCACCTAGTCCATGTTAGCGATGCGGCTGGGCTGGATGTGTTTGTCAGGGATGTTTTCAGGGTTGTTCAAACAACATGTTCTGCATAACTCAGAAACACGTTCTTTTATATACAATCAACGCCCACACTTCCCCCTTTAACATTCTCATGGTGTTCTCCACTACGTCCGCCTTACGACAACAACACACACAGGGCGCACTGCACTATAAGGCGCACTGCACTATAAGGCGCGCCGCACGTTTTGAAGAAAATCTAATCTTTTATGTGCGCCTTAAAGTTGTGAAAATACATAATTTTTCCAACCAGCCAGTGTCCTCAGTCTGATGGGAAAGATGTAGAAACATGTATGCAAAAATAAACATTTAGCTACCAGGGTAGTCACCTGAATTTTACCTCCTCAAAGAACCCTAACGTCCAAATCATGGCGGTTATGATCGCCATATTTCCCGCGGGGTCCCCCCCCCCCCCCCCCCCCAAACAAACTTTCCATTTTGGCCCCTCCATCAGTCCGACTTAAAGAATATCTTTATCGCCGGGGTGTTGTTTGTTCTGCGCAACGCCTGCATTATATTTCTTTAGCGACTGTTGCTTGAGTAACACGTCTGTTGTGATATATCTGTTGTAAACAGAAGCTGCGCTCGTGTGTGTGCGTGTGTGTGTGTTGTCAGATGGGACGTGCGTTTGGGTGTTACCGCTCTAAAAGCAGACAGATAAGAAGGCTTTTTTTTTTTTTTTTTTTTTTTTTTTTTTTTTTGAAGCACATTTGTTTTCTGCGGAGGGAAAATCATCCATTAATGCAGATTTATGCAGATTGGCTGGATGGAAGTCGTTTGGGCGAAAAGAGCCGCTGAGAGTCGAGGAGTGATTACTAATGGGTTTTTATAGCTGGACCAGCGAGAGAGGGGGCATTGGCTACCCTATGTGTTGTGTCTGTGTGTGTGTGAGTGTGTGTGTGTGTGTGTGTGTGTGTGTTTGGGTTTGCATCTAGCTGTTGAAACAACCATTTTGAATCTCAGAAATCTCAGTCTGTTCGTTTTTTTTTTTTGTTTTTATCCACCCCCCCCAACCGTTATGACTCTTGCGGAAGCTTCTTGTTTATTTATTTATGGCCCGAGTTTCCATTCCAGTTCGTTGGGGCGATTCAATACGACGGGAAGGCGGGACAGCAGGCGGCAACGCCGTCACCCGGCTTTTCTTCCCCGACGCAGAAATAACAGTAAAAGAAGATACTTCCAATCGGGAGGTTGGCGGTTCGATGCTTGGCCCCGCTAGCCGACATGCCGAATGCACTTTGGTAAGAATGTGACCCGATGTAAAGCTGCTTTAAGCACTACTTCCCATTGATTCACCGCCGGACGCAAAGCAACGGACGAAAAATCCCTCTAAATTTCCGCGAAATAGAATATATCGGAACAGCAAAACAGAGAAATGTTCACTTGGGAAATGGAGAACACAATGAAAGTTGTGTTGGTTTAATGTATGAGTAATCACCCCGGCAGCGAAGGCTTCCCCCCCTCCATGTGCGTAATGTGTTGCAATTTAGGCGAAACGACACTCGTGGGTGAGCTTCGGCGGCGTTGCCGTCGTGATGGCGATGCGGGCAGGGATGAGGGGCTTAACGAGGAGTACGACAGCGATAGTAAAGGACACCCTTGAGTAATATCATATTATTATGCAGCGCTTATCAACAAAATAAAAGAGTAAAGTGTGCGCTCTTGAAATGTGTTTGCCCGGGAATATACCCAGACTGACTAATACCTGGAAAACAATCAATCATGGTTCCCACTTGTATGCTTTAAAAGGGTTTTACGCTGAATTGCGTTCGCCCAATCACACGCTGACGGCTGCGGAGCCGCCTTGCGAGGGGTACGCACCTCGTCGCGATGGAGCCCGGGATCGAACCGCCAACCTTCTGATTGCACAGAGGCCATATCCATGAGCACCTTGCATTGATCCACACAAAAATATCTGATGTAAAAATAATGAATTCGACCAATTTTTCAGTGATAACGGTGGCTAATGCTTGCTTTCTACCGAAACAATCAATTAGGGATCCAACTTGTATGCTCTGAGTGTTTTCCACTGAATTGCGTTTGCTTATTCAAGTGCCGACGGCTACGGAGCTGCCTTGCGAGGCGCGAAGCATACAATTGGGAACAACAGGAAGGGGTACGCACTTTGGCCCACTGGAGTTGGGGATCGAACCGCCAACCTTCCGATTGCGCGGTCGCCATGTCCATGAGCGGCTTGCATTGATCCACGTGAAATTTCTGAGATAAAAATAATGAATTTAGCTCATTTTTCAGTGATAATGGTGGCTAATGCTTGCTTTCAACCAAAACAATCAATCATGGCTCCCACTTGTATGCTCAAAGTGTTTTCCACTGAATTGCGTTTGCTTATTCAAGTGCCGACGGCTACGGAGTTGCCTTGCGAGGCGCGAAGCATACAACTGGGAACAACAGGAAAGGGTGCGCACTTTGGCCCACTGGAGTTGGGGATCGAACCTCCAACCAGCTGACTGCGCGGACGCCATGTCCACTCGCAGCTCGCATTGATCCACACAAAATATCTGATATAAAAATGTTGAATCTCGCAATTTCTCCAGTGATTACTCATGTTTGCTTTCACACCAAAACTACCAATCACGACAGCAAATCTTGGAGGAGGAGCATACAGACGTTTTTCTGACGTGACTTCGCCCACGCAGCAGTAAACATCGCCAGCAACGCGTTTCGCTCTGTGCCGCTTCCCTGCAACCTCCGAGGGTCCGACCGTGACCGTGAGCGTGAGAATAGGAGTGAACGTCCGTCGTCCGTCGCGCAGAAGACGAACATTTCCCTCAATGCCGGCGGGTTCCTTTAAACGCCGGTGATTTTTATCTGATCGAGACAAAAGATTTCGCGCCGCCGACGGAGAAAAGACTCTGACCCTGCGATAGGATCGCCGTGTCGGCGGCGTGCGCGAGGACGGAGGGAGGGAAGGGGGCGGAAGGGGGGTGGAGGGGGCGATTATTTGCCCGGTATCCTCTCTGAGACTCAGATTTTTGCAGCATTTTGCAGCTGCTGGTAATTAGATGTTGAGACACAGAGAATTATCAGCTTCAAAAGCCTCCCACAATGCCGAGAACTGCTGAGTGTGTGCGCGCGCCGGCTGTCAGTCAGCCGGATTGCCTCGATTAAGCAGCTGATTATCAGGATTTTCTAATTATTAGGGGTGTAATTAAGACTGAGCCGGGGAGGGCCGGTCTGAAACGCGGAAAAATACCGAAACGAGGATACAGACACAATGGAGCGCCGAAACAATGAAACAGTGAAACGGCAAAGCGCGCGGATCATTGCGAAGTCTGCCGGGCGGATTTAGCAACATCTGGGCCTCCTAATGAATGACGGGGATATGCAAATCGGCGCGGCGAAGAGTTGCAAAATTTCAGACGGAGAAGCGAAACCGCTATCGACGCGCGAGGGTGGAAAATACCGACTGAAGCGGCGCAAATATATATTAAACAAAAATCAAAAAGAGACATTCTGAATAGGAGGACGGGGACGACGGCGGCCCGTGTGATGTATACTGGAAAAAAATAATAAAAGTATTTAAATTCAATATTTACATGTATCGGGTGTCAGAAACGGCGCATATTGGATAGATTTATTTCAAATACAAAGAAGTATTCAGGGGAAATGAGACAAGAGGTGCGAAACGGGGAGATTTGAAGTCGAAACAAAGGTTTCGGAACGACGGGATTCCAAGTTTTGATGGGAAGGATTTAGAATTGAAATGAGGAGGGATCTTTTTTTTTATTTTTTTTTTAAAACGGACGCAATGAAGGATTCAAATGCGCTCGGGAAGGGAAGGAGGGGGTCGTTAAAAATGCATTGAGGGATTTAAATCGGAAAGACGGCGGAAAGAAAACGCTAAGATATTCAGACAAAGGTCAAGCCGAAGTCGAAGACGGGCATTTTCTTAGATTTGTAATGTTTATATCGGGAAATAACATTTCTGTCCGACGCTTACATTCGATCGATGGGGATTCATCGACGATAAGGAGGCGGACAACAGGCGGAGGATACAAGTAGCTTGTGGACGTTCGTCCTTCCACCCCCCCCCCGCCGTTTACGCGCTTTTTACGTCGTACCTTCAAAACAGCCCGCCGGGAGACGTCGTATTTTCCCGGCTCTTTGCCGAGCAGATTGAGAGGCGCCTCCGCGGCGTTGAGCCAAAAGCGTAAAATGGGAGTAGTCGTCGTAAAACTGTCGTGTAAAAATTTTATTTTGGTTTGATGCGCGCCAGGTTTTTCACAGTCCGATGAGCGCGCGTGCAAAAAAAAAAAAAAAAAATAGTTGAGAGTAAATCTAAAGCTACATGCGTCTGGTTTGGGCATCTTATCGCGAGTGGGAACTTTTTGCAGTTTCTAGGATCGGTTAAGGGACCGGGGATGGTGGACCTCAGTTCCTAGAACCATCTCAGTTCCTAAAAGATGCTTGGTGATTGGTTGAGTTCACAAGTCACAGCTGTTACCAGATACTTCTTGCAGATTGCGTGGCAATATTTTTAAAAACAAACAAAACAAACTGTTTTCCAGCAACAAAATGAACAGGAGGTGCGAGAAATGAACCGACCGGGAGGTTCAAGCTCTTCTGGTCTTCTCCGGGGTTTCCAGGACTCTCAGAGGAACGTCAATATTACGGCCAAAATAAGTGCGGCGTTAGCTAAATGCTAACTCCGTGCTGTCCGTGTTGTCGTTATCGTCGTCTTCGGTGGTTTGTTTTCAAGTGCGGCGCTTGTAGCAGTTGCTAGCATCGCACCGGCTCCTACCGTGTTCCCTCAGCCGCCTGTGGGAATGTGAAAAAGGTTAATCCCATTCCAGGAACTGGTTCTCAGAGCTAAGCTATTAGAAGTTTTCTTTCCGAAAACCAAAACTAGAGTCAGCCGTGGGACAAAACGACCTCGCCGGTATCTTAGCATCGACTCCCTGGTTATAAACTAACAATAAAAACATTGTCTCACCGATTCATACCGATTGAAACAATCGTCCTGTTGCGAAAAATAATCACAACAAAACGGAACGAGGGAGGATTTAATCAGGGTCTTGATTTGAAATCCTGAAACATTCAGAGCGCTAAAAGGGAAAACTCCCATTTTTATTCTTTATCTCATAATATGCTGATTTATTTATTTTTTTTTTTGGGTGGGGTTGGGGTTTCGGGGCTTGAGGGCTGCTCGGCTGCTTCATGCACACGCCTTATTTGTAATTAAAATGCTTTCAGACGAGCTAATTACACCCCCCTCCCGCTAATGCTGCAGGAAGGAAGGGGCGGAGCCAAAGGGTTAATGGAAAGGCTAACGATTAGCATGGAGGCTTTTAGAACGGATCCATCTTTTCGTTTTCGTTGTTGTTTTTACTGTTGTTGCTGAAAGTGATATTTATGGTTTTACCCAAAGCAGCACGCTGTCAGTGACGGTGCGTGCGGATGTATTTTTATTTATTTAGTTATTTATTTATTTTAAAGAAAACCTTAACAAGTCACTTTGGGGTTTAACTGGAGAACCAGGAAGAGACGGAGTTCAGACGAGAGGTTTTTTTGCTGGAAGCCACGTTTCATCTGCGAGGAGGAGATCTGAGTGCTCGTTAGCTCATGCGCGCACACACACACACACACACACACACACACACACACTCACATACACACCAAGTTGATCTTTGCTCAGCTGTGGGGACATTCCTTGCATTCCCAACCCCAAACCTCCCCCTAAAAAAATGGAAATTCAGTCATTATCCACTCCCATCGTGCCGGGAGGAGAAGTTTCTTACCCGAAAACACCCCTGCCTGAAGTTTTTTTTTTTATTTTGGGGGGAAAAAAATCAGTTTTTGAGTGCGATGAAATAATCAAACACTTCATTGCTCCTTGGGAGGGATTCACTTGTGCAAATCAGGGCTTGTTAATGGAACAACTTGTTTTTATGATGGTATATTAAAGATGCTTTTAGCAAGAAGGCGCGCCCGGAACGGCTTTTCTTTATGAGGACCGAACTGGGCGCTGAATGTCACCATCTTCTCAGAACCACCTGTGCACGATTCACGATCTCTCTTCCGATCAAACCTGTGGAATTTATATTTTATGTTTGAAAATGTAAAGAACCAGGAGCCTTTTCGCCGTGACGGGAAGCTTCCAAGCCGCCAGGTCGCTCTATACACATGCAAATTGCATAGAAGCTGATTCATATGAACGAACAAAAAGTAAAACTGAATCGAAATCACGACTGTTTACCCTGCAGCAAGAAGGTTCCTGGTTTAATTCCAGCGGTCGATGGTGGCGTTTCTGTGTGGAGTTGCATGCAGCCCCGCATCTGGCCGGGTTCCCCCTTCGGTCCAAAACAACGCAGCAGATTAACAAACCTAATGAATGAAAAACAAGCTCGGATTATTCATTCGTTCATTATCGGAACAGCCACTCAATCTGTCGCTCAAACCTGATCTAGAGACGTACAACCGTTCACCATCTCATCACGTTATATAGTCATCCTCTCATTCGCCACATATCGAGATAAACATTAACATGACATAAAGAGACGTACAAATATTCACTCATTCACACAGACGCGCAACCGTTCATACAAACTTTCACTAATACAGATATTATATAGTCATATCTGCATTCACCTTCTGATCAACGTCACATGGAGACAAGATAAGATAAGATAAGAACAACTTTATTAATCCCGAAGGAAACTGTTGTGCCAGTTACAGAAAATATAACAGTAATAAATAATTAAAAGAAAAAGGCAGAATTAGAAGTAAAAATAAACTATAAAGTGTCTCAGTGAAACTATAAAGTGTCTTAGTAAACAAGTGATAAAACTATAAGTGAGGTAAGGAGTGCACAATATTATGATAAAAGGAAAAATTGTAGTGTAGCTGTTATGAAATGAAATATTGCACAGTTCTGAATATTGCATAATGAAATGAAATATTGCACAGTTTTTTGTTTTTTTTTTAGGTTAAAGATAGGTTTTTATGGTTGCCGGCGGCTGAATGGAGAGGAATTAAAAAGTAAAAAAAAAGATGTACAAACATTCACATGCACATGGAGACGTACAGGACTGTCTCAGAAAATTAGAATATCATGATAAAGTTCTTTATCTTCTGTAATGCGATTCCAAAAAAAAACAAAAATGTCATACATTTCGGATTCATTACAAATCAACTAAAATATCGCAAGCCTTTTATCGTTTTAATATTGCTGATTATGACTTACATCTTAAGAAAACTCAAAAATCCTATCTCAAAATATTAGAATATCACGAAAAAGTAATTTTGGTTTTTTTTAATTGCGTCACAGAAGATAAAGAACTTTATCACGGTATTCTATTGTATTCTATTGTAAGTCGCTTTGGATAAAAGCGTCTGCCAAATGCGATGTAATGTAATATAATGAAACAATTCACCCTTTCAATAACGTTATATAAATACAAATAAGCATTCGCTCCCATTGAAACGACATATTGAGACACATTTACTCACTCATTCACCCGTCAGATAAAGACATACAATGCATGAATTTCCCCTTGGGGATCAATAAGGTTCGATATCAATCAATCATCCATCCATCGAAGGTCTTGCGTGTGTTTGGACCGTGTGAGGAACCCGGAGAACCCGGAAGAACCGCCGCCGTCGGACGCCAAAACTCACCTCCCATTTTTTTTTTTTTCTGTCCTTTCTTTCCTTTCTAGAATCCCTGCGCTCGCCAGCCTCAGGTTTAAACTCATCTTCATCTTAACGAAACCAAAAAACAAAACAAAAAAAAAAACAAAAACCCGAAAACCCCCAGAAGGAAACCCCGGGATGCATCGACTTACGGAAACATCGGACTTTTTGCGAGCGGCGGACACAAGTGTGTGTTCGGGGGGGGGGGGGGGACATCACCAGCGACGGCAGCTGCTCCGGATCAGCACACACACACACACACACACACACATGGAACAGCAGCAATAAAATGTCTACCAACTCGAAGCCTTCAATCCTCTCAGCGACGTTATCGGCGGGATCTTGTGTGAAACTTTCAAATATAAACATCGCTCGTCGTCATTTTCTTTTTTTTTTTTTAATGCAAAAGTGAAATATACCCGAAGAGCAGCGTATCATTAAATCCAAAGTCAGGTTGCAAACTGCTGGACGGCTTTTGCTAACTCTACTAACTCTTCCCGTGCTCTTTGGCAACCGTGGTTGTGTGAGGTGTCGGAAGTGTCAGTGTGGGGAAAAAAAAAAAATAAACAAACAAAAAAAAAAAACAAAAAAAACACGAAAACAAACAAACAATATTCAGGGTTTTTAAGTGAAATAGTGAGAATGAAACTATTAATATGAACGAGAGAAGTTGCTTATTTAAGACAAATTTTATACCTTGTGAGCATGTGTGTACATTATTGGACTGGAGTAAATAAATAATTATATTCACTACCAAGTCGATGCCGTTGTCTTTTATTTATTCTTCCGTGAGTCTTTCAAAAAGCTGCGATGTTTAACAAACTTATAGGATTGATAATGTTCATCTGAGGAGCGAGAGACCTTAGTCTGCATCTCTGAATCCCCAATTTCAGGATTTTGTCCCATGAGTTGAAAAAAATTCCGCGTGCTTCGCCTAGAATTTGTGCTTCTGTTCGCCGTCGATGAATTGCGTCCTCATCGTATACTTCTAATTTTTTTCCCCTGCGTTGCAAAAAGTGTCGTTTCCAAATCCCTTCCATTCAGGAGCATTTAAAAAAAAATGAAAAGATCTCAGTAATTGTCTCCCGTGTTTCCTGGCAAAGCCTCTCTGCCGTCATTGTTCTCCAAACTACCGGCCTTTGCTGGATCTTGCTGTTTTACCAAATTCATTCATTCATTGTCCATAACCGCTTATCCTGCATTCGGGGTCGTGCCGTGGCTGGATCCGATCCCGGCTGATTTTGGCGAGAGGAGACGTCAACAGATATATAAAGAGCTATTCGGCTTAGCGTTAGCAAATCATGTAGATTCACCCTGTCATTCACATGGTACGGGGACGTACAACCATTCACCATGTCATTAGCTAGTCATGTGGAGATAACAATTCATCCTGTCATTATCAAGATAAGTAGAAACACCAATTCACCCTTGCATTAGCAATTCATGTCAAGATAAACAAATATTCACCCTCGCATTCACACGTATCGGAGACGTACAACCATTCATCCTGTCATTAGCAAGTCATGTAGCAACAACATTCACCCTTTCATCAGACATAAACAAACATAAACCATTCACCCTCGCTTCAGCAAGACATGTCAAGATAAACGTTCATCCTGTCATTAGCAAGTTGACAAGAATTCACCCTCTTATTAGCCTATAATGTCAAGATAAACTATCACCCTGTCATTCGCAAGGCATGTCGAGATTAACAACAATTCAACCCGTCATTCACATGTAACAGACATAAAACTATTAACCATCACATTAGCAAGTCATGTAGAAATAAACAAACATTCGTGCTGCCATTAGCAAGTCATGTAGAAACATCGATGCACTTGCATTAGCAATTCGTGTCAAGATAAACAACGATTCACCCTGTCATTAGCAAGTCATGTAGAAATAAACAACAAATCTCCTTCGCACTAGCAAGTCATGTAGAGATAAACATTCATGCTGCCATTAGCAAGTCATGTAGAAACATTAATTTATCCTTGCATTAGGCATTCATGTCAAGATAAACAAATATTCACCCTCAAATTCACATGTAACAAACATAAACCATTCACCCTCGCATCAGCAAGTCATGTCAAGATAAATAGACATTTACCCTGTCATTAGCAAGTCGTGGTGAGACAAGAATTCACCCTCTTATAAGTAAATAATGTCAAGATAAAAAATCACCCTGTCATTTGCAAGTCATGTAGAGATTAGCAATTCACATGTAACAGACATACAACCATTCACTCTGTCATTAGTAAGTCATGTTGAGACAGCAATTCACCCTCTTATTAGCAATTTATATCAAGATAAACAAACATTTACCCTTGTATCAGCAAGTCATGTCAAGAGAAACAACCATTCGCCCCGTCATTAGCAAGTCACGTAGCGACAAACAATGCTCCGTGTCATTAGCAAGTCATGCCAACATAAACAAACATTCACCCTGTCATCAGCAAGTCATATAGACAATAATTCAACCCTTGCATTAGCAAGTCATGTAAACAAACATTCACCCTGTCATTAGCAAGTCATGTAGACAATATTCAACCCTTGCATTACCAAGTCATGTAAACAAACATTCACCCTGTCATCAGCAAGTCATATAGACAATAATTCACCCTTGCATTAGCAAGTTATGTCAACGTAAACAAACATTCCCCCTCAAATTAGCAAGTCACTTAGAGATAAACAACAATTCACCCTTTCATCTTACATGTAACATAGAGATGAACCATTCATCTTGTCATTCGCAAGTCATGTAGAGTCAACAATTCACCCTCTTACTAGCAATTTATATCAAGATAGACAAACAGTCACCCTTGTATCAGCAAGTCATGTCAAGAGAAACAACCATTCGCTCCGTCATTAGCAAGTCACGTAGCAACAAAGAACAATGCAACCTGTCATTAGCAAGTCATGTCAACATAAACAAACATTCACCCTGTCATTAGCAAGTCATTTAGGCAATAATTCACCCTCACATTAGCAAATCATGTCAACATAAACAAACAGTCACCCTGTCATTAGCAAGTCATGTAAACAAACATTCACCCTGTCATTAGCATGTCATATAGACAATAATCCACCCTTGCATTAGCAAGTCATGTAGAGATAAACAACAATTCACCCTTTCATCTAACACGTAACAGAGAGATGATCCATTCACCCTGTCATTCCCAAGTCATGTAGAGACAAGAATTCACCCTCTTACTAGCAATTTATATCAAGGTAAACAAACATCCATCCTCACATTAGCAAGTCATAAGGAGACATACAACCATTCCCACTCATTCACCTGTAACATGCGATAAACAGCCATTCGCCCTCTCCTTCCCATCTCTGCATGTGTTTCCCCTGCGGAAGGAAGCCTTCAGTCCGAACAGCCGACCGTTATTACACTTACCTGTTGAAAATCCCGTCCTCAGTGTTGGTCCACCTTATTAAAAGCCTTAGAATTGCCTTCAAATCTGTCCGGGCGTGTTGTCTCCCTCAGTGGATGTTCATTTCCAAGTATAATAAGTGGGAAAAAAAGAAAAAAAAGTCTTCGCCGTCATAATGTGAAAGTCCAGGGCGAGAAATCAATGATTTAGTTTGTGTTTTTGGAGGGAAAATTACCAGGAAAATGAGGCGTCGCTGTTAAACGATAAACGATAGTGAGCGTTTTCCCGGGCTTTATCTGGAAACCCGCAGCTAACCTGCCGTCGTCCACGTCTGAACGTCTGCTCGGGAACGGATTTAAAATCCACGCTTGGAAAAAAAAAACAACCTTGGAGCTTTAAAAACAACTTTTTTCTCCACTACACGGGACTTCGGTACACACTATTATCCTTGTTTTTTTTTTTTCAGTAATGTTTTGCTGGAAGACTCAAGTACTTTCAGTAACTTTTGACGCGTTGACATCGGAAAACGCAAGAAGGCTTTCTGGCGGAAAGTGCGTCGTTCGAGGGGCGAACCTGCGAAACCGTCTATCGGTCGTATCGAACCGTCCAATAAACAACTGTAAACATAAACAAACAATAAAGATGTGGGCGACGTTAACAGTCACGTGACAAATTGGTAGGATTTCATCATCTATACTGCTTAGCCTGTACTGAGGGTTGTAGCGCTAATGGAGTTTATGCTAGCTGTTTTTGGAGTTTCTCAGGAGGCTAATAAAGCTAACTCTGCGCAGAAAAGTTGGAATTCAACTCACGAACAGCTGCAGAAACAGAAATACGACGGTTTACGATGTCCTCGACCAATGGCGTTGCGCGGTTATCTGCCATATTCCTTAAATTTATCTAGATTTTTGCAAGATTCAAATGTGTCGATCGTGATGCCGCAAATTTCACGCCGGCTTTTTTTTTTCAGTATTTTTAAATTTTTTTTGGAAACTTCATTCTGGCTCCCAAGCATGTATTTTTTTTTTATTTTTACTGTCGGATTTTTTTTTTTTTTTTTTTTTAATTATTCTTATTTTATTCCATTTATATCCCGGATTATGATCTTACTGCTGCGTTAGCGTCAGTGAGTGACATCAGTACTTATGCGTAGAACGTAATATATTCAAGTCTGAATATTTCCAATGTGTGATATTATCCTCGGATCGGAACTCTGTTCTCAGGCTTTTTAAAAATTCAACTCCCCCGGTCTTCATCTCCATTTTTCTCAGATACGTCCCACGAAAGGCCACGGCATAAAAGACCAGAGGCGTTGAGTGATGAGACGGCTGAGGGCTGCTGCGCTCAGAAGTCAGAAGATCACATTGTAACGAAAATAACACCGATACGTAAAAATAACACCAATTACAGAAGGTGCGACAGTCGGTGCCGCTTAATTCTCCAGCGATGTGGACGTTGTGTCTTGGCGAAATGAAAGTGAAACTAAATTTGCATTATGAGAAGTGTATTGAGAGTATATAGATATATATTTATGATAATAATAACAATAATACATTTTGTTTAAGGCGCCTTATGTGCCACTAACGGACACGGTTACGCATTTAGAAAAAAATACGGATTTCAAACAAAACAATGAAAATAAAAATGAAAGTGATAAAGTGGTAAAAAAAAAAGGAAAAATATATACAGGATTGTCTCTGAAAATTAGAATATTGTGATGAAGTTCTTTATCTTCTGTAATGCAATTAGAAAAACAAAAATGTCGTACATTCTGGATTCATTACAAATCAACTGAAATATTAAAAGCCTTATATTATTTTAATAAATCCTATCTCAAAATATTAGAATATCATGAAAAAGTATTTTTTGTTTTTTTAATTGCATTACAGTATAAAAAGAAGTTTATATATTATTATAAGAACTGTATATATTTATAATAATAATAACAATGATACATTTTGTTTAAGGTGCCTTATGTGCCACTAACGGACACCGTTACACATTTAGAAAAAAATACAGATTTCAAACAAAACAATGAAAATAAAAATGAAAGTGACAAAGTGGTAGAAAAAAATGTATATATGTACAGGACTTTCTCTGAAAATTATAATATTGTGATGAGGTTTTTTATCTTCTGTAATGCAATTACAAAAATAAAAACGTCATACATTCTGGATTCATTACAAATCAACTGAAATATTGCGAGCCTTTTATTATTTTAATATTGCTGATTATGGCTTACATCTTAAGAAAACTCAAAAATCCTATCTCAAAATAATAGAATAACATGAAAAAGTACTTTTTGTTTTTTTAACTGCATTACAGAAGATAAAGAACTTTATCACAATATTCTAATTTTCTGAGACAATCCTATATATATATATTTATAATAATAATAACAATAATACAGTTTGTTTAAGGTGCCACTAACGGACACTGTCACACATTAAGAAAAAAATTCAGATTCAAACAATGAAAATAAAAATGAAAGTGACAAAGTGGTAAAAAAAAAGAAAAAAATATATAATATATCGAGGTTGATCAAAAAATCAAAAAAATTTTAACATAGCTGTGCGATCACTTTGTGGGAAACAAAATATTTGTTTATTGTTCATCCCTCCCCCGATTATTTTCACATCAATATTTTTCAATACATTATCAATAATATGTACAAGTAAAGGAGCTCTTCACTGCAATGGAAGCAGGATTTTTTTTTCTCCATTTCCGTATTCACTTTCCCACATCTATCTTTTAATCCATCAATGAAAGGTTCGATTTAGTTCGCTTTAGTTGCCATTGTTTGCTTCTCCCATTCAAGCCTCCACGCCAAAAATAACAGTTTCTCAACTGCGAAGCGACGTTTTGGGAAGGTTTGATTGTCCTGCAGAGAGATTTCTGAATCCTAAGTAAATCGTCCAGAGCTTTTTAAGATCTTCTGAACAAATGTCAGCGTTTTAGGAGAGATTTACCAAAAAAAAAAAAAAAAAGAAAGAAATGAAAAAATAGAAGAATAAAAGCGCATCAGGTGCTGGAGCGCGGGGTCGCCACCGAACAAGAAATGCTTCGGAATCCAAGTTGGCAGGATAAGAAATATAAATTAAAAAAAGATGAAGCCTTTAGATCTGCGTAGATCCCTCTGGATCAGATGTTTGGTACCATCTGGAATTTTAGCTCAAGGTTGTAAGTAATTGCTCGGCGGTTTGCTCGTCTCCATGTTTATCACCCTGATGGACGAAGCTGGAGTGTGTCTGCGGTCGGGGGGGGGGTCAAAGGTCAAACTCATCTGCGGCGTCGTTGTTCTCGACCGGGCTAACGCTAGCGAGCCGCGGCCGGGAATAAACGAGCGCCGAAAAAACGCCCTCCGTCGAAAAAGGATAAATGTTCTTTGCGCGTCATTTAAAAAAAAAAAAAATTACCGATTCCTAGTCGCGTTAATCATCTGTCGCCATGACAACAGCCGGATAGAGGAAAGCGGTGATCTCCTGCATGCGTTCATGTTTGTTGACGGCGGATTTTCTGTATCGCACCAGGAGATCCGGTGCCTCCTCAACATTTCCCTTTTCCATTCGGATACAGAATCCAGCTGTCAAATAATAAATGGCTCTATTAACGTCCGGCTGTGGAATTCTGCAAGGGCTCGTGCTTGTCGCTCTCAAATATTAAAACGGTGTGATTTGTTTCCGGGCAGTACATCTTGAGGACTTTTACGATTTGAGCGCAACCCTACGTGGACCTCCGCCCACCACTGAAGGCCGGCGCTGGAGGGCGCAGGAAAGAGGCGAGCTGGATGTTTATTGAAAACCATGAATTGGGAGATCATCGAAACGAAGATTTGCATCCGGGTCGCGCTCCGTCCAGACACGTGTTGTCGACGAAGGGTTTCACGTAGGCTACATGGGGGTGGAGATGGAGGAGGTGGAGGATTTGTAGTCCAGAGCGGTGGAGAAATGTGTGCAAGCAGGTTGGAATGAGTGGAGAAAAAAAGTGTCACAGGTGATAAAAGATGTCGTCCGGTTTGGAGACGCTGAGGAGAAGAGGCTGAGGAGGATGGAGAGAATCGGGAATGAGTCCGTCCTCTCGACCTCCAATTCCGGCATCCGTCTACCAGTATCTTCGCTCTCCCTCCTCTGTCCATGACCCAACCATCTCAATCTGGCTTCTCTAACCTTCTCTCCAAAACATCTGACATGATGGACTCACTCCCAAAGAGAACCTCGGTATCTTCATCTCTGCGACTTCCAGCTCTGCCTCCTGTCTTTTGGTCATTGTAACTGTTTCTAGGTCCAAACATCATCGCTGGTCTCACCGCTGTCTTGTCCACCTTTCCTTTCATTCTGGATGATGGTCTTCTATCTTTTCGTACCTCCGACACTTTTCTCCACCCATTCCAACCTGCTCGAACCCGTCTCTTCACCTCTTTTCCACACTCTGTTGCTCAGGACTGTTGACCCTAAGTACTTGAACTCCTCCAACATCTTGATCTCCACTCCTTGTAGCCTCAACGTTCCACCTCACCTCATCTGTCAGCCTGTCCATCACCACTGCAAACAAGAAGGGGCTCAGCTGATCCCTGATGGAGTCCCACCTCCACCTTGAGCTTCTCTTTTACGCCTGCAGCACACCTCACCACTATCTCACAGCAAGCATACATGTCCTGCACCAGTCTAACATACTTCTCTGTGAGATGATTTTATAAATATATATGTGCAATAAAAGAGTATCAGTAGAGAAGCCATGTTTTCTGGTTTGGAGACACGTCGGAGAAGATGTGGAGGCTCTCTTTGGGAGTGAGGACGACGGAGAAGATCAGGAACGAGTCCATCAGAGGGCAGCACATGTTAGATTCTGGAGACTGAGATGGTTCGAACTTGGACAGAGGAGGGATGGTGAAGATCTGGGTACAAGGATGCAGACCTGGGAGGTCTAGAAGACCAGAAGAACCCCATGTGAACGCATGTATGAGGTCCTGGGTTCGATCCCCCGGCGTCTCCGCTGTAAGTCGCTTTGGACAAAAGCGTCTGCCTAATAACTGTATTAAATTCTTTTCATAGAGCAGATTTATGGATGGAGAGGATGAAGATGCGAAATTGGTCGGTCTGAGAGAAGAGGTGAGGGTTAGATGGAGGGAGATGATGGTCGTGGCGACGCCAGGAGGGAGCAACCCAAAGGAGAAGAAAAAGAAGTTTCCCGGCTTTAGTTGTCTTGACTACCTGTAGTATTTGATTGTGTAGGGTTCCCTTAAGATACTAAATTTAATTTGTTCCAGAAGTGGGTTCATATTTTTTTATTTTTTTGCGTCTTAAATGAATACAACATACAGAGCACGGTTTCCGTTTGGTTCAAGATGGAATTTCATGTTTAATTTCCCTAGAAAGCATCGTCTTTCTGGGTTGCTTTGTTTGAACCCATGATGACTTTAAAAAAAAAAAAACTACACAAAATACGACACGAGATGTTCCTACTGTACAAACTACGATGCTGGAAGCTGCAAGGCGTTCTTCAAGGTAAGAGCGACGCCAATCGGGAAGATGCAAATTTTAAATTTTGATTTTCTCGCCCTCGAATTCGTATCGTGAAATTTGGATTTCAAGTATAAAATTCACTGAAATTTTGCTTGGTAGCCTAAAGAAATTGTACAAGGCGCCACTGTACAAATCCTGCAAATGCTACTTGTTGTTGTGTCTATATTTCTGCTAATATGGAGCTCTTATGTAACACAGTAAATGAGCAGAATTCCCCGACTTGCAGAAAACAGCTACAAACACGTCTGACTGCGGTTTCGCTTGATTTATTCACCACCAAAATCACATCCATGATCCACAATGGGCCTGCGATGTTTGCGTGCCTGCCTGACAGCTGGGAGGGCGCGTCTCTGAAAACGCCGCTCCGGATAAAGCTTTATTGCGTAGATCTCGTCCGTGACAATGAATTTAACTGCTTTTTTTTTTTTTTTCTGGGTATTTCTTTGAGTTATTCGCCATGCGTTCATCCGGGCACGGCCGAAGCAGCCCGTCATGCTAGCTAGCTGTGCTTCGCCTTCGGGTACATTTCAACGCCTGCGGTTTGTGTGGTCTAAACCGCCGAAGAAGTTGCCGCTGTTTTGTATCCTTCCTTTTGACCGGGTCGCTTTCACGAAGACCGTATCTGTAAAAAGACGATACCGCTCTGTTCACAGGTCTTAAATCTTGCGAGTTTTGGCAGGCAGCAGGATTTCTGGCCTTTCCTGGACGCGGTCCAAAGGAGAATGGACACGAGTTTATGACTTTGGTCCACATGCTCAGCAAAGCAGTGCCTTTTTTTTTTTTTTTTACAAATAACCCGATGTCAAAGTGAAAAAAAAAGGAAGTGTTGTTGTTCCTTGTGGGTCAGATTAAGGTGTTCCTTCCACAAACTGTGCCAGGAATAGTTTCTGTAACCGCCTCTGAAAGGTGGCCGTGATTTAGAACCATCTAGGACTGCAGTTTTCTTAAGCAAAGCGAGTCCTCGTCATCCCGGACCGTTTACCCGAGACACTTAAACTCCCCGCCTTCTTTATCTGCAGTCCCTGTAGCCTCACCCTTCCCTCTCTTTCACCCACGTAGTCTGTCTTTTTGCGGCTAACCTTCCTCCCTCTCCTCTCCGGGGCTTACCTCCACCTCTCGAGATGTTCCTCAACCTTCTCCCCGCTGATCGCAGCATCATCTGCAAACACCGTAATCCCCGGCGATTCCTGTCAGCCTTTCCGGCACTGCGGCAAACAAGAGACGATCCCTGATGCACTTGGTTAACTAAGTTAAAAGTAGCCTTGTTTTGTTGATACCTAATGATCGTAGTATTCCGTTAAACCCTTCTTCAATGCTCTTTTACCTGTTGCTACTAAACCGACTCTGTATTCAATCCGGATGCAGTTCTTGCCGCTCAGAGGTGTCAGAGGTCACCGATAAGTGGGTCCCAGAGGCACCGCAGTGTCTGGAAGCGAGGGGGTGGATGTCAGGGTGACGGGTAGGTCAGAGGGATGTCATTGGTCCCTGAGGTGTCGTCAATCCACAGGATTCGGGAAGCTGCGGGGATTTGGTTTTTTCTTTCTGCAACAAAACTACAAGTCTTGCCCCTCAAAATTTTGCCCTTGCTTTGAAAAACAGCTCACCGGACGCCAGGGGCTCTGGAGGCCGACTTACACCTGCAGCTCTCGGTGGAGACGGCGGCAAATTACCGCCGCGGTGTAAAAGACTCGTAATTACTATCAGCGTGTTAAAATGTAAAATGTTTCATATCATAAAGTATGGCGTGTTTTCGGCGTGACGGCTCATCATATTAAAAATGGATCACAGCGTGGCAAGAAGCTCCTCTTGTTGTGACAATTTAGATTGAGGTTATCCTCCCGTAGACTGAAAAGTTCCGCTTAATAAATCATGAAAACTTATACCGGTTTTGACAGGATAGATTTCCTATTATCCTCTCGCTCTCGCTGGATATTTATCAATCTTTTATGCAGTGAGAAGTTTAAAACTATTTCTATTTTTTGACATAATAATGACACTTTATGCCATTGCAAGTAAAAAAAGAATCATAATCTATTTATCGACATTACATAACAAGACATTCTCGGTCGTGAAACAGTTACATCACAGTGTAGGAAGGGTATTTTTCTTGTTGTTGCAAAATGTAAATATACGACACAGTGGGTTCTCCTGCTTGGCTCGCCGTCTGCCTGACACTCTTTGCACACGTGACAAACCTCACATGGGGAAATATTTACACCGTCAGTCGTTATCGAAGGGTTGGGGACGAGTGCTACCGGGTGCGCAAGAACAACACTTTTCTGTTCTTGGTCTTTCAGCTCATTGTCAGTTGCCGTCGAAGGGTTCGTGATGCTTATGAGCGAGTCGTCGCGGCCCATTTGGTCGAATGTGGTTGCCGTTTTACTGTTTGGGGAACAAAGGTAAGAAGTCTGGACGCTCAACTGAGTTGGAATCTGACTCACGGGTAATTGTGCGGAAAACGAAAGAAGTATGCTTGTTGACTCGGGCACGGTTTGGGTCGCTGACCTCTTCTGGGGGAGTTGCAGGGTTCCGAGTCCCTTCCAGTCCGACAAAGATGGCTCCCTTGACTCGTCCCTCAAACTACCCGTCTTCTCCGACCACAGTATCTTTGAAAGGGTGGTCCTGAAGGTACGAGTGGACCAAAGATGTAGCCCCAAATCAGGGGTGTCAGACTCATTTTCACCGAGGGCCACATCAGCATTACGGTTGCCCTCAAAGGGCCTCATGAAAAAGCAACACTATAAACGTAACTGAATGTAATGTAAAATAAATGTAACTATTCCTACATGCTAAAAAAATATGAATTTACAACTCATTCAAATCAAAAATGTGAGAATAGAATCGATGCAAATGCATATGTGCCGTATTTTTCGCACTTAGAAATTCAGTCCTCGGTTGAATACGGGTTGCAACGTCAGACAACGTTGGAAAACTAATTATAAAGTGCTGAAAAACAATGTTGTTCCTAACTTCCATGATGGGTGTCAACGATTAACCAATCAGAGAACAGCGACACTTGCGACACTTTTTGGAATAGTGGTACGCACTGTGCTTTACATTTGTGTGTGTGAGGACCTCCAGAAATGGCACCTCTTAAGGGACATTTTTACGAAGCGGAATTTAAACTCAAGGCTGTTGAGACGCATTTTGTAATAAATGTCCAAAATGTAAAAACTTTTTCATTCCATTTTGTAATAAAGCCGCATTTTGTAATAAACTGCCGCATTTTGTAATAAACCGCCCCAACGCATTTTGTAATAAAGTTTGCCGCATTATGTAATAAGTTATTACATTTTGAGAAGATTATTACAAAATGCACTTGCAACTTTTTTATTCTCTAGGAAATGTAATAACATGGAATTTATAGAATATTCTCTGTTAATGCAACCTTTGAATAGTGTACTGATAGTAATTGCTAAGTACTGCTACTAGGCTAATACAGTGATACTAATAATAGGCCTAGCTTTTACAAATACTTTAAAGTAAAATAAAATACAATTAACAAACTTATGCGTTAGAATTGTTATTACATAATGCACCATGTTATTACATTTCCTGGAAAATAAAAAAGTTGCAAGTGCATTTTTACAATAATCTTCTCAATATGTAATAACTTATTACATAATGCGGCAAAATTTATTACAAAATACGTTGGGGCAGTTTATTACAAAATGCGGCTTTATTACAAAATGCGGCTTTATTACAAAATGAAATGAAAAAGTTATTACATTTTGGACGTTTATTACAAAATGCACTGTTATTACAAAATGCGGCTCAACAAGGCTATTAGTCGCGCTAAAAGAGTAGCTGTGAAAGAATTCAACATTAATGAATCGATGGTACGGAAGCAAGCAGGTGAACTGCGCCAAGTAAAGACGACCAAACCGTTTCCGAAGGAGCAAAGCGAGATGAATGACATGAATAAAATTCGACTATGTGGTGCACCTTCTTGGACAATTTGCTGTTTTTCTAGAAGGCTAACTTTAGCATACTTAGCTCCGCGTTTGGTGTCAAAATTGACGTAGATTGTACTCTTTGACAACCGACGCTGCCTCGTCACACGAAAGACATACCGTTTTTTTTTTCTCCTTGAAGCACAAAGAAGTATTCGCCTTCCCATCTTTATCGAAAACGCCCTTTATCCGCATCGACTTTTCTCTCCCTGGACATTCCACTTGTTGACAACGGCGTCGATGTAGATACGCTGCGATCTGACGCCGTCACTTCGCCGGGTAACATGATCGCCATGAATTCTGGGAAATGTAGTTTATGGCCGATGCACGCGTTTGACTTCGGACCTTTTAAGATGTTCTCGCGGGCCTTGAGTTTGACACATACCCGAGATTAGCCTTAGCCTTCTCTTGGCCTTGCCGGTTCCTCACCGCTAGGAAGAGCGAGGCTACGTCAAGGGACGCCGCGTGGGACCGCCTAGCAACGGAGGCGAATTTGTCACGACGTATTTGGAGATGTTGTCGGTGACGGACAAGGAGGGCGCCCTCCTCGTGAACATCTGGTAGTCAGCAATCTGGCGACGGCAATACAAGGCTTTTCTTGGAAACATCTTCTAGGACAGGAAGCAGTTTTGATGCTAACGCTAAATGCGTTGGGATTGGGTTTGATGCGTGGAGCTTGACGGCCCCTTGTTAGTGCACATCTTTCAATATGTCACGTAATAAAAAAAAAAAACATCTCGTCATAACGTGTTTCTCTACGTTACACGTGAGCAACATGTTCAAATCATGCGCTAATTCGAGATTCACGTGTTTTTATCCCACTAATTTTCAGTAGCTCGCTCCTCTGAGTTTTGTGTATTTTGTCATTTGGCACAAACTGACCTCAGTCCAGATGTTAAAACTCTCAGCGCGTGACTGTACGTGTGTGTGGTATTATTGTGCACACGTGTGTGTGTGTGTGTGTGTGTGTAAGACAGAATAAGATGAAGCAGCGTGCCAGCTCCGCTCTCATTTGCATCTGCTAATGGCTCTATGATGCCAGCTTCAGATCAGTGCAACTACACATTTATATTCCGGCCTCATTGCCAGATTTCTGTTTCCATTGTGTTACAGCAGCTGTGTTCGTGCTCGGCATCGGAAAACATCTGCCGGGACTAAAACCGGAGGTGTGACGCCGGCCATGATAAACCTTCTATACTTACACTCCGGCAGAACAGCCACAAGCATGTCGCTCCTTAATGTGGAGCTCTAGCATCCCGCGGTTTAATAAGGTTCTGCTGTGCAAAATCGTGCGTAATAATGTAATATTCCAAAACGAATTTCCGTTAGCATCGGACTGTCGATAACCCGAGGTACTTAGGGAGCGTTTGGCGTTAAAACACTCGGCGGCGTTCGAATCCGACGCGTCTGCTTCACGTTTCCGACGCGTCGAGTCATAAATGGATTTTATATTCTTCCTTTTAACAACCCGGTAAAAGTCCTTCATAGAGATTCAGAGTCCTGTCATCGTTAGCGTTGCTAACACGGCTACGTTGAGAAAGCGAAGCGATCTGATTTGCGATTTGAAAGAGCGTCCGCCGAGATTCACGGTCATACTCGGGTCGCGGACGATTCCCGTCGGACCTCGGCGGCGGCGGTTCGATGGTTTTAAAAGGAGCGGCATTCACTCCGTCGCTAAGTTAGTTAGCGGCTAGTTAAGTGATAGAGCACCAAATAAAAAACGCCCCCAACCTCCTTCACCGCTGCCGGCGTCCTCGCTCAATCTCCGATGTAAATACACTTCATAAAACCAGTTTAACATTCTCTTTTATTATCTTTTATAGGTTATTTGTTATTTATCACGTACTCTTAAGTCAAGGTATTACTGTACTTGATTGCAAAGTGATGTCCCTGCTTTTAATGAAATCACAGAGAAGATAAAATGATGTTTCTTATTTTTTATTGTGAATATGTTGCATGATATAGTGGTTAGTCCGAACCATGCAAAAAAAAAGCTACAGCAAAAGTAAAAGTTTTCTGCAGCGGAAAACGAGGGCGCCTCGTTTCTGGAGTCCTACAGGTTGCAATCGGCCAAGTAGTTCGTCAGGTCACGGTTCTCGCAGACTCTTGACCAGCCGCGCCTGAAACGAGAGCGAAAGCTCGTAGTTTCCTCCAGAGACACTTTTTAACGCTTCGTCCGTGAGTCGTTTCGACGTCTTACCAGGACCTGATGCCTTGATGGCTCCGGACGACTTGTTTGGCGCATGCGATGGACGCGTTGATGTCGGTCAACAGCACTGCAAAAAGCAAAAAAAGACAAAGACGTTAAGCTAATCTGCATCTGAAGCTAGCAAAACTTCGACTGCTGTTTTAAGTCCGTAGCAAAGTAGCGTGTACGTTTCGTATTCGTAATATCTTTTTAGGAATTATACGAGCGGTATGCTGAAGCTGAAGATCAGCGCGCTCGTAACCATGGTGATTGAAGGCGTTAGTTAAGAAAGTTGGCCAATTTACAAGGTAAAGTGTACTGTGATTTGTTGTGTTTATATTCTGGGCTTTACATAAGATCCAATTTGGTCTTATTTGGCGATCGGTCTCGGGTTTCCTCCGGGATTCACCGGATTCCTCCAAAAACATGTGGTGGCTTCAGCGGTGACCCTGATTTAACTAGTCGTGTGAATGAATGAGTGAACGGTTATATGTGATGGACCGACGACGGGTCCAAGGTGAACGTCGCCAGCTGGGATAGGCTCCAGGACAAGAAGGAACGCAAATATGAAAGCTTCAGAAGGAGGTTGGTTACTGACCATTGCAGTCCACGTTGCAGATGTTGTGCGATCCAGAGGTCTTGCCGTCATCGCACCAATAGTAGCTGTTGATCTGGAAGAGGCCGTAGTCGGAGGATGTTGGGTTGCTACCGATCGCTCCTGGATCGAAGGACGACTCGCCTTCCACCGTACAGACCCCTGCAGAGGCAAACAACAGACCCAGCGGGTCAACGGCTCCCGACGCAAATATATAATCCCCGAACTTCTTTACGATGCAGTGAAATTAGAGAAGACGGAAATAATTGGATGGCGTGGTTGAAGAGAGAACACCTGCACTACGATGCTGATCTCAGTTCCCTGGATGGCTAAACGGGAGTGGCCTCACTGCGCTCCTGGCCTGGTCCTTCTATCCTCTTCCCCTTGCAGGGCTCCCATCTGCCCCCACATCAGTCCCGGTGTATCCAAACTCCCTCCTTCCTAGAGGTCGGGGCCAGATCGGGGTCTACCGAGTTCCTCTTGAGGAAGACCTTCACTGCCCGCCCGTCCCTTGTATGACTACCCACACAATGCTTTTGACGCTTGACCTGGTTTACGGAAGAAGATCCTGAACCTCTTGCGGTTCGTGCTACTTTGTGGAGATCTTACCAAACCCTAACCCTTCTCGTGCCACTCCCTTCTCCCTGCAATCCGGCAGATCTGCATCGTGGACCCAATGACTAGACATGAGACTCCTCTAGATTTAGAGAAACCTGCGTACAGAGAGACTTTACCTCCAGTTACGGAAACGCTGCATCGGCTATTGTGGTTTGCGCCACAATTAAATTGCTACGGTTTTCTATTTTGATGAGGAGAAAGCTCCACTTACAATCTGCCAGGCTGACTCCGGCAAAGCCATCCAATCCATTATTCTTGAAGACTCTGGCCCAATCACAGCGTGGACTGGCGCTGACCAAGGAAACCAGGAGCAGGAAGAGCAGGCACCTCATGATGGACACTTGGAGGAAGTTGTAGCAACAGCGACTGAGGAGTTGTTCTTATATAGCATAAGAGGAGGACTCGAACTATGACAGGCGGCTCAGCCAAAACAAACTGTTTGTCTAACAGATTGGACCCCGAGATCATAGTCTGCCTTTCCACATCCTGTACTTTCCATATTTTGCAACAGTTTGTGTTTGGGGAGGTATTACTTTACCTTGAGGGTATTGGTTCATGTTCTCAACTCACGCTCGGCGCGAGAAGGTCCAGTTGGCCACCAGAGCTGAACAGGAACCTCTTTAGCGGGAGTTTCAGTCGCGCAGAATTATCAATTATCTGAATGACATGAAATATACGGTGACATCCTGCCATTTTCTTCGGCTGAGCCGGTAGCCGGACGAGCCGGGGGCGAAGAGACAAGCCCCTCCTCTGAGGAACGGTGCGTCCTTTCAAGGGTGGTGAAGCAGCAGAGGTGTCAGGCCGGTCCTGATGAGCAGCGGGACGACATTTGTGTGCATTCGCTTCGTAGAAAACAACGGGATCTTGTTGGTATCCGCTGGGGCCGATCTGCAATTTCAGAAGGACCACGAGTAGATAATTGGGAGGTAGGTAGATAAGTAGGGAGGTGGTAGCAGTCATGCATTGTCAGGGCCTGCAAAGCCTACTCTGCTGGCCTAAAAAATGATGCACTTCTTAAGTAGCTCAAAATGGTTTTGCCTGGCTGGGCTGCTTCCACACATGCATTCTCATATTAAAGCATCACATTTCAATCATTTGGCCAACGCTTTTATCCAAAAGTGGACTTGCAGTGGAGATGCAACCCAGGACCTCATACGGGACATGCAAAGCATGCGCTCTACAAGCTCTACAACAAGGCAGGGTCAAAATAAAAGAAATCTGCCTCGAGGCCTGCAGGATCAGATTCACAGGCACGCTGGCAAAAACACAAGTGTCGATGAAACTGTTGCTTCAACCAATCAGATTTTGTGTTGCGACACCAAGGCCTTCTCGGGTACGGCAATATTAGTCGGCTTGTCACACAGCCTTTGATTGGAGTGTACTAGCCATAGTTATGTTATATGATAGATAATTTGTCAACCCACGATGGCTGAAGGAAGACAGACTTTTCAAGAAAAGCTGGGCATTGTTAAGAAAGGTCGGGCAATGCTAAAGTTAGCAGGACTGTTACAGCGAGGAAAAGGATTTGTCCGTCACTTTCAGTCTGCTCACTATGAGCGGTACCCCTGGCTCACCGGCTCCGAGGAACACTGCAAATTGTATCGCTGGGAGTGCTTGTTATTTGCCACTGATTGACATGGTGTTTTGGAGCCACACCGGGTTTGTACATTTGACTTGCCTAACCAAGGCAGTAACGAGACACCTGAGCAGTGTCGGACACTTAAAACTTTTACAGCGTGGGGCAGCTGTGCACAATTGACGAGAGAACATTTTCAGCCCTGAAACAAATTAAAACTTATGCCAGAAATACGACAGGGCAGGCTTGACTTTCAGCATTAACTTTGATGGCGGTAGAAAAGAACTTCTTGATGGAGCTGAAGCGCATTTATTTGTGCTTAAATATGAAGAATCATGAAGGTTGGATACCGACCGGCATGCTCAAACACTCAGAAGTCAGGAGAAGCGCTGCTGTTTTCTCTGCTTCTCATCCGTCTGCCTTAAATTCTATCTGGATGAATGACTTTGTTTAAGGAAGGCACAGCTCACCCTTGTCCAGCTCTGAAAATCCACTGTTGACTTTTGTTTTGTTTTTGGGAATCGATTACGTAAGCATGTTGTGTCACTCGGTGATAAGACGGAGCCAGCAAAACTCCCGAGATTACCACATAAAACACAGACTAAACCAGCTGGCTTATTTGTTGTGGTGAGTTAGCATTTATGTCTCACAGCAAGGAGCTCCCTGGCTCGATTCCCACATGGGGCCTTTCTTTCATGAACGCTTGTATGTCTTTATATATCCTGTGAACAAGGGAGTGGTTGCATGTCTTGAGGTGTGAATGAGAGGGTCAGAAGTTGTATGTCTCTCTATTAGTTGTGAATGAGAGGGTCAGAAGTTGTATGTCTCACTATTAAAGGGTCAAAAGTTGTATGTTTCACTATGAGGTGTGAATGAAAGGGTCAAAAGTTGTATGTCTCTCTTTGAGGTGTGAATGGGAGGGTCAGAAGTTGTATGCTTCACGATGAGTTGTGAATGAGAGGGTCAGAAGTTGTATGTCTCACTATTAAAGGGTCAAAAGTTGTATGTTGTCTCTATGAGGTGTGAATGAAAGGGTCAAAAGTTGTATGTCTCAATATGAGGTGTGAATGAGAAGGTCAGAAGTTGTATGTCTCATGATGAGGTGTGAATGAGAGGGTCAGAAGTTGTATGTTTCACTATCAGGTTTGAATGAGAGGGTCAAAAGTTGTATGTCTCTGAGTTGTGAGTGAGAGGGTCAGAAGTTGTATGTCTCAATATGAGGTGTAAATTAGAGGGTCAGAAGTTGTATGTCTCACTGTTAAAGGGTCAAAAGTTGTATGTTTCACTATGAGGTGTGAATGAAAGGGTCAAAAGTTGTATGTCTCTCTTTGAGGTGTGAATGGGAGGGTCAGAAGTTGTATGCTTCACGATGAGTTGTGAATGAGAGGGTCAGAAGTTGTATGTCTCACTATTAAAGGGTCAAAAGTTGTATGTTGTCTCTATGAGGTGTGAATGAAAGGGTCAAAAGTTGTATGTCTCAATATGAGGTGTGAATGAGAGGGTTAGAAGTTGAATGCTTCACGATGAGTTGTGAATGAGAGGCTCAGAAGTTGTATGTCTCATGATGAGGCGTGAATGAGAGGGTCAGAAGTTGTATGTTTCACTATCAGGTTTGAATGAGACGGTCAAAAGTTGTATGTCTCTGAGTTGTGAGTGAGAGGGTCAGAAGTTGTATGTCTCAATATGAGGTGTGAATTAGAGGGTCAGAAGTTGTATGTCTCACTATTAAAGGGTCAAAAGTTGTATGTTTCACTATGAGCTGTGAATGAGAGGGTCAGAAGTTGTATGTCTCAATATGGAACCCGGTAATTGACTGGTGACCCATCTTGGGTGAACAACAACCCTGTGTCCCCAAGTGCAGGATGAGCAGGAGAGGCAACAAATGAACAAATGAATGAATGAACACATAAAACACGGATGAATATGTGTTAAGCTTTCAGAGTGTCCAGAGGGCATCTAAAGGTTTAACGTTGTTCCTACAAATTCAGCAATTACTTTTTTTCTCCCTATTTATGAATATCAAACCATGCAGGTGTGGCACTTTGTCAGCTGTAAGTATATCTGACACATTAGCTGCATGAACTTTGCTCCGGATGCATTAATGGAAAGCTGATGGATCTCCATCAGTCTTAATAATTCATTGGAGGCCACATGAATAAATTCGCTATCGTTTATGTTTATTCTTGCTTGCTCTTCCGCACCTGAGGTTGGCGGACGTGTTGGAAAACCTTCTCAAAAGGATGCGTTACCCCGAGCGACACGGTGAAATACAACCCGACCTTCTGCGGACGTTGTTGAGCATTAATCCCCTCGAGGAACTCTGATGATTTTTTAAAATTTTCTCTCTTGACTATTTTTAATTTTTTTTCTTCTTTTATTAATGTACTTTTTTTTTTAAAACCTTTTCCAAAGTTTAGATGTCATTCAATTGAATGCAATTGAATCATCAGATATTCTAAATAATTTTATCAGGAATTTTTAATCATATCTTCGCACTTGCTTGTTGTTTTTTTATATAGTTATATACATAAACCAGTTCTACCAGTTCCACCAATCAAACACTTGCCCGAGTGCCTACGGAACCGTAAAAAGACCCCGCCTCGGATTCGGAGGTAAAAACGGGCTTGTTCTGGAACAGGTTCTGGACCAGGTGTAATGATCCCCGTAATTTTTGGGCGGCACTGATCTTGACTGCTGGTGTAGTTTTAAAGTTTTATTTGCAACCATCGAAAACAAAACGTAAAAGACGACAACCACCGTAAGAGCTTGTGCCCTATTACGGGTTCATATCAAAAGTAGAAAAATAAAACTTGGCGTAGAGGATGAGGTAACTTTTTCTAGTAAGCGCTCCCGCAATACAACCGTTTTTTCCGACGGAAGTAAGAAAATAAAATCCTCTTACCAAAATAGAATATCAAATTTGGAAAACACAATCAAACAATTTACCTAAAATAATAACACATTTCAGGTGGTTATTTAAGAGCCATTTGGAACTCGGTTTCCTCGGAAAAGAAAACACCGGGAGCCGCAATTACTTTTTGACGTCTAAAATAAAGGTACCGCTGTATATATTGCTTTTTATTACCTTTACACTTTGTATAAACAAATGTGTCGTGTGTTGCTTCTGAAAATCACAACGTATTACGGAGAAAATTAGGTTTTATTTATGTAATGAACTCATTTTGAGCTTTCAGAGCGTGTAGCGGAGCCTTGACCCGAATTTAAAAAAAAATCACTGTCAGTAAACAAAAAAAAAAAAAAATTTTGCAAAATATCTTCATAAATATTTATTTTACCTGGTTTATGGGACTTCTGCTCCTGAACTTCTGCACACGGCATCTGCAAATCGGGACTTTACCGGCCGGCGGGTATACCGGCTTCCGCGAGTGTGACGTTTATTTTGAGCGTTGAAAAATAATAAATATTATCTTATTTAATATTTCAAGATCACGATAATCTTCCAACTTAGAACTAAAAGTAAAAAAAAAGGAACTAACACAAATTAAATACACTTCAATTAAATATTTATCATTTATTTTCCCAAGCCGCTCGGAGCCGCAGTGTAAAGATGAAAGAGTTGCCGACTCCTGATCTCGGTGATGAGATGATGAAACCTACCTTTCCGCCCAAAGTCACTCCTTCCTGTAATGTATGTTGAGCTGCATTTTGTGATAACGGTGCATTTTGTAATAAACGTCGAAAATGTAAAAATTTTTTCATTTCATTTTGTAATAAAGCCGCATTTTGTAATAAACTGCTGCATTTTGTAATAAACTGCCCCAACGCATTTTGTAGTAAATGTTGCCGCATTATGTAATAAATTATTACATCTTGAGAAGATTATTACAAAATGCACTTGCAACTTATTTATTCTCCAGGAAATGTACTAAAATGGAATTTATAGAATATTCTGTGTTAATGCAACCTTTGAATAGTGCACTGATAGCAATTGCTAAGTACTGCTACGAGGCTAATACAGTGATACTAATAATAGGCCTAGCTTTTACAAATACTTTAAAGTAAAATAAAATACAATTAACAAACAAATAAACTATGCTTTAGAATTGTTATTACATAATGCACCATGTTATTACATTTCCAAGGGAATAAAAAAGTTGCAAGTGCATTTTGTAATAATCTTCTCAATATGTAATATCTTATTACACAATGCGGCAAAATTTATTTACAAAATGCGTCGGGGCAGTTTATTACAAAATGAATCGAAAAAGTTATTACATTTTGGACGTTTATTTCAAAACGCACCGTTATTACAAAATGCTGGCTCAACAAACGCATAAAAAAGGCAAACAAATCCTCAAGAGTGTGCTGCATGATCCACTTTTATTTCATGGTTCAGAAATTCAAAATGGGAAAAAAAAAAAGACGGGCGTCCGTCCGGTTCCTCGCTCGTCGCCCCTTCGGATTAAAGACCGCAGTCGGAAATGTAGGATGACACGTCGCGGTCTTTGCACTGTCGCTGCCAGCCCACCCTGAAAACCAGAAGGAAAGGTATCGGTCGTATTTCCTCGCGTTTCGGCGTCCGATAAACCGCTTCCACTCACCAGGCCGCGATGCCGTTGGGATCCCTGACGACACGCTTGGCGCATTGGATGGCGGCGCCGACTTGATCGAGCAGGAGATCTGCAGAAAAAAAATCCAGATTTATAAAACGGTCGACTCGCGGGTTTTATCGGAGGGAATGTTTCCTTCCGCGTGAATCCCGGCGCGAAGCGAGCGAGATGATGAATAACCCAGCTGTACTATTTTACAGCTGCTTTCAGTTTCCCCGCTTCTCTTTTGTTCCCCGCCGTCTCGGTTTCCACCTCCTCCTGAGAGAAACGCTCGTCTAGTCGGCCGCTGAACATTTTTCTCCGCTTTTTTCGACTTTGCAGGTACCGAGTCGTGAAGCGCGAACGAACATGTAATGTGTTTTGATGCACCTCTGAAGTTCTCGCATTCGAGATGTAACTCGACCTCGTGGAACTTTGGCACCTCGGTCGCACCCGCTGTTTTTTTTCTAGATCCGTTTCCTTAGAATTTCGTAGCTTTCGGTAAACCGGCTAACAGCAGGAGACGATAAGGCAAGTGGCGACTTGAATGTCTTCGCTTGAAGACGTTTCAGTCCTTGTTAAGCCGTATTTTGTAATAACGGTGCATTTTGTAATAAACTGCCGCATTTTGTAATAAACCGCCCCAACGCATTTTGTAATAAATTTTGCCGCATTATGTGATAAGTTATTACATTTTGAGAAGATTATTACAAAATGCACTTGCAACTTTTTTATTCCCTAGGAAATGTAATAACATGGAATTTATAGAATATTCTCTGATAATGCAACCTTTGAATAGTGTGCTGATAGTAATTGCTAAGTACTGCTACTAGGCTAATACAGTGATGCTAATAATAGGCCTAGCTTTTACAAATACTTTAAAGTAAAATAAAATACAATTAACAAACTTATGCTTTAGAATTGTTATTACATAATGCACCATGTTATTACATTTCCAAGGGAATAAAAAAGTTGCAAGTGCATTTTGTAATAATCTTCTCGATATGTAATAACTTATTACATCATGCGGCAAAATTTATTACAAAATGCGTCGGGGCAGTTTATTACAAAATGCGGCTTTATTACAAAATGCTGCTTTATTACAAAATGAAACGAAAAAGTTATTACATTTTGGACGTTTATTACAAAATGCACTGTTATTACAAAATGCGGCTCAACAGTCGTCATCTGAGAGGCTTCTTCACTTCTAATGACCTGTTGGGAGTTTCTGAATAAACAGCCAGGGATTGTGGGCGGGTCTAGATTATGGTGGCTTGCGATGCAAAAGGCAGAAACTAGATTAAAGCGGGTTTGTATGCTAATGGGGGCGTCGCTAGGTGGTGACAAAGGTACAACTTTTGGGGGTTTACCCGACGACCCCGGCGGTAATATTCAGAAATTCCCCACAGGTCATTAGAACTGAGGAAACGTCTTCAAGCCAAGAAATTCAAGTCGAGAAGATTTTGATAAGGATGAGGCAAGTTATTCCAGTTGTGTTCTGTCACGTCTTTTGACTTACTGCTGCAGGGGATGCCGCAGGCATTGACCGATCCGGGGGTTCGTCCGTCCTCACACCACCAGCGGCTGTTGATCTGGAAGATGCCGTAGTCGGTGGATCCGTCGGTGTTGCGGTTGGTGGCTTGGGTGTTGTAGTTCGACTCCGCCTGGGTCAGGCAGACCCCTGCGGAGAAACAAAACAACCGATTAGCACGGCTAAAACAGTCCACCTTTTTATTTCTGACCCCCGATTGACACTCCCGGTGACAAACGAGTACGTTTGATTATGCGCCTTTTTTATGCTAATTTTAGCTAGCATGTACCTGAGACACGCTACTTAGAGCAGGGGTGGGCAAACCACATCCGGCCCATCGGTCGTTTTAATCCGGCCCGCCAAAGATTGGCACGGAATTCATACTTGATTTGAATGATTGAATGTTTGGATCAATGAATGTGGGAGCTCGAAACGAAGATTATTTCATTTTTATAGCTACTTGAGAATTTTCCTGGGTTGAATGACACAGATTGACTCTGTGATTTTAGCCTTCGCCGTGGACGTACTGACACACATGAATAAGCTGGACATGAAGCAACAAGGGAAAAACGGGTTTGCGCATGAAATGCAAGCAAACGTCAGAGCTGGTTTTATTTTTAAAATTAAATATCAGACTAGTCTGATATGTACTGTTAACAAATGCATTGTTTTTTTTTATCATATGTATCATATCTTGCGCTGACCTGGCCCGTCTGTTAAATTTTAAAGTCAATGCGGCCCCTGATCCGAAAAGTTTGCCCACCCCTGACTTAGAGAAACTGCATCGGCAGTAACAGGATTACGGTACGACTAGATTGGTGCAATTTACTAATTTGACCAAGAGAAAACAAACAAAGAAGCGGCGAGACTTACAGTCCGCTAGGCTGACTTGCTGATAGCCGTCCATCCCAGCATCCTTCAGCACTCTTGCCCATCCGCAGCGACTGAAGACTTTGGCGCTGGCCACGGAGGCCAGCAGCAGGACCAGCAGGCACCTCATGACGGATTCTCAAAGGAGGTTTCGAACACCTGCGGACGAGGAGTCGCTTTTAAATAGCCGTCGATCCCGGTTTGCACTCTGACGCGCCGGTCGGGCAAAGAAAACTGTTTGTCCAGGAGGTCCGGCCAGATGATGCAGCAACTCAGCTGCCCCAGTGGACTTTTATCTGAGGCAAAAGTTTCTGTTTATTTTCCTTATTTTGCTTTTTTTTCCAGGTTTGCGCTTTTGTCACGTCTAAGTTTCCTAACTTTTCTCCATTTTCGTGGCACGCCAAAGTGCCCGTGCGTTTATGGCTGAACGTGAAATCCAGCGCTTGGACACCGCAAGGTGACAAAGAGTCATACAAGTACGGTAAAAGGGCGCAGCTTGAAGAGCGATTTACCACAACTTCTGTCACGATGCAGACCTCGGGCAACTGGTACCTTTTATACGATTCATTCATTCTCCGTTCTGGACTCGAGTTTCTTCACTTGAAGACGTTTCACCCCTCATCCCAGAAGCTTCTTCAGTTCTGACAGTTATTTTCGGAAACTCCCCCGCGAGATTTCGACAAGAATTCCCCATAACCTCGAGGACTTTGAGAAGCTCCGCTGTCGAACCGTAAACATATTTGTGCTCTGATTCTGTGCGGAAAGGAGACGTAAAAACGGCATCCTGGGATTGAAAAAGCGAAGCATTTACAGCATAAATATCGGAATCCATTGGAAATGTATTCCCTCATTCATTCATTCAGTCATTCATTCATTGTCGGGTTGCAGGAGGATTTGAAATAAATAGAATATAATAGAAATGTATTCATCCCGAAGGAAATTCTTTGGCCGGAAGAGTCCAACATTGCATATATTCATTAGAAATATGATATTAATGTTTTCGCTGTCAGGTTTCCTTCTCTCAGAAAAGGGAGGAGTTTTATAGTTTGATGGCCACAGGTAAGAAAGATGGAATTGGAAGACCAAAGAGAAGATTTATGGAAGATTTTTAGCTGGTGTGAGAGAGGAGGATAGAGAGAGTAGGGTTAGATGGAGAAGGTTGATTCACTGTGATGACCCCTGAAGGGAAAAGCCCAAAGGAGAACAAGAATTTGTCACAAGGGTGCAGGACATGTATGACTGAGACAAAGTGATGATTGAGATGGTTTGGGAAGGAACACTCATCTGGAGGGGAGAGGAGGATACAGAACAGATCCGGGCATTTTCGGGCCCGTTTTGCTTTTTTTTTTAACAATTTCTTTGACTATTTTAACTAGTATTTTCAATCAATATCGAATTCAGAAACCTCTCATTTTTTTCCGTCTGTTTAATTTTGTATGGACGATTACATGCAAAATAATATCGGTACATATATATGATAATTACTGATTTGAAATTGAAATAAAATGAGTTGAAATAAAATGCCAAAAAAAAATCAAATTTTCATTTTGTTCTATTGGCCCGCCAGACAAAATAATTGCCCACCGCCGATACAGAAAATAAAGATGGAAAAGTTTGATTCGCCGCGGCGACCCCTGAAGGGAAAGACGGAAAGGAAATCCTCGGTGGTCTCAAATCTACGACTTCAGGACGGCATGCAAGGGTTGGGAGGTGCTGTCGCTGCTACTGAGCAGCTTCTTCGGCATCCTCCTCTGCTAACAAGTCCAATTCTACTCCCAGGACGGAGTAGAATTCCTGATAAGCTTATTTAGTCTGGTAGCGTCAGCTGCTGCTGATGCAACAGCCAGTTTATTTTTGAGGCCGGGCGAGAGGTTGGGGTTCATCCTGGATCGGTCGAAAGGCAGCTTATAGAAACCTACGACCGCTCTGATTTCTAGAATTTTCACATCATATATAGAAGGGGTCTCAGACTCGCAGCCCTTGGAACAATATTTTGTGCCCCCCCCCCCCCGCTTAAAATCAATTATTTGTGTTAGTTCGGCCCGGTTTTATACAGTGGGTTTCAAAAAAAAAAAAAAGGAAGTAACTTTGCAATGTATTTTTAGCTTCAAAATTTGAAAAAAAAAAAAAAGAAAGAAAAACCACAAAAACGATAGAAAAAAAAAAACAAAAAAAAAACTCGGCAAAATTAAAAAGATCGGTTTAATAACCAGAATAGCCACCATTAGCCTTGTAAACATTAAACCTCCTCTTATTCATGCTAACAATCCATTTTCTAACAAATTCTAGTGGCAAATTTTCCCTTTTAACACAAGAATATTTTCAGGGTGTAATTTCATCAATTCTTTTTTAATATTGATTTTTAATTTTTTATTCGTCATGTATTTTTTTTAGAGGAACAGTTCATTACATATAAAGATTTTTTTATAATTTATAATTTTTTTGATAATTTTTCCCGTTTACCTCCTAGTCATACAACCAATATCCTTCAGCTTTCTTTCAACCGTGGGAAGAACTTGAGGAACCCGGAAGAAACATGAAAATGGAAAGAAGCAAAACGTGGAAACTCCACCCAGAAACGCAATCCAATCAGGGACCTCGTTGCTGTGAGGCGGAAACGCTAACCACCGTTAGCATGTAGCAAAAATCCAGTTTATAGCCATTGGAAGACCTGAACCTCTACAGATTGTCGTCTTGATCCCTCTAATGCTGGATTTTCTTTTCGTTCGCCCGATGAGCTGTGTTAACGGTAACCATGGCAACCAACCCCCCCCCCCCCCCCCCTCCTCCTCCCCGACATCCTCGCAGATCCGATCCGGACGGAGCGGAGATTTAATCATGTGAAATCATCATCTCTTGTGACCGCGGGAATTAACCGATCAGCTACTGCGCGAGCTAATTAACTGAATCTTAGCACTACAGCGCCGGATTAAACGGACAATGTACTTGGGAACACGGAATACAGAACACGAGTTCTTGTATCGTGCCGCTTGATTAAAAAAAAAACAAAACTTTTTTTTTTTTTTTTTTAATTTTGGTAAACGTTTCAAACGAGAAATTCCGAATTTGAGTAATTGTAGCCCAGACGTGAGCTAAATTATCTTTCGACTGCCGAGGTTTGACATTTTCATTTTGGCCCGTGACTTGCTGTTGTAACACTGTCTGAGATTGATTTCCACCTCGCAGCCAGAAATCTGTTTATCATACCGATGAGGTATCGCAGATTTTTTTTTTTTTTTTTCTTTGCCGACGCAGAACGCTGACATTTCAGCCCGCGGCTCAGGCGCCGTGGAAAACCGACAAATCGGAAGTAATGGATTGAACTTTACGCTTTCACAGTGCCGGCGTTCGGAGCTCGACAAACATCGCCCGATCCTCGACTCTTGAACGGTGAAGTTGTCATCACACACCCTCGACAAATTAGTCGTTTTGTAAGCGCTGCATCCTGGCCGTGTAATAATAATAATAATCATTTTCCGACGTCGGAATCCAATCACGGACCTTGTTGCTGTGAGGTGGAATTGCTAACCACCGTTAGCATGTTGTGAAGCAGCTCATTGTATACGCTTCAGAAACCGGTTTGTTGCCGTTGGATCGCCGGCGTTTGAACGCTGAAGTTGTAATAATATGCTGTGACAAATGAATACTTTGACAAGTTGTTCATCTCGACCATGTGAGAATAATTCCGTAATTTCTGGACTATCGAGCGCACCTGAATATTAGCCGCACCGGCTAAAAATAAATAAACAAATAAAAATAAATAAAATAAAAATAAAGAATAAAATAAACCAATTAAATAAAAACAAATAAATAACATAAATCCATTAAATAAAAATAAAATAAATTGATAAATCCAATGTGTACATATATAGGCCACATTATGAACTACAGGTGTCCATGTTGTAACATGAGAATTGACACTTTTAACTTTTAATTAAATACATACTGGTAACATCCACAAATATGTACTGGAAATGCGTTTGGCTAATGCTAAGATAGTTCTCGAAGCTAAGGTTGTAGCTCCTACACTTTCCCAAATGTGCGCAAAAATGATCTCATTCCTGAAAAGGCTCTTGGAACTGTTTGTAAACATTTTTTTATTTAACTTTTAATTAAATACACACCGATAGCATCCACAAATATGTGCTGGAAATGCGTTTCGCTAATGCTAAGATAGTTCTCGAAGCTAAGGTTGTAGCTCCTATACTTTCCCAAATGTTCGCAAAAATGGCCTCATTCCCAAAAAGTTTCTTGGAACTGTTTGGAAACATTTTTTTTCTTACTTTTAATTAAATACATACTGGTAACATCCACCACAAATACATGCTGGAAATGCTTTTTTCCAAACTGTGCCCATAACAGGCTGATGACAAAGAGTAATAATAAATGACCATTTTCTATCCCCGCTTTGTCCTACTTCGCCCTCTTGGTCTTCCTCCCGCGCACTAAAACCATTAAAACCTTCTTCTTTGGTGTTGGAATTGAACGGCCTCAGAATTTTACCGTAATTTCCTCGGTCCGATGCGACGAGGCGAAAGGTTTCGGCGGCACGAAGGTCGTTAGCGCCCCCCTCAAAAAAATCCGCAAAAATTAGCCGCTCCGTCGTTTAATTCCGGAAATTACAGTTTCTCTTTTCCGCCGCTGGTTTGCGATGAAAACATCCCACCATTATTTAAAAAAATTGGATTTATATATATATATTTCAAGCTGCAAAATCTGATTTCCAGTACGCTTGCATGGAGACATACAACTGTTTGCTCTCTCTTGACATAAAGCATTATTGGTTATTATTTACTAACTCGATTATTTTTCTCCGACAGCTTTTAGCGTGTTAGCAGAACGATGACGATAGAAACATCCAGGCGTCCATCACACGTGTCAGAGCCGAGCGTGAAAACGCCAGAATGTGACGCTTCCTGTCACTGCAGCTTCTGTTCGCAGAGCTTTTATCATACAGAGCTGTAATAGTCCCAGTCGTAGCCTTAATGGAGTTCCTGAACTCCATTTACCGCTTTAACTTTCTCAATTCATTTGTGGCTCGGTGGTTTCAGGCTGGTCTTCATCAACCTGCATCCCCAACCACCTCCTCCCCGCCTCCGTTCCTCCGTCTCCTCTCAGACCCGAAGCGCAGAACAAGTAGCGAACGCAATTAATCAGCCCGCCGAGGGAAGGCGGTCGGATCAATTAATCTGCGCGCATAAGACAGAGGCGGCGATGGATTCGAAACGTTGGAAAACAGGGTAAACAATACGCGGCCAGGTGGAGATGAGACGCTTCGTATTCACGAGGTGTGAAGATCTCACAGGAAACCCAGAATCAAGCCGGATTTGTAAACATCCCTTTAGGACGTTGATTCGTTTAAACCGCGGTCGGTTATGATTCCTCTTCTTCTTACAGATGAAGACAGAGTTGAAAAATCCATGTGGTTTTTAAAATCCTGAATGGTTTTCAGGACAGAAGGACACGCCGTGAACTTGGCGATCACTGTATGCAGACGATACACGACTGTTCATCTCCTGATAATAGCTTCTTATGATAATAATAATTATGATAATAACTGTTCTCCCCTGTGTTGGAGGGGCTGTGGCATAACGGGGGACTTTTCCCCTAAACTGATGAAATTCTGGGAAGAGGTAAAAAAAAAAAACAAATAAGTGAGTAAGAATCCACAATCCAATATGTCTGCCAAAGGGGCCGAAGGTTTCAAGCGAGAAGTTTTCTCAAATGAGGTGCCCACCTTGTGGAAAAAGTGCCTAAAATATGAACCCATCAGGGCATGGAAGAGATTTATATGATTGTTGGAGGATCAATAATCCAGTCTGGCTGCAGTGGAAAGAAGGAGGCGATATTGGAATATCACACAGGATTAATGGAAAAGTTAATGAGTTGCAGTGTGGATTTAAACTGACGGCGTTCCAGAAATAACAAAAAAAAAAAAAAAAAAATCGGAATCGGAACACAAATGTGTACGTTTGATTTTTTTCCCGCCACTTCTAATCCGACTAATGCGACTTAAATCCGAATATTTGACCGGGCTGAACGTTCACACAACGGAGACGTTATTTTTATTTTTTAACGTCACATATTCAGTCGTCTCGGCCATTCGTTTTGCTTTTCTTTTTCATTTACCTTGATTTTTTTTCTAAACCCATAAAGGACGACATCTTCGTTAAAAGCTCCCCCCCCGCCACCCATAAAACACTCGGCTTTTGTGTTATTTTTTTTTTCCACCTTTCCTTCAGGGCACTTATCGATTGCTGGAAACTTCCCCAGACATCCGGTTGACTAATTTAACCTTGTTGTTTTGATTTCATAGAACTTTGTTTTTTCAGTGGAAAGTTTGCGAGGCCCTTTCGAGAACGTCAGCTTTATATTCGCGATTATGTAGAAAATTCAAGTAGGTCGAGAAGAAACGCACATTTCTCGACGGATGGTTGCGTTGCCATCAAAGACGACGGCTTTTTTCCTGCTCTCTGATTGGTCGATTTATTGTCCGAATGAAATGCAACTACGATCATCTCTGTGCTGAAATGATGGATGGATGGATCTTTATGTAACTCCCAATTCTGTTTGAAGTTTTATAACATGCTACTGCAGTGCATCTATCTATCTATCTATCTATCTATCTATCTATCTATCTATCTATCTATCTATCTATTTTGGAAGAGGGAAGTCTGGGCCTCTGCTGTAGCGGGTGATGGATAGAAGGATGGATGGATGGATGGATGGATGGATGGATGGACGGATGGATGGACGGACGGATGGAGGTAGCTCAGTAGCTTGCTATTTGCTAGCTAATTAGCTAGCTAGTGGCGTCTGGTCCTCCCTGCTTAAGCTGCCGGTGACTGGATGGATGGATGGAGATGACAATCGAATGAGATAGCGAGCTAGCTAGCAAGAGAGATAGCTATCCAGTTAGCTATATCATTCTCACTAGATGCTTCAACCCAACCGAAAGTCCATCAAGCAGCAGAAGATGGATAGATGGATGGATGGAGGTAGCGAACTAGCTTGCTATTTAGCTTGCGAGCTAATTAGCTAGCAAGTGGCCAGGGAGAGGGAAGTCTGGACCTCCCTGCTTAAGCGGCCAGTGAATGGATGGATGGATGGATGGATGGATGGATGGATGGATGGATGGATGGATGGATGGATGGATGGTTGGATGGATGGATGGATGGATGGATGGATGGATGGTTGGATGGATGGAAAGCATCTCACATCAGAGCAGCAACCTGTCACTCTTTCTAAACACACTTGCACACGTCAGCCTTCCGTGTATCTTGTGCCCGTTTCACATGTGATGCAAGAAGGGGAAGCCGTTGCTAGGGGTTACGTGACGACGTCCCCCAAAATAAGCTAATTTTGACAAATAGGCAGCATAATAGGTGATTTTGAAATCGCAGTACGCGTGACGGTTAAATCGAATTACACGTACCAAAGTGTGTGTGCGTGTGAGTGTGTGTGTGTGTGTGTCTGGGAATGGGGTTGAAGTGTGTTAAGCAGCAAAAGCAGAGGATGATGTCAAAAACCCACGGGAGAAGAAGAAAATACATATTTTTTTTGTTTTGTTTTCCCTTTTTACCACGTGGGATTCTCAATGCAAGACCAGAAATGTGAGAACGCGTCAGATATCTTCCAGCTCTGAAGAAAGCAGGAGGACACACGTAGGTTCCCGTTTCTTTGATTTATCAAGCCGCTTTTGTTCGGAAACAAAAGCCCGGAGATCCTCGGCTTGTCGCCTCCCGTGGATCCCGGATCGTCGGTCCAGTTCGGCCTCCGAAGCCTCTTATCGCGCCGCCCTCCAGTTTGGCAGGAGATTTTCTGAGGAACCTGATCGCGGGCCTTCCTGCATCCCTGAGCGCTTAGCGACGTTTATTTCGGTCGTTTTATGAAATGTTTAAAGGCTAAAGGTTGTGATTGAAGATGAGATTCAAATGGACCCCGAAAAGTGACGATTTCGACTCATTGATTCAGTATCAATACACTCTTAGTGACAGAATCAGGCTCAGAGTTTCCAATCTGTCACTGATATTTCGACGTACAACCATTCGCCCTCTCATTCATCTGTCATACAGAGACAAGCAACAATTCACCCTCATCCATGTCATATAAGGACATGCAGCAGTTCATCCTCTCATCTACACATTATATAGATGTGTGAAACCATTCACTCTCTCATTCATCTATTATATAGAGACAAACACATCCACCCTCCTATCTACGCATCATATATATACACGTACAACCATTCACCCTCTCATTCATCTGTTATATAGAGACATTCACCCTCTCATTCATGACATGTATATATACTTACAGCCATTCATCCTCTCATTCATCTGTTATATAGAGACATGCAACCATTCACCCTCTCATTCATGGCATTCATATACGTATATATATACACATATATATATACGTACAACCATTCACCCTCTCATTCATCTGTTATATAGAGACATACAAACATTCACCCTCTCATTCATGTATCATTTAGTGACAAAGACCATTCACCCTCTCATTCATCTGTCATATAGAGACAAGCAACAATTCACCCTCATCCATGTCATATAAGGACATGCAACAGTTCACCCTCTCATTCGTACGGTATGTCATGTTACGAAATTCAACAATTCACCCCCTCATTCTTCTGTTATATAGAGATGTGCAAATATTCACCCTCTCATTCATTTGTCATATAGAGACATGCAACAATTCACCCTCATCCATGTCATATGAAGAAATTCAACAATTCAGCCCCTCATTCATGTGTCTTGTAGAGAAATGCAAGCATTCACCCTCTCATCTACACATTATATAGATGTGTAAAACCCATTCACCCTCTCATTCATCTGTCATATAGAGACAAGCAACAATTCACCCTCATCCATGTCATATAAGGACATGCAACAGTTCATCCTCTCATTCGTACGGCATGTCATGTTATGAAATTCAACAATTCAGCCCCTCATTCATGCGTCTTGCAGAGACATGCAACAATTCACCCTCTCATTCATACGTTATATAAGGACATGCCAGCATTCACCCTCTTATTCATAGCATATATATATATATACATATATATATATATATATACACACACACATATATATATATATATATATATATATATAAATGTACAACCATTCACCCTCTCATTCATCTGTTATATAGAGACGTACAAACATTCACCCTCTCATTTGGAAATATAGGAATCGTAGTTTCTCCCTGCTTGTTTTCACCTGCGCCTGCCTTTATTTCCACTTCTCGCCAAAGGTTTCTATCAGTGATTTTATTTCTATATATTTCATATTTCAAAGTGTTCTCGTCTGCCCGTCACCGCCCAGCAAGCAGTAAACATATTAGTCAAAATATATTGATTTTACACTTAGAAGGGTAAAAATAAAAAAAGAAAAAGTTATTTCCTTGTAACCTTGCCTTTCTCCTTTTTTATTTAGATCTATCAACCGAATCTAAACAAAGTTAAATGGCCTTCATTTTCTGTTTTTTTATTTTTTTTATTCAAAGTATCGAATATCAGGCGGGGAAAAACCGAAAAACGTGGGAAAACGCAGGAAAAAAAAAAACACAGAAAGCACAAACAGGGAGGATATTTCTGTTTAACCCAGTGGGAAACAAGTTATTCCATTACTCATGTGCAGTTCATAATTCACTACACTCACACACACACACACACACACATGTGCACACACACACACACACACAGTCCAGCTGCACAATATTCATCTATCTTGTTTTGGGGGTTTGATGAGGCGTGCAATGCCCACTTCTCCGGCGGCCCCCGGGCCATATTTACACAACATAGTTCAAGCGACCCGCTTCCCCGTTGTGTTTCCCCGCGATCGGATCATGTATCACGGGAATGTTGGCGGGGAAAAAAAAAAAAAAAAAAAAAAAAAAATGGCTAGGGACGCCATCAAATATTCTTCTTTGGCTCCGGAGGCGGTTGGCGTTTCATTCCCCCCGAAAATAATCGTCGGCATCAATCGGGATCACGTCGCTACGAGGCCGCGATTTTGTCATGACTTTTGTGGCGCGAGAGAAATTTTCTGTTTCCTGAAGATACGTTTACTTAACGTGCAAATTTGAAGCGAGAATTTTATCCTTGAAATAGGTAAAAAAAAAAAAAAAAAAATCACGATACGAACACGAGAATAGACTTCATGACGCTTTAATTTTGTGCTTATTTTTTGTAATTTTTTTTGATTCTGTATTTTCCGCACTATAAGGCGCGCTGCATTATAAGGCGCATAGAATAGAAACGCATCCACCAGATCAGGGGTCGGCGACCTTTAACACCCAAAGAGCCGTTTGGAGTCGGTTTCCACAGAAATAAAACACTGGGAGACGCAAATTACTTTTTAATCTAAATAAAGGTAAATAAAGGTAGCGCTGATATATCGCTTTTTCTTACCTTTACACTTTGTATAAACAACTATATTTTGCCTACTTAGGGTTGAAATTCACGAGAAATTGTCGCCGTTTTGGCGTAAGGGTTAGAAAATTAATAAATATGATTTTATTTCAAAATTTCAGGAGCTTTCAATCTAGAACTAAAATTAGAAAAAACGAGTTCACAAAAATAAAATACACTTCGATAAAATACTTATTATTTATTTTTCCAAGCCACTCGGAGACGCAGTGTAACGATGAAAGGTTGCCGACCTCTGAGCCAGAGATGCTGCGCTGAAGGGAATGTCAACAAAACAGGCAGATAAGTCAGTCAGTCAGACACACACACACACACACACACACATATATGCACAGAAACACACAGAGAGTTACACACATAGACACACACACAAACACATGCAAACACACACAGACAGACACATGTACGCACAGAAACACACACACGCAGACACATGTACGTATAAAAACACACACACACACATAGAAATACACACACACGCACAGAATGACATACACACACCACACACACACATACGTACAAAAACACAGAAACACACACACAGAAACACACATAGACACACAAAGAAACACACACATATATGTACAGAAAGACGCACACATACACACACACAAACACACACACACATATACGTATAGAAACACACACACACACAAATAGAAACACACACACACTCACAGAATGACAAACACACACACATACCACACACACACATACATACAAAAACCCAGAAACACACACACAGAAACACACCTAGACACATACACACACGCACATATATGCACAGAAAGACACACACACACAGACACACACACACACACACACTCACACACACACACACACACACACACTGAAACACACACACACACACAGAATGACATACACACACACACACCACACACACACACATACGTACAAAAACACAGAAACACACCTAGACACAGACACAAACACACACACACACACACACACGCACATATATGCACAGAAAGACACACGCACACAGACAAACACACACACACTCAGAAACACAAACACACACATACACACACACAGAAACACACACACGTAAAGAATGACATCCACACACACGCACATACATACAAAAACACAGAAACACACACACAGAAACACATTTAGACACACACACACACACATACACATACACACAGGCACACACACAAACACATACATAGAAACACAACCAGACATTAAAGATATTAGATATTAATTTTGATATTAAATCTGGTTTTGTTCTCCAAACCTCCCCTCCTGCTCTTTCACACCATGAAACACCAGCGCTGCTGAGAGCGGAGTGTGTCGTGTCTCACACACACACACCGGACGTGGAAACGACCCGAGCCGAAGTCCAGCGACGAGACGATAAAAACGTTTGCGGCGAAACGCCGGAGGGAAACTTTGATTTGACATCGATGTTGGACGAAGCGTCGTCGACAACAGCCGGGAGAAAAACGTCTGCGCAAACACACTCGCACACACACACTCACACACACACACACACACACACAGGCTGATTACTGGCAAATGCGACAATGAGTGAAATATTTATTGGGGATTTACGCGATGGATAAAGCTCACGGAGCGCGGCCACCTCAAATATTACGGTGTAATTAAACATCCTCGACGTGACAGAACGTCTCATTTCGGGCGAGAGTTCAAATAATGAGTCGCTCTGCACATGTTTGAGGCGTGTTTGGCTCCATGGATGCAAAATTAAATTACATTTAGAATCATTACATGCTGTATTATGGCTTGTTGTAGTCGTTGACCGTGACGGTGTAAGGCAATGGCATTTTTATTTTAATTAACTGATTATTTATTATTTGATTATTCATGGTATACTGTATATTGTTCAATCATTCTGATTATGCTCATTATTAATAGCAATATTATTATTATTATAAGCATTGCTGTATTATTATTATTATTATTATTATTAGCATGAGCATGAGCATTAGCATTATATTAGCATGAGCATTTTTTAATTTTACTCACATTGATGTTATTGTTATTATCATTAATATTATTGTTATTGTAAGCATTGTTGGATAGATTTAGCATTAATATAATTCTTATCATTGTTATTCTTCTCATTATTATTACTATTATTAGCATTAGCATTAGAGTTATATTAGCTTGATTATTATCTATTTATCCGCACTGGCATTATTATTATTGTTATTATTATTAATATTGTAATCTTTAAGATAACTTTAATAATCACAATAATAATAATAATAATAGTAATAATAATAATAAGTATTATTATTATTATTATTATTTTAATTAATAATTAATTTAGTTTAGTTAATTTAGTATAATAATTAGAATATCGACATTCTGTGTGTATTATAATAATAATTATTATTTTAAATTATTATTATTATTATTATTATTATAAAATATAATTCCAAGACTTCCAACCATTCACTCTCATTCATATGCCTAATTTAGGTTGTCTTCTTATTAGTATTTATTTATTTATTTATTTACTTATTTATTTATTTATTCATTTATTGTCTTGTCTTGTTGCTTCCTCTCTGGAAAATCTAGATTTATTTTCAGATTCCTTGGAGGGTTTACCGGCCCCCTCAGCCGGGTGTGGAGTTCTACAAAAATACAAAAAAAAAAATTGTCTTTCATGCAACAGCAGGACCAGAGAACCTCCCTCTTCATCTCACCTGAAGCGCGAGACGTTTTGAAATGTCTGCGTTTTTTCTGGGCGGCTCCGGGGGAAAACGCGTGATATAATATTATGCTTACAGGCTGATCGACGCAAACCAGCCATGAAATTGCAGGGGCCGCCATCCCGGAGCCGCCGTCAATTTCGGCCTGTCAATCACTTCTGTCGGCCGTAAAATATCGCAGGGAAATTTCCCGGGTGACATAAAAGACGAGCGTTAGCGTGAAAAGCTACATACCCGGATGGCGCGTATGTATTTACGAAGATCATCGAGGGCGTTAAAACTGATTTCCGTCTAAATTTGTATTTCTGACTGATTTCTGTCGTTGCCTCCAGAGGTTTTGTTATTTCTATTCATTTTGTATTTCATTGTGCATCTTCCCAATGTGACGTCTGTGATGCTAGCAGCGTGCATTCATTTGTCCTCTCCATCCATCCATCCATCCATCCATCCATCCATCCATCCATCCATCCATCCATCCATCCATCTTCGGCTGCTTGATGGACTATTGGGTTTGTTAAAGCATCTAATGAGAAAGTTAGCTAGCTAGCAAGAGATCTCATTCGTTTGTCATCTCCAACCCATCCTTCCATCCATCCCTCTGTCCGTCCATCCATCCATCCATCCATCCATCCATTCACCGGCAGCTTAAGCAGGGGGGACCAGATGCCGCTAGCTACCTAATTAGCTGGCAAATAGCAAGCTAGCTCGCTACAACCATCCATCCATCCATCCATCCATCCATCCATCCATCCATCCATCCATCCATCCATCCATCCATCCATCCATTCAGTGGCAGCTTAAGCAGGGAGGTCCAGACTTCCCTCTCCCTGGCCACTTGCTTGCTAATTAGCTCACAAGCTAAATAGCAAGCTAGTTAGCTACCTCCATCCATCCATCTTCTGCTGCTTGATAGACTTTCGGGTGGGTTGAAGCATCTAATGAGAATGATATAGCTAGCTACACAAGTGTCTCTCTTGCTAGCTAGCTGGCTATCTTATTTGCTTGTCATCTCCATCCATCCTTCCATCCGCCCATACGTCCGTCCATCCGTCTGTCCGTTCATCGGCAGCTTAAGCAGGGGGGACCAGAGTTCCATCTCCCTGGCTACTAGCTAGCTAATTAGCCAGAAAATAGCAAGCTAACTAGCTACCTCCATCCATCCATCCATCCATCCATCCATCCATCCATCCATCCATCCATCCATCCATCCATCCATCCATCCATCCATCTTCTGCTGCTTGATGGACAATTGTGTTTGTTAAAGCATCTAATGAGAAAGTTAGCTACCTAGCTAGCTAGCTAGCAAGAGAGCTCGTTTGCTATCCCCAACCCATCCTTCCATCCATGCATTCACCGGCAGCTTAAGCAGGGAAGCCCAGACTTCCTCCCCCTGGCCACTTGCTAGCTAGTAAGCTAGCTGTATGCTATCCATGCATCAATCTTCTGCTGCTTGATGGACTATCCGGTGGTTTGAAGCGTCTTTGCTTCTTCATCTTAAAGATGTGCCTAGTAGTGTGCGTGGCCTACGACTTCCACCAATCACCTTCGGCAAAACACGGTTCCACGGTTCCAAATGTACCAAGAAACCATCTAAAGTGAACCGCATCCTCTTCCCAATAACGTTCCCCAACTTTAATTTTCATCCGAGGCTTTTATTTTTTTTTTTATCTCTCGTGAAAAAACACAACCCGAGAATTTAATTCCTCAAACCGGCTCCCGCGAATGTTTGGAAAACACGATTAATTAAATCATACGAAAGGTATCATTAATGCGCGACGACGCTTCCGAACCGCACGATCGGCGTCTGAACCAATGGAGATGGAGCCGCGGGGGGAGCGCACGGAGGCCCACGTGCACACTTATATGTGTGTGTGTGTGTGTGTGTGTGTGTGTGAAGGAACAGAATATGTCACTCCAGACTGTGCAGATGCCTTTCGCCTCCACAGTTTCTTAGAGACAGTGGACTCCTTTCTCTTCCGACGACTGTCACCGCCGCCGCCGCCGCCGCCGCCGCTTCTCCTTGTCCTCGCTCCGAGTGTCTGACACGTGGCGGCTTGATGAATGTTTGAACGCCAGTCGAAAAAAGTTATGAATAATCGTCTCGTTCTTTTTTTTTTTTTTTTTTTTCATTTCGGTTTTTAACCGCGAGCCGACTGAAATGGGAAAACTGTCTCGAATTAATCTCCCCGCCGCCGACGCTTGGCAGACGCGAGCCGGTGCAGAAGAAACGAAAAAAATGTGACGGCGAAAGGCCATCGGAGTCAAAACCGGAGGATCTAAAGCCGGGTTTGATCAAAAAAAAAAACACGACAGGGTGAAAGTTAAACCCGACATCGACGCACCGACCGTGAAACCCACTTCCTAGAAGCTACTCCGATGCAGGGGCTTTAGATAAGATCAACTTTATTGATCCCCCGTATGGGAAATTCTTTTGTCGCAGCAGCTCAACAGTTATAGTGTTGATAAATATGAATATAAATATAAGAAGGGAGAAAATTTGAAGATATCCAAATAAATAGACAGCAGAGAGAACAACAACTAAAACAAAGATTGATTGGACGCTTTGAGCATACAATATACACTGCTCCAAAAAATAAAGGGAACACTTAAAAAACACATCCTAGATCTAAATGAATGAAATATTCTTATGAAATACTTTGCTCTTTACACAGTTGAATGTGCTGACAACAAAATCACACAAAAATGATCCATGGAAATCAATTGTATCAACCCATGGAGGTCTGGATTAGGAATCACACTCAAAATTAAAGTGTAAAAACAAACTCCAGGCTGATCCAACTTTGATGTAATGTCCTTAAAACAAGTCAAAATGAATCTGTGTTGCTTCCTGAGTGGACACTATGATTTCACACAAGTGTGACTGACTTGGAGTTACATTGTGTTGTTCAAGTGTTCCCTTTATGTTTTTTGAGCAGTATATATCATGGGTACCAACACTTTTTTAGCTTGCGAGCTACTCTTAAGATGATCTGCCAGCAATAAAAGTGATTTATATACATATTTATCATATATATTTATGATATACATCTATATTTACACATAATAGACCCACACCAAGTATTCTTCATATTCAAAATATGTATGTTTACCTCGGATAACAGCATGAACATGTATGGCACAACACTGTTGTGTACATTTTTGTCCATTGCCTGATTGGCTGTACTCTATGTCAATCAAGTGCGCAAATTGCTCAGTTTGGATGGACGATAGCCTTACAGCTATATTTAATGTTTAATTTTTGTATGTCCAGTACAGTTTATTTTCAAAGGAAGGGCTCCGCAACTCGCGTTGCCTTTGCGGTCGACCGGTAGATCGGTATCGACGTGTTGGGTTATAGGCTACATACAAGAACAAGGAAAAGCCAAATTGACAACAAACGGACTCCCCGAAAGACAAGGACCAAAATTCTCATCCGAACCTTGTGGGGTCTGTTTTTCCAGCGTGTTTATCCAGAACAAATTTCCATTTTAAAAGGATGGAGTTTAGGTTCCCCGTCTCTGCGAGGACATTTTACGGCCTCAATCCCTTTGTAAAATGTCCTTGCAGATGGAGGGACCTCAACTCCATCCCTTTTAAAAGGGGAATTGTTGAATGCTATTTGTACATATGTGAAAAGTATCTGTTTCTTGGGTCTTTTCTCGAAACAAGATAATGTTAAAATGTCTAACAGGTGTAAAAACAAGAAAAAAAAAGGAAGGAATCAATCAATCACGTGATTGTTCCCTTTAAAAATGGCACCGCAATAAGATAGTACAGTGTTTCTCAACCTTTTTTGAGCCACGGTACATATTTTACATTAGAAAAATCACACGGCACACCACCGAATAAATATGTCAAAAACATTTTTTAACAAGTTAGAATGAAACCGTAGTCTAGATTTACTTAGTGTGAAATCTAATATATCTCATATCTGTAGATCCGTCAAGTTGCAATGCAAATTTTCCAGAACACTTTTTGGCAATTTCTGAAGACATATCATCAATATGTCTAGAAATGGTATTATTTGAGAGAACCGGCTATTTCTTTATCAACGCAAGAGCCAAGCATTTCTTCTACAATGATTTTCCCGGCAGGTAGTATTAATGTTTTGCTTCGGTGTGCGGCTGTTTGGATTTAGAGACGAGTTCAGCAACTTTATAGCAGCTTTCACTGCTTTCTCACTCGTCTTGGTGGTTTTCAACAACGCTGCCTGTTTGTTTACGCAGATACAAGTACCGTCATTTCCGGATGATAAGCCGCGACTTTTTTCACGTAAACAACACTGCGGCTAATATATTGACTTCGGGTGAGGGACGCTAACTAGCTTCACGCCGCTAAAACATTTATCCACATCACATCGGACCAATGGAATGACCGGGAAATTCTGAGTCCGTTCAGGAAGCGCGAGATAGCGATCGGCTAGCGGGTGCGGCTTATATTGAGGCGCGCCCAATAGTCCGGAAATGACGGTACTTTTTTTATTTTAAAAATGTATCACTCTGATACACAGATGCGAAGGTTAATTCACAACCCGTTGCCATGGAATGGACACGCTGCCCACATAGACATAGGAAGACACATTATTTGCGTTGGATAAAACATTTTTGGACCAATCAGGTGAAAGTTGGCATTTTTCCACGGCACACCTGATGATCTCTCACGGCACACTAATGTGTGGGAAACACTGACATAGTAATCATCCGAGAAAAAGCGTATATTTACGACAATACATTTCCTGTACTCTTTGTAAAATAAATTATCTTGGTTTGTTTTCAAACCATTTTTCTGAATGGATGAATCTGACATGTCGACAAACCGAGGTGATCGGTTGCCTGTATCCGACATCGGGAACAAAACATCGTTGATCTTGAAGTTCTCGGTTGTCCGAGTTATGGTGAATTCTTGTTGAAAATGTTCTCTCGGAGTTTTCTGGGATTTTAATGCAACTCCAACAACAAAGGGAGTGTTGCACTGTATGCGCGACAGGAAGAAGACAACATTTTGTTGGTCGTATTTCTTCCAATGTACATTAGCGCTAGCTACAATGCCTTTATTTGTGGAGCACTCTTGCTGTAAGAATTGATTTCGAACCTCAATTCAGTCGTTTTTTTTTTGATCCCATCCCGAACCGGGCAGCAGATGTGCTTGTTCTCTCGGATTACCGAATTTTCACAACCCGTACTAAAAGGCGCAGTTTCAGTTATGTCTGCCATTACTGTATTTAACACACACATAAGGCGCGCCTGATTATAAGGCGCGGGTTTTATATACAATCCACGCCCCCTTTAACGTTCTCATGGTGTCCTCTTCTACATCCGCCTTACAACAACAACACACACAAGCATACAAGTCTGCGTATTTAAAAATAGAGCGGGAGCTAAACTGAGTTTGGTATTCACATTTTTTATCATCATCAATCGAACCCATGGAAGTCCTCATCCTCTGTGTCTGATTTGAACATCTGCGCTAAATCTCCATCAAACATGCCAGGTTCACTTTCTTCACTGTCAGAGTCACTTTCCGTGCCGTGCGGCTCCTCGGGAATGATGCCGGCTTTTGCGAAAGCTGGAACAACAGTGCCGAGCTAACGTACAATTCGTCTCCAAGAAGACTTTTCGTACCCCGTTGTGCGTATCGCTACCGTGCTGGTCCCCTTCTTCTCCACAGTGTGACTCACCGGGATGTCGAAAGCGAGCGGCACCTCGTCCATGTTAGCGTTGCGGCTGGATGTGTTTGTCGGCCATGTTTTCAGGGTTGCTAAAACAACATGTTTTGCATAACTTACATTCCCGTTCTTTTATATACAATCAACGCCCACACTTCCCCCTATAACATTCTCATGGTGTTCTCCACTGCGTCCGCCTTACAACAACAACACACACAGGGCGCACTGCACTATAAGGCGCACTGCACTATAAGGCGCGCCGCGCATTTTGAAGAAAATCCAAGACTTTTATGTCCGCCTTAAAGCCGTGAAAATACGGTAATTAATTCCCTTCACTGCTTATCCTGCGCTCGAGACATGCAACCATTCACTCCCTCATTCACTTGTCCCATAGAGACATGCAACCATTTACCCTCTCAGTGCGAATAGGGCTCTGGTGGAATTGTCCGGAGGCGGTCCGTCCACTCAGATCTTCGCTGTGAGCGTCAGCGTCTGACGTGGGATGAGAATGCGGCGGGGAGGGAAAAAAAATACCCGAGGAGCGAGAGGGGCACAGTGTGGCCGGAGACGATAACAGCATCCAACGGGATGGAGAAGGGACCGAACCGGGATCGGGCGCCATTTAAGTTCACTTCAGCGATAACAGAGCTGAGACGAGGTCACGTGGCCGGTGGACCGGCGTTGCTCTTTATTAAATATCTGCGCCAGAAATAAACGCAGCAGGGGGGGATTATTGTGTTTTATTCATTCATTTATTTTCTTATGAGGGGGTCAATCCAATCCGGACCCAGACATTCCTAAGATTCCCCCGGAAATGAACCGGACTGGACGGCTGGCTGTTTTTTTTTTTTGCCACAGCGCCACGGCCGCCTTGACTCTTACTGTTTCTTAGTTTCTTAGACATTCAGGGCGTCCGTCCAAAGTGTTGTCATAACGACACTTTCTTTCTCAGCTTCCGCGCATTCGTTTTCGGTTTTACTTTGGAAAATCCAATCTCTTGAACGCTATGTTTGCTTTTACTTCCTGTTTTTTTTTTTTTTTTTTCGCCGAGAGCCGTTATCCACTCGTGTATGAGCCAGGAGACGGTTGGTGTGAATTATGAAACCATGGAAAAACTTCTGGGGTTGGAGAAAAAAATGTGACCTTTGGAGACCTTTGGAGTACCTCCAACCAGGAAGTTGGCGGTTCAATTCCCAACTCCTCCCATCTGTGGCGATACACTGAACCCCAAGTCGGTCAATAGCCTAGTTAGCATCTTGCTATCTAGCATGGAAGTTGCGGAAGTGCTAGGTAAGTGGTGCCCGTCTAAGCGGAGACCGTTCATCTCTGTCGGGATCTTCATCCTTCGTTCATTCAACTTTTCCGCTCTACTCTCGGTCAGGTGAAATGTTTGAGAAATCCCGAATAGGAAACTCGAAGACTGGACAAGAAGCGACACAGATGCCGATTTTTATTCTTTTTTTGCAGAGAAAGAACCGCTTAAAGGTGCCTCTGCACACATTAGGATTTATTTGAACGCCCCAAAGAAACACCTTTTCTTCAAAAAACAACTTGTACGTCATGACTACTGAAACATGCTAAGGTAGCATTAGCATATCTAGCTAAATATGGGTCAAATCCGAAAAGAACGGGCCAACAAGGACGTGCTGTTCACTGTAGTCAGTACAAGAGAAGGGATTCGGTTGTCGGATTCCGGTAACGGCTCAAGTAGCATTAGCGGCTCCCGATGGTGTCACATTTTGTTCTCTTAGATCCGCGTTTGGGCTCGATGACAAGCTCCAGCTTAGAATATTCCTGCCAAATTTTTTTTTTTTCCCCCGCCACATATCCAGTCCTCTCAGGTGGACTTCAGAAGGAGCTATGGCGAGGAATTTTTCTTTTTCTTAGTTTGTTCAAAACAGATCAACACAACGAGACGCCTGGTTTCCGCAGAAGCCCCGGGATTGTTTCGAGGTACATAACAAACAAACTCTCAGAATCGTCCAATTCTTTGTTTTTTTTTGACAACTGTTATGGAGCGAAGCCACCGGAGGTCTCATTCTCAGGGGATAAACTAAACAAGGCAACCTCCTGGTGCGGTATCTCAAATGTCACATGGGTGGAGTTGTATGCTCGCTGCGTTTTGTTGGAGTAGCTCATCAAGCAAGCTAGCTGGGTGTATTGTTGGAAAACATGCTAATAGTTCCAGGGCTACATTAGGCAAGTGGGCCTTGAGTTTGACACATGTGCTTCTAGATTTCCAAGTAGTTTGACATCAAATTTTTCAGTGTCCACAGCGACGTGAGGACCTATAACGGCAAGTAGAAGTAACACCGGAGTTGTATGCTCGCAGCATTTTGTTGGAGCACCTCATCAAGCAAGCAAGCTGGGTGTATTGTTGGAAAACATGCTAATAGTTCCAGGGCTACATTAGGCAAGTGGGCCTTGAGTTTGACACATGTGCTTCTAGATTTCCAACTATTTTGACATCAAATTTTTAAGTGTCCAAAGCGACGTGAGGACCTTTAACGGCAAGTAGAAGTAACACAGGAGTTGTATGCTCGCTGTGTTTTGTTGGAGTACCTCATCAAGGAAGCAAGCTGGGTGTATTGTTGGAAAACATGCTAATAGTTCCAGGGCTACATTAGGCAAGTGGGCCTTGAGTTTGACACATGTGCTTCTAGATTTCCAACTAGTTTGATATCAAATTTTTCAGTGTCCATAGCGACATGAGGACCTATGACGGCAAGTAGAAGTAACACCGGAGTTGTATGCTCGCAGCGTTTTGTTGGAGCACCTCATCAAGCAAGCAAGCTGGGTGTATTGTTGGAAAACATGCTAATAGTTCCAGGGCTACATTAGGCAAGTGGGCCTTGAGTTTGACACATGTGCTTCTAGATTTCCAACTATTTTGACATCAAATTTTTAAGTGTCCAAAGTGACCCGAGGACCTTAAACGGCAAGTAGAAGTAATACAGGAGTTGTATGCTCGCTGCGTTTTGTTGGAGCACCTCATCAAGCAAGCAAGCTGGGTGTATTGTTGGAAAACATGCTAATAGTTCCAGAGTACAAGCCTAAAAAGCGACGCTCGTCTCGACTCGAAGCCCGAGGATGGGAGCTCTAGAGCCTCTCCGACTGACAATGAGGGCTGTGAGTAGTCGACCTCCGGGGTGAAGAATACCTTTTATTGGCCCCGTAATCTGAAGAGCGCCGACGCCGCGAGAGCGGATCGGGCGGAACGAAGGAGTGACAACGGATGGAAAAGAACAAAAGGAGCAGAAGAAGAAGGAAGGGCGGCTCGGCCGAGGGGGAGGAAGGGCAGGTTGTTAATTTCGGAGCCGGTATCTCTGAGGCAGCAGAATCTTGGGGGGTCAGCAGGCCGCCTGCAGGACTTTTATACTGTAATAGACAACTCGACCCCGGGTCTCACCGGGGGTTCGCGCATTTAATAACGCTAAGATGTTCATTAGCACCGGGTTCCCGCGGTGGGGGTTGAGAGCCACAGACAAGGGGGAGGGTTAAACATTCCCCATGCATTTCAACACTCTTTCATTTTCTATTTATCCTTTTGCCCGATTGCCTAAAAATAACTGGCGGCAAACTTGTCTGCAGGTTGATCGGGAGTTTCGTCAGGGCGCGCAAGAAAAGCTGTGATTGAATTTAAAATCTTAAATGAAGGAAATTCAACTGATCCAAGTGAAAAGAACCAACCATTCAAAACCAAAATTAAAGTGGAATAAAAAAAAAAGAATTATTTAACCGGAGGGTACTGTTGAATTGTGACATCGACCGTGAATTCTCATTGGAGGATCGGATGACGATGATCATGTGACCTTGAAAAATATAACAATATAAATTAAAAAAACACATCAAATGCGAAAGATAAAAAAGAATTATTTAACTTGAATGTACTGTTGAATTACGACATTGACCATAAATTCTCATTGGAGGATTGGATAGCGATGATCATGTGACCTTAAAAATATAATAAAAAAATTTGCAATAAAATAAAAAGTATTGGATTAAATGAAATAAAACATCAAAAGTGAATGATAAAAAAGAATTATTAAACCAGAGTGTACTGTTGAATTACGGCATTGACACTAAATTCTCACTGGAGGATTAGATAGCGATGATGAGAAAATAAAATTATATAAATTAAATAAAATAAAAAGTATTAGAATAAATTAAATAAAACATCAAAAGCAAAAGATAAAAAAATAATAATTATTTAACAAGGGTGTACTGTTGAATTCCAACATTGACCCAAAATTCTAATTGGAGGATTGGATTGCGATGATCATGTGACCTTGAGAAATATAATCTGAATTAAAATACAATAAAACAAAGTAAAAAGCATTGAATTCAATTAAATAAGAAATAAAAAAGAGAAAGATAAAACAAAATTATTCAACTGGAGTGTACTGTTGAATTACAACATTGGCCTTGAATTTTAATTGGAGGATTGATTAATGATGATCATGTGACCTTGAAAAATAAATAAAATTAAATTCAATTGAATAAAAAAATAAATAAAAATTAAATAAAAAATAAAAATAAAATACAAAAATAACATGTAATTAAAAATAAAAACCGATAGACAAAAAAAAGAATTATTTAACCGGAGCTTACCGTTGAATTGCAACATTGACCCTGAATTCTAATTGGAGGATTGGCTAATGGTGATCATGTGACCTTGACAAATATAATAAATTAAATCATTACAATAACAAAATTGTAATTCAAAATATTTAAATATAATAAAATAGCATTAAATTAAATTAAATAGCATTAAATTAAATTAAATTAAACTAAATCAAATTAAATGAAATTAAATTTGGGTGAAAGGGTGCTTACAACTGTGCTGCAATAATACTAAGAAAATCGGTTGAGCAAAATAATATTTTCAAAAATTCGGACGGTTCTTTGCAGATCATTCTGGACATGGCAGCCGTCACGAACACTTTAACGCCGGGGACTTTTGTGATTTACATGACTTTTTTTTTTTTTTTTTTTTTTTGCACAGACAGTCTCTGCCGCTTCCCGCGAAAAGACGGTTGCGATCCATGCGAAAGCTGCAGGCGATAAAACCCGGCCCGCGGACATCCTATAAAAACCCTCAAACCTCAAGGAGAAAATATATAACAAGGTTAACAACGGCGTCCCGGTGAACAAAACTAATCCATAACCGACGCCGGAGGGAGGAAACTAAAGCATTAGAAAGATGCTGATTAAAACCGCAAGATGATCTGTGAATAATATATGCTTACTCGTATAAAAATCAAAAAAAGGTCAGATGGGGTTTCTGAAGATAAGATAAGATAAGATAAGATAAGATAAGATAAGATAAGATAAGATAAGATAAGATAAGATAAGATAAGATAAGATAGTACTTTTTAGATAGGGGGAAATTCATTGTCACAGCAGTGCAACAAAAACCAAATCAATAAAAAATGAATATAAATATACAAGTGACAACAACAACAGCAAGGATTAAAATAGAATATAAAAAAAAAAAGAAAAAAAAAACAGCAGGGAGAGAATGGAGTGACAACAACAATAATAAAAAAAAAAAAAGTATAAATAAATAAATAAATAGATAATGGCCGGTCAGAGTTGTGTGCTGTCTAGACTGCTGTTGCACAGTCCGTGGGCGTTAGCTTAGCATGTTGTAGCATTTGTTAAAAACACTTACCGTGTGCGATGCGGAGAAAGAGCCGAAAACGTCGGGAGACGAATCCTTCGACAAGAATGTGCGAGGTGGTATTTATCGGTTCTCGTCGTTCCTGTTTTTTTTTTATTTTTTGCAAAACGGAAGAAGCACCGGGACGGATCCTGTTTTCTGTTCTCTTTTTTTTAAAAAGATGTTTATTTAGGCCTTTTTGCAGCTTTCATGGCCGAGAGGCGGGAGGTGTCAAAGACCTTCGCCCTCCCTTTTAAGCGTCATTTCGAGATATGCGACGTTCAGTCTCTGCCTGACATTTCACATTAAGCAGGGGTCGGCAACCCGCCGCTCTTTGAACCCTCTGATGCGGCGCCCGGTGGCTTTTGAAAATAATTAACGGGTATTTAATTAAAATGCATGTTCATTTTTAAAATATCATTTTAAATTTGGAGATTATGGCCATCTTGTAAATAAAAAGAGGGCAGCACACAAAGGGAGGACAGTATTTTTTGGTTTGCTGCCCATTTTTGGTTTAAGTTGGCCTTTTTTTTTTTTCATAAATATAAAAATGTCAAATAGATATTGAGTATTTTGGTTCAAAGTAACCTTCAACTTTTTTTCCGGTCCTTTTTTTTTTTTTTTTTTGAGTTCCAAAGGAAATTCAATTTCATTTTCTCTGATAACATTGATGAAATAGAATAAAAATAAATAAATAAAAACGATGTAAAAAAAATATGAACAAAATATAATCTAAAATATATTAAAAAGCATTTAAAATTCAGCTTTTTAAAAAAAAAAAACAAAAAAAAAAACATTGAGTATTTCGCTTCAAAGTAACCTTCAACCCAGCATCATTTTTTTTGGAGTTTTCGACATAAAACATAAAAGAAATAAAATAAATAACGTATTGTGTCATGTTGATTTGTTTTCAATTTCAAAAGGTTGCCGACCTTTGACCTTAAGACAGGCGACCATTCATTCACACGTCTGCTGAAAAAGTGGTAAAGATAATGAATGCATGAGTGAATAAACGATCGATTGCGGAATATTTCCTTGGTTCGAATCCAACACACACACACACACACACACACACACCCACAAACACACACACACACACACACACACACACACACATGCTATATCTTCAGCCTTGGCTATTAGCTATTTAGCCGCCAAAAGGAAAAGCAAAACCAGAAAAGAAATGAACAAAACCCATTGATGAGACAATTTGTGCGCCTGCGGCCGGGAAATGTTTGAATATTCTTCTTTTTCTTGCTCTGGAGACAAAGTACGATAATCTGTCAGGTGAATAAAATGTCTCTCTGGGCGGCGGTTCGCTCGCCGGTGGAACTGTAACCTCACCAACTCGGACCCGCCTCCTTCACGGTCACGTCTGCGCCGCTCTTGTGCTAGGATGGTGGCGGCGGCGGCGGCGGCGGCGGTGGCGGCGGCGGCGGGGTTGTCGATGTTTACGACCGGAGCCGGAACGGCGTGTTTTTCCAGCGCGGGGTGAGATTAGCCTTGGCGAGGTCGGTGCCTGCCTCGCTAATTAAAGGCTGCAGAAACGCCTGCTTTATTCCGCACCTTCTGAGAGTCGCAGCGCTCTTTGTGGAGCGATTTTCATTCTAAGAGTAATTACAGCAATACTCGCGCAACCTGAAAGGCGGTACTTTGTGTGAGAAAAAAAATGTCTCGTGCTCTTATTAATTAATGTATAATTTATTTCAACAATAGCGAGAGCCCTGCCTTGGGAGCGGTCGCTGTTGGGTTCAGAAATGCGCTGGAAAAGAGACGGGTGACCGGTTTTGCCGAGTGATTAATGGCTGAAAAATAAAAAATGTTTTGTGCACACAAACTGAGAATACGTTTTTATAAGGGTTTATTAAGTTGGGAAAAAAAAAAAACCAAACAAAAAAACAAACAATCCTGTATAAACACAACTCACACAGGGGCTGAAATGATAAATAGGTTATAGAGAATCTTCAGCTTCATTTTTTATTTTTATTTTGCCGGTAAGTCACGAGTACGTGGGATTTTTGACGTTCAAATCACAAACAAGTTCAATAACATTGGAGTTTTTGTGATTAAATACAGTAGAATCACTTCTGCAGACTCTCAGCGGTTCCCCTTGAAAGCAACCAATCCGAGTGGAGGGGCGGGGCTTAAACTTCACTCACGGGGGTGAAAACAACAACTCGCTTCCTCATTCACGTCGACTTCTGCTTACAGGGATGTCTGTTTTTAGGTGCGACTGGAGGAAGCTGGAAAGAACGGAGGAGATGCAAGAGGAGAACCTTCTGATGGTGAGGCTGCTATGCTAACCGCTAACGGATGGACGGATCGGTTCGCTCATTCGGATTTCGTGCAAAAAAAAAAAATCTAACAATACATGCTTTGCCTGGCGGGTTCCTCTCGCTCGGCCCGCTCGGCATCGATCCGGCCGCAAATCAAAAACCAGGTAATTAACCAAACACATCCACTGCTGGAAAAAAAAGGAAAAAAAATCAATAGCTGGAGAAAAGCAGCTGATGCACCATGCGGATGATAAACAGCCGTTCATCCGCCGATTTGTAGCCCCGCTTCTGTCGCGCGCCGGGGTTCCTGGTGTCAGGAAAACGACCCGCCAAAGGTCTCCGACTTGTAACTCAACCACAACGCTTGGACTTTATTTTTCATCCGTTCATTCCTTCAGTACCCCAATTTCAGATGATAAGCCAAGATTTTTTTCACTAAAACAACGTTTTTTTTTGGGGGGGGGCTGATGAGCTTTGCGCCGCTAAAACATTTAGCCTCGTCACATCGGAACGATGAAATGACCGGGAAATTCTGAGTCTGTTCAACTCCGACACCGAAGAAGACGACTTTGACGGTTTTAGCGCGCAAGAGGAAGCCCAAGATAGCGATGGGCTAGCCGGTGCGGCTTATATTGAGGTGCGCCCAATAGTCCGGAAATGACGGTATATGTGCCGTCTATCTTGCGCAAGGGGTCGCAGGAGTGCTACAACCTAGCGCAGCTCTCCGGACACACAGCGGAATGGAGAAAACCATCTATTAATCCATCCATTCATCAATCCCACGGTGAAATGAGTTTAACAAAAAGAATAATAACAATTGACCGCAAATCAGCAGCACCAATGCCTAATTGCTTTCCTGTACCCAAATGTACACAACGTGTGGCGCCTTGTTATCAGCAGTTAGCATTTTTAGTTAGTTATTAGCATTGACCCAGCATCCATCCCACACTGGGCAGCGGATGTGCGTGTTTTTTCTTTTTTCCACCAATAAAATAGCCAACGGCGTTGCACCAACGCCAAATTGCTTTCCCGTACCCAAATGTACACAACGTGTTGTTATTAGCGGTTAGCATTCCCTCCACGCAGCAGGAAAGTTCTCCATTCGGCGGCCGGCTGCAACCCCCCCCCCCCCCCACCTCGGTCACTGCTGTCAAATTGAAGCACCTATCATTATCTGGAACACAGCATCTGAGTTGCTGTCCCTCCGGTGAAAAGGAAACTTCAACGCTCGTTTTTTTGAAAAGCGGCGACAAAGGAGGAGGAGGCCGAAGCGCAACTCTTAGCGCTCGGCAGGGAACATCAATCAGGAAGTCAAAGTCAGCTTCGTTGTCAATTTCTCTGAGTGCACCGGACGTATAGAGCAATCACCTTCCCACAGAGATGTGACATTAACAAAATAACAAAAGTGCAAATTTTTCCTTTTTGTTGCACGGTTTAGAACGGCATGGCGGCGCGGCGGTTAGCGCCTTTTTCGACCTTTCCGTGTGGGAGTTTGCACGATATCCCGTGTTTGCGCGGCTTCTCCGGTTTTCTCTCCCAGCCCAAAAAACACAGAGCGGGTTAATTGGAAAAAAAAATGAAAATTGCATCGAAGGAATGAGGGAGTTTGCCTCTTGCGCGATGACAGCTGGGATAAGCTCCGGCATCCCTCGCCACCCTGAGTGCAGGATAAGTGGCAGATGATGGATGGATGGATGTGTACAGTTTACTGCAAAAGTGCAACTTTGTCACCTCAGGAACAGTTTGAATGAGATCCTTTTTGGCCAAAAAGTTGCCGAGGAGATTCACATTCATCCTCACCGTTTGTGAGCTGTACAGCCCCATGAGATCAGGGAAAAAAAAATGTTGACTGTAGCTTGTTATTGCTAATTGTATGACGGTAAACCCTTGTTCCACAAAGAACCCGTGATAGGCAAAATCCGTGAAGTAGAAACCTTTATTTTTTTTTACAATTATTATACAATTAAATACTCTATTATACATTGCTGCTTTTGTCCTTATGATTTTTCTTCCTTCTTTATGGAACGAACGGAAGATTCATTAATTCCGTAATGCCGACCTACAGCCGCATAGCTTTTACCTTCCCTTAGCATGTCCAGAAGTTTTAACTTTATCTGCGATAGATAGCATCTTCCGCTGCCTTTTGGGCCCTGCAAGGTGCTTTTGTCGCTCCAGAGCGTTTTGTCAACATTATGGGTTTTAGAGAAACTCGAAATCGTGAGAGAATTTGCACGTACGTCATGTAAATTCGGCAAGCTGTTTTACGTACGTGTTCGTATTAAACCGCAACGTTATTGATGCACAGGTAGAGAAGAAGCGGAGTGACTTTTTAGCCAATCAGAATGCAGAACACAATGCACGATGCAAATCCGTGAAGTAGCAAAACCGTGAAAAGTAAACCGCGTTATAGCGAGGGATCACTGTATTCGGGATCAGCGATGCCCCCTACCATGAGGCACCGTCACTGCGTGCCTCACTTAATGTCTCTTCGCAGTTGTTTTATGATTAAAAGAAACATGTTACAGTTGTTTTACGAAAAACATTACCCACATCAGCAAAATCATTGAAATCTAGTTCATGTATTAAAAGTGTTTTTTTAACAGTGATAGCAATACGGTGTCAGTGCGTAGCATGCTAGCAAAGTTAGCAGAATCATTGCGCAAATCCTTAGCGGGCTCAGCTAGTTGCTGTTTCACCGCACGTCTCTTCTTCATATTTGAACGATAAATGTGATTTGAATTTCTTTTTCAGCGATTTTGAAAAAAAAAAAAAAAACTAAAAATGGTGAAGTTAAGTGGAAAATAACTTACAGCTATTTAATTCAATTCTTTTATTTTACATTTTTTTCTTTCCATGATGACAGGTGAGGCCCGGGCCTCCCCTGCCTCTACCGACTGCACGTCACTGCTAACGGTATATGGCGCATTAGCAGAATGATGGTTTTCTCAATGCAAACTAGCATTTTTTTAAAAAGCGGCGATATTTCGATATATTACCCGAGTCCATCAGAGTCCGGACGTTTCACAACTACCGCTGCTTTTTCTGCAATTCCACAACCTCACAACCCTTCCCCATTCACTACCCAGGGCACACACACATCCTGCCTTTTTTTTTGTTATTTATTTTAATCTTTACTTTTTTTTTTTCACTATTTACATTGTTGCTTAGTTCTAGTTGTGTATTTTTCACCCTCACTGTTCTTTGATGTTGTTGTTGCCTTCTTACCTGCTGTCTATTTATTCTATATTTATTTTTATTTATTTTTTTGTCTTGCTCTCTCCTGTCTCCTGCCTTTCTATTTCTATTCATATTCATATTTATTTCCTTTTTTTTGACATTATAACTGTCGCGCTGCTGTGACAAAGGAATTTCCCCTTTGGGGATCAATAAAGTTTATCTTATCTTAATGGACCTTCTCGCTGTGGGACGGAAACACCGACCACTAGCGCCGCTGTTTGTGTATTGACGTGACTTTAAAAGGAAAAAAAAATGGCCGCCAACCCGCAGCCACGGGCGTAACCACGGCGCCTGAGATTTGGGATAAAAAATAAAAAAAATTAAAAATAAAAAAGAAAGAATTCTTATTTCGCCGCCGCCGCCGCTCCTCCCCTTCCCCCTCAGCGGGTCACATGGTGTTAATAACCTGTAAGGTAGTTATCTTCTCTCCATCATAATTGCCATTCTTGACAAATGTAGAAATGATTAAAAGTAGCTTAGCCGCTTCGCCAGCGCTCCCCGGGGAACGGGTGTGTGTGTGAGGGTGTGTGTTAATCCAGTAGAAGTTAGAAATATAATTAGGGGAAGCACGAGTGTGAAGTGCCGGCCGACGGAGGTGTGCTGCATGGAGAATTAAGGGGGAGGCAAAACACACACACACACACACACACACACACAGTAACACCCGTTCAGTTTGCACAAATATTCCATGTCTAAAACTGTGCTTCTTCACCGGAGACCCTGATTGGTCCAGATGTGCGAATGAAAAGTCGAATGCGTCCATTTTTTTATCTGATGAGTGGATGAGAGGGTGAATGGTTGCAGGTCTTCATTTTTTCTTGTGAATGAAAGGGTGAATTATCGTTTCTACGTGATGAGTGAATGAGTGAGCGAATGTTTGTCTTTATATGACCTGCGGATGAAAGGGTGAATGCTGTTTGTCTCTAAATGAGATGTGAATGAGCGAGTGAATGGTTTTCTTTAGATGATGTGGATGAGAGGGTGAATGCTCGTGCATGTCTACATACCCACAGGTGAGAGGGTGAATGGTCTTTATTTTTTTCTTGTGAATGAGAGGGTGAACACATGACGAGTGAATGATGTGATTGAGCGAACGTTTGTCTCTATGTGACGTGTGAATGAGCGAGTGAATGTTCATACGTGTCTGTATGCCTTGTGAATGAGAGGATGAATTTTTGTATGTCCTGACATGATGAGTGGATGAGCGAGTGAATGGTTGAATGTCTCCGTGTGACATGTGAATGAGCGAGTGAATGGTTGAATGTCTCCGTGTGACATGTGAATGAGCGAGTGAATGGTTGAATGTCTCTATTTGATGTGTGAATGAGCGAGTCAATGGTTGCATGTCCCGGTATGACGTGTGAATGAGTGCGTGAATGGTTGCATGTCCCGGTATGATGTGTGAATGAGCGAGTGAATGGTTGCAGGTCTCTAAATGACGTGTGAATGAGCGAGTGAATGGTTGTAGGTCTCTAAATGACATGTGAATGAGCGAGTGAATGGTTGAATGTCCCGGTATGACGTGTGAATGAGCAAGTGAATGGTTGCATGTCCCGGTATGACGTGTGAATGAGCGAGTGAATGGTTGCATGTCCCGGTATGACATGTGAATGAGCGAGTGAATGGTTTTAGGTCTATAAATGACGTGTGAATGAACGAGTGAATGTTTGTCTTCAGGAAAGATGTAGATGAGAGAGTGAATGCTCGTCCTCGTCGACATGCCAACGGTTGTATGAATATCATTTTTCTCGTGAACGACAGGGTGAACTGTTGTACGTCCTCACTTGACGAGTGACCGTTTGTGTATCTCTATAAGATGTGCAAATGAAGGAGCGAATGTTTGTCTTTATATGACCTGCGGATGAGAGGGTGAATGCTTGTCCGTCTTTTTCTCTGCAGCCTTGTTATCGACGTATGACCAGACCGGGGGTCGATCTCCGCCTGTCGTCCAATGACAGATGAGATAGACTCCGCCCCCGTGACCCCGACTGCAGGATAAGCGGAACAGATAATGAATGAATGAATATTTTAGCAGCAGGTTTTTATCAGGTTTTACCACTTTCTGGGTTCAGTGAAATTGAATTCCGCGCTCATTCTTTTCATGTCTATATTTGCGTCTCCTCTTGGAAGCGGAAAAAAAAGGGTAAGCCGAGAAGACGAGGACAATAGGAGGAGGTGAACAAGGTCCTCCGTCCTCCTTTTCTTTCTTTTTTCTGTCCTTTTTTTTCGTTTTAACAATAAATGCCGGTTTAAATCGTGGATACGTTCCCTCCTCCACGGGAACGCCTTGCAATCGTTCTGCAGGCTCCTTCAGAAAACACAGGAAAACACGATTTGACGCGCCGCCTTGTCGTCACCCCACCTCGTGCAAGGGTACCGGAAACCAGATTTTGCAGGTTGGAATAAATAAAGAAATATAATGAGAAAAATGGTGGGATGTTTTCAGCAGATACAATAGGGATGGAAATTTTTTTTTTTTTACCGCGCTTTGAACACCGAGTCTTAAACAACGATGCGGCTACTTTATGGGTTTTTTTTAAGCGCGAACTTAGCATCGTCGATTAACATTGGACAGATTAAACGAAATTCTGAGGCCGTTTAATTTCGACACGGAAGAAGACGACTTTAACGGTTTTAGCGGTTTTAGCGGTTTTAGCGGTTTTAGCGGTTTTAGCATGCAGGAGGACGATCAAGATAGCGATCAGCTGGAGAAGGACGAAGCGGGGAAAGGAAATGGATGGATGGATGGATGGACTTTCCTTGTCTTATTTATTATTAATCTTCTTCATCTGCAGTGTTATAGGCACTGTTTGGAAAAAAAAACAAACATTTCCAGCACGTATTTGTGCATGTTACCGATGTGTATTTAATTCAAAAAAATGTTTCAGTGTAAATATCTCATGTTACAACGTGGACACCTGTGGCTTATACACAAGTGCGGGCTATAAATGTACACATAGATTTATTTCGCTATTTTTAGCTGGTGCGCTTTCTATTCACGTACGCTCAATAATTCGGAGATCACCGTTCTCATTCCACTTCGAAATGTGCGCATAAATGTAACATGAACGACATGAGCTGAAGGGCCACTGAAGAGCGAGTCGTAATTAACGCTGAAATAGAAATGAGGTCGATGAGGTCACAGGTTAGTATAATGGAGTTTTTTTTTTCAATTTTTATCCTTTTATCATTTTAGACTTTTGCCCACCATAAAATCGAAAGGAGTTGTTGTTTTTTGTCCCCTCAAAGATCCGGCTGGTGTAGACGGGGCCCTCGAAGGCTCGCTGGCAGATGTGACTTGTATCTTTAGGTGTCCAACGATTATTGTAATTTACGTACTATAGCCGCTACTTTTTCCCCACGTTTTGTACCCTGCAGCTTGTATAGCGGTGCGGCTAATCTGTGGTTTTGTCTTCGCTAACATCCACCAGGGGGCGCTCTAGCAGGAAGTACAAAAAAAAAAAAAAAACTAAACCGACGCAAGAAGAAGACGCGTGTTTTTGGCGCGCTTAACGCAGCACAAAGTATTTTTCAATAACTATATTTTTGCAGCTACTCGTAATCAGTGTGAATTGTAAATTTTAAGCGGCAATCGGGGCGTTTAGATGACCAGCGGCGAGAAATCATTCACAAAAACTAGCCGCGTGCGAAGAGCATCCTTTTCCCAGGTCTGCCAGCGGATGCTAACAGGGTTTGACAGAATCCACCGTCACCAACGGGTTTCCAACGTGTTGGAAACAATTAAGGTATGTAAATAAACATTTATAAAATCTTTCTGTGGAAATATCTAATTTTACATCGTGGATATCTGTGGCTTATCATCCGATGCGGCTAATATATCCGGAGCCTCTGCTAGCTGTCCCCGAATGAGCCGCGCTATCGCTGTTAGCACGACCAGGTGCTGAAGGTGACAGCACATACCATCGGCTCGGGGATCTCATTCGGCGAGAAGCAACACTCAGCCAGGCGTGTTGTTGCTAAAAACTGGAGAGGAACCACAGCGTAGCCCGAGCCAAGCAGGGGCGCTCTTGACCACGAGGGACTGGCAGTTGAAGGTGGACCCAGGCGGGCAGTTTAAATTCCCAGATACTGTCGCAGTGGCGCCAAGGTAGGTGGCACCGCAGGCACTAGAGAGGAAGAGGGGCTGGCAGACGAATGCGAACTCGCAGAACGGTCACTCCGTGGGGCTCTCAGGGTGTTTGGAACAAGGGGACCGGATGGGAAAGCCATCAAAAACATCAGTGACGCCGCCGAAAAGATGGTTCGGTGGGCCACACGAGCTAGCTAGACGCAGGCTGGGTGTCTGTGGAGGTTCTCAGTCATTCTAGTCATGTTGAAATCTTCTTGTCTTGGCAACTGGACTTTTGGTTACTTCACTTGCAGATGTTTCACCCCTCATCCGAGAGGCTTCTTCAGTCAAAGAAGCCGTATTTGTCCAAACGTAAAAACCATCTCTGAGCACAGGAGGCGGCCTCAGACATAACCTTTCACGAACATATAACGCTGCACTGGAATAAATACCAAGACGGATTTGCATTCAGGGACCAGGACCTTCTGCACCCTCCAAACAGCCAGGAAAGACCCAACACCAGGACCCGGTAATGTCCGCATGACCCTCACGTCATGTGATCCAACAGGTGCCTTTGTTTAGCTTGACTTTTTCACATCCCAATCCAGATAATCCCACAAAGTTGCTCTTTTGGTCAAAGGAACGACACCCGATTTGCATAACAACCCCCTTACACTTTGTTTCTGCAGACCAACTCATCCATTTCCACAACAAGCCACCATAACCTGGACCCGGCCAAAATCCTGACAGTTACATTTGCAAACTCCCCACAGGTCATAAGAAATGAAGAAGCCTCTCGGAGGAGGGGTGGAACATCTTCAAGTGCAGAAACTCAAGTGCAGTTGCCAACACAAGCTGGGGACTGATCACGGTGACCCCAGGCTACACCAGCGAAGTTGGGTCTAGGTTACACCAAAAGGCGTGTGTTACATCTACGTCTTTTTGAGTCTGCGAGAGGAAACTGACGTAGACATGGGAAGAACATGGAGACTCTACCCGGAAAGCCAGAATCCAACCAGTGTCATTCTTGCGCCCATCGACCTTCTACAAGACAACACGAACTGTTGAGCTCAAAGGGACAGAATATGTATGTTCATCAAGAAGCTTCCTCCAGAGGACTTCTTCTCAGTTTCTGCTGCATTGATTTCCGCTCACGGAACCGTTCATATGGCCGACCCTGCAGCTCTGATGAAACCATGCAATATTCCCGGATAGAGCTCTCTGTGTTTTGTAATATATTTCTTCCCCTCCTTCTTCCAGATGAGATGGCAACCGGCTGATTGAGTTGGCTCGGCAAACCCTGACCGCGGACAATAGAGACATGCATCTAAAATGCACTTTGGAGACCGTCCTGGCTGATGTTCCGCTGAGAGATGACGCCGGAGTCTCCGAAGTGACAACCCAATCAGATACCACAGAATCATCCAGGACTCCCCGGCTCGGCATCGCCCTGACACCCTCCTGGTCATTTTTCTCGCTGATGGCACTGGAAGCAAAAGCTCAACGGAGGAGGCTGAGGACCCTGTATGTTTCTGTCCCTGCTCTGCTCTGTCCAAAATTAAAAATGGAGACAAAGGACAAATGTGTCCACCTGCAGCGTAATTTTTGTATTAAATGTCTGCGCTTGTCTGGTACAGCTGCGCAAACACAAATAAAAGGAACATGTGAGTGGGGCAGGACATGTATGCTCGCTGTGAGACAGTGGTGAGGTGTAGGTGTAACAGAGAAGTTCAAGGTGGAGGTGGGACTTCATCAGGGATCTGCTCTGAGCCCCTTCTTGTTTACAGTGGTGATGGACGTGGTGGTGGTGCTGGAATTAGAGCTGCCAGGCAGGTCACGAGGTTTATGGACATAGTCAGAGAGGTAACAGGGTTAGATACAGAAGGTTGATTTGCTGTGGCGACCCCGCAACGAAAAAGCCCAAAGAAAAAGAAGAAGAGGAGAAATATATGATGGGTGCTGTGCATCATGTTAACAAGTTAAAAGCTGCTTTTGCATTGCTGGAAATTTTGGCCGTTCCAAGAACCTTCTCAGGAAAGGAGCAGTTTCTTTGTGCTTTCAAGTAGCAGAGGAACCAGTAACCATGGACCTACGTTCCTTGAACTGTCCACTGTCACTGTTCAGCTGTTTTCTGGTGAGAAAATGGACAGAACCGGTAAGAAGTGGAGCGATAAAGAGGTCCGAGCTGCTCTGCACCTCAGAGGGGTTCCAGGGCTCGTGGAGGAACATCAACATTAGGGCAAAATAAGGACAGCATTAGCTAACAGCGGGATTCTCTGCACTGGGAGGGAGTCAAAAGCATTTCAACCCATCCATATTTATTATTCCCACCATGCAGAACATTCTTCTGCTAGATTCTGCCTTCATGTTGTCCTTATCGTCTTCCTCTTCTTCTTCTTTGGGAATGCAAAACTAAAAAATTTGCCATGGAGGAGGATAATGCCTCGAATGAAATTCAAGACGGAGAGTTCTTGAAACTTTTCCGTGCGAAAGCAACAAAGTCCACAACTCCCCTTTTCACCTTTGCAGAAACACAGCTATCTCACCTGGATAGGGGTTAATAAAGAGGTTTACAGTAGACACAGGATAAGTATAGTGACAAGGGGAGTAAAGGGTGAAGGAACAACGTCCTTCTCTGTGCCAACTTGAAGAGGGAGGTGATTGTGGACTTCAGGAGAGGGAGTTACCAACCCCCTACTCTGGTGGATGGAAGTGGTCTCCAGCTCCAGGTACCTGGGTGTTCACCTCAGAGAGGACCACCCAAGGAGCAACCACACCTTCCAATTGGTCAGAAAGGCTCACCAGCACGTCTACTTTTTCAGGCTTGGTCCTTGGATAGAGGGGGCGGTATGGCGCAGGGGGTTAGAACGGTTGGCCTTGGAACTGAACATTCCTGGTTCGATTCCTGCGCTTCTCCTCGCCTTTCGGAGTGTTGTTGAGCAAGATACTGAACCCCTGACTGCTCCTGAGCTGCCTTCTGCTCATGATGGGTTCAATGCAGTGGTCAAATTTAGCTGCTCTATGTATGTATAAGAAACACCATGGATTCACTGGGACGTATCATTGGGTGTTTTGGGTCTCGCAACATCATACACCCTCACCGAAGCAACCCAGCCGGGGTTCATCAAGTCCTGATTTGCGTCCTGGTAGCAACTTACGGATCAGCCCCACGGCTTTGCTTGCGGATGTAATGGCCTTCTTTTTGGCCGCTCCTACAATGTCCAAGCGACTCAGGACTTTGCAAAAAGAGCGTTCTGCAAAACCCCTGCACCCGACATCTATGGACTCAGAGAAGGTTCTCCAGTCTCTCTGCTTGCACTCCTCCACCAGCTCCTGCTACTCGGTACTTGTATTCTCTTTTGGCTTCCTCAATTCGCTCTTTCCAGGGCACCGTTAATTCCAGATGATGCACTCTATCTATACCTGTATGTGAAAAAAGGGCATGTCGTCTTTCTCCTGGAGAGTGTCATCTGCTCCTGCATCACTGTGTGACACAGCAGCTGCTCTGCTTTGAGAAGGAAGCTCTCCACAGGATGGTTGAAGCCTCACAGAGGATGGTTAGGAGCACCTTTCCCCACCATCATGGACATCTTCACCACCAGATACAGAAATAGATGGACCCCACCCACTCTGCACATGCCCGCTTTCCTTCAGGAAGCATCCAGAGGACCACCAGACTGGAGAACAGCTTCTTCACCACAGCAGCTGAACTGTGGTGCTGATCTCTAGCCGGCTTGACGGGACGACTGATTACCTCATGTTATTTTGCATGATCCAAACATTGCCCATCGTCTGATACACTTGACTTGTATGCTCAAAGGACCTTATAATGTCAATGCCACTTATCAACTATGCAAATTTTGTAATATTTCCTGTATATTTGTTTTATATATATATATGTAAATAATATAAATAGATAATATATAAACAGAATAATAAAAATATATAAAATATGTAAATAATACAAATAAATAATACATTTTTGTTTTCTTTACTGTCTACTGTGCATATCTCATACACAACTTATCACATTTTATTTTGTTTTTCCGCTACTATCGGGCCTCAGGAAACAAATTTTGTTCCATTCTCTCGGAGCAGAATGACAATTAAAAAAGTTGAATCCTTAAATGATTTTGAAACTCTGGAGTCCGCCCTGGGAGCTGTGGAAGGGACCCGGTAAACACAGATAATCATTGAATGCAGGTGCGCCTCGTCAGGGAAACTCCTCCCCGGCCTCCAGGCCTGCCCAAACAGACCGAGGGACAGAAGGGGAGGCTGGAGGACACGTCCAAGTGAGTTGAGAAATACTCAAATTGCACTACCAAAGAGACGAAAAGCCCGAATGTCAACGTTCACGGGCTCCAAGCAGCTTCTCTTGTCCGGTGGTCCAACATCGCCTGAGTGGGTCACTTCTAAGAACCCCAAATGTAGGTACTTTGAAACTCTTGTTTACGTGTGTCCTCCAGAGAGGAAGTTGGACTTGTGGCCTACTCTTTCAGATCTTTGTGCTGAGCTGCCGCCGAAGATAACGGCCATCCGGACGCAACTTCTTCGTCTGCTGTGGGCAGAGCAACACTTCAAGGTCAGACCGAGTTGATTTCCCTTTTCGGAGGCCGATTAGCACAAACACTCTTGTTTCATTGTGTTGCGAGACGCCTAACCCAGGGGTCGGCAACCATTCCCACTCAAAGAGCCGTTTGGACCCATTTCCCCACAGTAAAGAAAACACCGGGAGCCACACAACCCTTTTTGAAATTTAAAATGAATTTACACGGCATATAACTTTCATTTTTTGCCTTTATGGTATGTATAAACAAAACATATTGCATTTCTTTTGTTAAATCAACAACCTGTAGATAAAACGAGGTTATATTTCTGCATGCAACAAGTATTTGGAACTCCCAAAAAAAAAAAAAAAGACATTGGGTTGAAGTTTACTTTTAAGCAAAATGCTCAATGTCGGTTCGAGTCCTTGTATTTATAAAAAAAGAGGTGGAATTTAAATTATCCACCGGCAGTAAAACAAAAATGCCATCCTCTCTGTGTGCTGTTGCTCATTAACAGCGACAAAAATATTTTAACATTTTATTTAGATTTGAAGATCAACATAAGCTTCAAACGTAGGCTTTAAAAATGAACAAACTAAAAGAAATACTTTTTAATCAAATATTATTTTTAAAAGCCGCTGGGAGCTGCATCGGAGGGGTCCAAAAGCCGCGAGTTGCCGACCGCTGGACTAGTCGCAGATGAATCACCTCCGGGTTTCAATCTCCGGATTCCTCCATCGGGGCAAAAAAAAAGAACTGAGACTTGATATGCAGATGTGCTTTCTTTGGTCTCCTGTTCCTGGCGAAGGACTAATCTTGGCCCCCGAACTTGTATGCTTCGCTGTTACCTGTTCCCTTTGCGAGTGTCCGAATCATCATCCTAATAAGGTCCTCTGTTGATCGGTCAGATGCGCGGCGATACTTTCGGCTTTTCTCTGCAATCATATCGAATTATTTGCTTTCCCCGGCACCTGCATCTCCTCGCCCTCCTTCCACCTCCTCCTCGGTCTCCAAATAAACCTCTTCAGGAAAAAGCAGCACGATATAGAAGTGTGCCGCATGGATTGGTGTTCGCTTCCCTTTCATCACTGAAGCTGTGGGAGTGAAATGATGTTTTCTTTGACGGCGAATTAGCATTTTCGTCTTTTCTGTCGGGAAATAAGTTCTGTTTGTGTTTTTTCTTGTTTGTTTTTTTTCACCCGGGAATAATTTAGTACCCTTCCGATTGTTGTTTCGGTCTGTTTTCCTGAGATATTAAGACTCTTGCTGGCTGACACTTGATTTATATATTCACCGTAGTGGAATTAATCACTTTTCTGGAGCTGTGTGTAAGGCGTTTTATTGGGGTTGAGGCCGAGCAAATCTGGCCGGTGGATGTACCGTATTTTCCGCACTTAAAATCCTTAAATGTTCTCAAAAATCGTCCCTGCGCCTTTATGTAGGAGTTCTTGTTGTGCTTACGGACAAGTCGGTGTGGTACGGCAGGCGAGCGAACCGAACATCCCTGTTCCGGCTCCTCCTAGTGCAGTGGTTCCTAACCTGGGTTTGATGGAACCCCAGGGGTTCGGCGGAGCGCTAGACGCAAACCCCGACTCATAATTCGCTATGATTCGTTGGCTGCAAGTGATCACGCTACGTAGCTTAGCAGATCTGTGCTGCAGGGATTTTGGTTGCTCTCAGTAGTTAACTTGACTCTGCGTGAATGGTGATGGTACGTCGTGTGATTTCTTTCTTGATATTTTAATCCCTTCACACTAATTACGTCGAGCGAAATAACAAAGTGGTCGGACGAATGAGTACAATATGGATTAACATGTGTAACGTGATGGGAGTCAGCATACTGAGTTTTGTTTTAGCTGGTTTTGTTCTTTGAACACAGTGATGGTGATGCACGGTTCATTTTGTGCACCAGAAAAACATACCTATTTCTTGAATTTGAAAAAAAAAAATTTCCACTAAAAAAAGGGTTTGGTGAATGCGTAAATGAAACTTTTGGGGTTCATCTGCACGTTCCTCCTCTACAACATCAGGAAGATCCGCAGATTCCTGACGGAGGATACAGCGCAGATACTCATCCAGGCTCTAGTCATCTCTTGTTTGGCACTACTGCAACTCCCTCCTTGCCGGTAACCCAGCGGTGACCATCAGGCCTCTGGAGCTTATTCAGAAAGCAGCAGCCCACGTTGGTGTTCAACCGTCCCAAATTCTCCCACACAACTCCCCTTCTGTCCCTTCACTGGCTCCCGGTAGCCGCCCGCATGGAGTTCAAGACCCTGGTGGTCGCCTACCGGGCGGTGAATGGGACAGCCTGTCTTATCTCCAGGTTATGGTCAAGCTACATGTCCCTACCCGTCCCCTCCGATCTGCCACCTCCAGGCGACCCTTCACCCCATCACTCAGAGCCCCCGGCTGCCGATCGAACCGCTCTTGGCTCTTCGCGGTCTTGATTCCTCAGTGGTGGAACGAACTCCCAAAAAAGGTCGGAACTGCGGGGTCGATGCCCATCTTTCGCCTTGAGCTGCAAACATACCTCTTCACCAAGCACTACCCTACTAATCGCACTTAGCCTCCACCCCCCTGCCAAAAAAAAGGATGAAATGAACGTATGTATATTGGTTCTGAGATGGCTATTTGGTTGCGTGGTCACTTGTGACTTCCAACAACTTGTATTTTGGATCTTCGGTGACTGAATTGTACTTCTTGTAAGTCGCTTTGGGTAAAAGCGTCTGCCAAATGACTGGAATGTAATGAGGTCCACTGCCTCCAACAAGATTAAGAACCACTGTCTTAGTGTGTCCAAATGTCAAAAACCAAGTCGGTTTTTGGTTGAATATGAGTTGCAAAGTAAAACAATATTGGATAATTAATTATGTAGTGCTGGAATACAACGTTGTTCCAACATCACACCAACTTCAGGTGTCTCATCACTAGCAACAATAAACCAATCAGATCAGTACGTAGTGCGCTTACCGCCTACACTTTTTGTAATACCGGTGCTGTGCTTCGACATGTTTTTTCATGCGGCCTATATCGCGGTATGTATGAAACTAGACCCATTCGTTGATGTCACGCCATAAAATGCGGTGCACAAAATACGCTGGTCTTCTCTGAAGCGTCCCCGGGGACACTCTTCATCCCCGCGGTCCTCCAAAGCCACCAGAAATGATCAGGTTAACCGTAAATGGCCGCACATCCTTTATGGGAAATTTATTTGAAAGCATGTACCTTAATGAAAGAACCCCTTTTTTTTTTTACTTTTCCCCAAAATAATCATGGCAAGACATACTGATATAGGACTGTAGAATGACAGTTGGCACATTTAAGAGTGTGTGTGGAGAGAAGATTGATCACTCCTGTCGTAGCTGAATTGCTTCAGAGTGCCCAACACGGAGCGCTAATTGATAGAGCTCCTCTGGGCCTCGTTCACGGCGACGGTGGTAGAAGCAGCAGCAGGAGCGAGGGGGTGGAAGCTCTCCAGACTCTGAATATTGCAGAGGACGGGCTGTCGGCGCTCGTTTTTCCGCGGCCGTTGTTACAAGTAGCGTATTTTCTGCACTATAAGGCGCACTGCATTATAAGGCGCATAGAATAGAAGCTACAGCAGTGGCTGGGGTTGCGTTATGCATCCACTACATGGAGCTGCGCTAAAGGGAAGGTCAACAAAACAATCAGATAAGTCAGTCAAACTTTATTAAGAGAATACAAACCGATGTTCTGACAACTCTGTTCGCTCCCAAAACAAGTTATTGCATTCACAATACCGTACGTACCGGTAGCCCTTACCGGTATTTGCGCCGCCTTTCGTTGAAAACAATGTTTTTCCAACTCCATTTGTCAAAGCTTTTCAAAAAAAAACAAAAGAGCATCAAGAAGGACTGCCTCTAAATTTATTGTTCATGTCGCTAGCTAGCGCTGTTGCCTTCATTGGAATAGTTACTGTAGAGACGTTTCTACTTGCCGTTCTCTGTTCGACAACCCACTGTTTGAGTTTACCCTCCAACTGTGGCCATCTCGCTTTGTTTCCTCGGAAACTGTTTACTCTTCTTTACTTTGCGCTGGTCATCTTGTTGACACAAGCTTTTTTGGGAGTTTTTACACATACATGAAATTGGAAATGGAAACGCATCCTTTGGGCAGTCATGTATCCCCACAATCACTGCGCGCTACTTCTACCGGAGAAAATGGAGTTGATGGCTGCTTCCCGTAGTTGCCAGACCTCTTGCGGCTCAATATTGATCCATATATAAGGCGCGCTGGATTATAAGGCGCGCCTTATATATGGATCAATAAAAAACTGTCGTTTTTTTGAGAAGATTCAAGGCTGTCAGGTGCGCCTTATAGTGCGGAAAATCCGGTAATTATCATTGCTATTGTCAAAAGCAGCGACCTATAGATGTTGGGGGGTTCAAAATCTGTTCAAACATCACTTTTTAGATCGGCCTGTGGCTCCAGATGTAGCTCGCTGCTGCTGAAACTCACTTTTAATGGGGGGGGAAAGTTGAGTGCTTCAGGGCGAGAGCAATACCGTAATTTCCAGACTATCGAACGCACCTGACTATAAGCCGCACCGGCTAAAGATAAATAAATGTGTACGCATTTGCGCCCACTTGCATCCTGCCTATTTTTGTTCATTTATTTAATTCTTGTCATTGTTTCGGTTGTCTATTTTCACCCTTACTGTTTTTCCCCTCAGGGTTTTTTTTTTTTTTCCAGTTTCTGCTTCCTATTTATTTGCAGATGTCCTTTTCTTTATCAACACTTAACTTTAATGCTGTTGTGACAAGAATTTCCCCAACGGAGATCAATAAAGTTTCTATTCTAATATAGAAAAGACGCAGGTATCCATGTTGTAACATGAAATACTTATTACACTGAAACATTATTTTAATTCAATACATTCTGGTAACCATTGTCGTCCTGGCTGGTTGGTTAAAAAAAAATCCGTAATTTTCCGTATCATTGTTTAAGCCGTCGCGTTCAAAGCATGTGGAAAAAGTAGCGGTTTGTAATCTGGATATTAGGGTATTTCTTTTCTTGTTTGAGAGAATAGCCGTTAAAAAAATGTACATTTTTGCTTCCCCCTCCTCCATACGTATTCTCCATTATTCCTCAATCCATAAATTTGAGACCGAACCTGAACATATAGTTTCCGTCGCAAAAAAGTTGCAGGCTTATGGTCCAGAAGTTAGGGTACACTTTTTTTTTTTTTTTTTTTTAATTTTCAAATCAAAGTCATTTTTATTACTCAAACAAATGCAAAGACATCGTCCCGTCTTGGTTTTGCCTTCTGGAGCAGGTTGATTCTGCCACCAGATGGCGTTGGAGCACCAACCCAGCCAACGGAATTGTGGGATTTTGAGTCGTTGTGCATAAAATGTGATAAATTAAACCAAACCTGCAAATTAATTCTTTCAAATACATGTTAATTTCGACTAAATCATTTTGACATGCGTGCCTGTTGTTGACAGAGGAAACAATCGCTACTGACCTTATCTGCTCTCAGCGTCGACACTAATTTATTTCGGACAACGGAATATCATGTCCTCGTAACAAAAAAAAAAAATTATTATTTTTTTTTGTCCAAACATGTTAAATATGGGGCTTTTAACCGTTAACGCGGAGTCGCCGCCGCCTCCAACCGCAATGTGAGACAGACTGTTTTTTATTTTCCATTGGAATCCCATTGGGGAGCATATAGTATTAACGGCAGCGTTAGCTTGGTGTTAGCCTCCTGGTGGTTGTGAAACCGCCGTGTTTGTATCGGCGGGGGGGAAAAAAACGGGTCTGCAAGGTCCATAAAGCAGGGATTTCCATCCGACCGAGGTGAAACCATAAATCTGAACGGCTCTCGTGTCAGAAATAAATTCAAGGCGGAATTAGTTATTACTGCAAATGACTGGCGCCGAATGTATTAATTCAATTTTCGGTGTTCGACTCCATTACGTCTCCCCTCTCTTTACCCCCTTCGTTCCCGTCGACACCCGCGGTTCTAGACTCGGAGTCAATACTTCACGTCTCTTTCAGCGTGTTCAATATTTCATGAACAATCATTTGATGGATGCTGATGAGCCGCCCCTTTGCTTCCTGGCTGCAGACTGTTGATGTCTCCGGACCATATTACATATCACAACAAGGGCACTTTCAATGTGCAAAATACATATTTTATTCCCTGTTTATATATTGTTTAGTTATTTTATCGCCTATCTGTATATTGTCTATTTTGTACAGTTTTTGTATTTTCCAGGACTGCAGATGGAAATTAGCTATGAGCTACAACCTGGTACAAACACCTCTGTGCTTAATGTTCACTGTCCTAATAAACTTCTAAACAAACAAACCACGGTTTCTTATTTCGTTTTATCCTTGTTTTCATTCAATTCTCATCCTGTTATTTTTATCCCGTCTCCTCTATTTGTATTCACATTTATTGTAATTTTTGTTCTGTGATGAATGAATGAATTTCCCCGATGGGGATCAATAAAATATTGTATCTTCTTAATGGTGTTAGCATTGATCCAGGACGGTCGCTGCTTGTTGATCATCCCGTTTGAACGCACGATGAAACAACCTCGTGGGTTTTAGCCGGGCTAACAAGTGTTAGCATCCAACAAGTCCAGCTACGATGTGGACGGAGTCTCGCATTCAGTGAATGAAACCTTTCAGAACGCACGTCTGTGGAGGTTCTCCGTCGTCGAGGCTATTTGAAATCCTGTCGTGGCAACTGAACTCGAATTAGCATATTAGCATAACAACGCTCTAAGACCTGGTGTCTGCCGATCAGCTCTTGCATTTCCATAGCAAGCCGCTGTAACCGAGACCCGGCAGCTATATAAGGAAACCTCTTCAAGTGAGGACATACAAGTCCAGTCCCCACGACAAGAAGATTTCCGTGACCTGGATGATTGAGAACCTCCACAAACCTATCGATGGAAAAGAAAAAGTGATGCTAACAGTCGCAGCCTGCGTTTTGTCCATTTTGTATTTCTCGGCTCATTGATGCTAACTTTTTAGGTGTTTGTCCGTTTCAAATGTTGTGAAACCTCACTGTGCTTCACGTTGCCGTGGTTATTGGGCGACTCATCCACTAGCGGGCAGCGCAGAGCTCACAATTCTTATTAATCTTTTTGACTTGAATTTCTTCACTTGAGGACGTTTCCAGTCGTCCCAGAGGCTTCTTCAGTTCTAATGACCCGTAGGAAGTTTTCCAAAGTAACTGCCAGGGTTTTGGGCGGATATTTCAAGTCCAGTTGCCATGTTTTGACAAGAACTCACCATGAGCTGGAAGACTTTTAGTCCCTATTTAAGTTTACTCAAAAATCTATTTTCTTATCCTTGTCTTCATCCTTTTGTCTTATGCATTTTATTGTTGCACTGAAATCCAAGAGGCAGCTTCGGTTTGAATCACCTTCTCCGATAGAAGCGCCGGGTTTTCGAGCGGGTCTGGATTCTGGCGGAGTCTATCTGCAGAAACTAGGCGTAAGGTACGTCGCTATGCTAATGGAGACGTCGTTCGTTGGAACAAAAGACCCGCGATTGGTTTAATCAGAAGCGGTTTCCCATTGGTCGACAGAAGAAGCCTCTCGGATGAGGCGCGAAGTGAAGAAATTCAAGTCCAAGAAGATTGACAAGTTTGCGGAATGCCAGAAATTTTAGCTTTCGCTAACGTGAAACAACGTTTTTTTTTTTTTTTGTTTGTTTTATCGTGCGTGATTCCAGGATTTGTTGATGTAATTTTCCGCAGCTCCATACAGTAAATGTCAGAGCTTCTCTCTGTGTCGAGTGAAGCCAGTAATGAGCCTCTGGCCTTCCGATCGATCGCCTCCTAAACAGGTTTGATGATCAAACCGTCCGGCAGCATCGCCGTGTTGTCAAAGTCCTGCTTGGCTCCGCCTACTTATGTTTGCAGCCTCTCTGACCTTTTGCCTTAATGAAGCCTTTCTCGGCTCCGGCGCCGTTTTCCAGAGCGGAGACGTCACACTAACGAACCTCCGAGGTGGACGTCGGCCTGACCGATGGCTCCGCAAATTTAAAAAAATCTAATTATTTACACGTCCGGGCCGTACAGATCACTTTGAGTAACATTAGACGCGTCCACACGCCAGTAGCAAGTTTTACGGTTTGTTAAAAGAATCAAATTACAACAGCAATTTTACTTGTTTACTTTTAATATACAGGACTGTCTCAGAAAATTAGAATATTGTGATAAAGTTCTTTATCTTCTGTAATGCAATTAAAAAAAAACAACATTTTAATGATATTCCAAAATTTTTGAGTTTTCTTAAGATGTAAGCCATAATCAGCAATATTAAAATAATAAAAGGCTTGCAATATTTCAGTTGATTTGTAATGAAAACAAAAATGTCATACATTCTGGATTCATTACAAATCAACTGAAATATTGCAAGCCTTTTATTATTTTAATATTGCTTATTATGGCTTACATCTTAAGAAAACTCAAAAATCCTAGCTCAAAATAATTAGAATATCATGAAAAAGTAATGTTTGTTTAATTGCATTACAGAAGATAAAGAACTTTATCCCAATATTCTAATTTTCTGTAACTCATTTGGCCAAATGACAGCGTTGATACATTTATTTTGAATGTCAATAAGAACTTGCTCAGGGTCAGATTATTATTATTTTTTTTTTCGCGACAGCTCCAATCCCTTTTGCCATCTTGAGTCTTCATATAATTCCGACAACATTCATATGATTTTTCTGCCGATTGTATCGCTCGAGGTGGTCCGGCATCCAATCAGTCCATACTTTTCCATCAAAAAAACTTGCTTACAATTTTCGCTTCGCCCCATGTTTCGCAGACCTTTCTCACTCGAAAAAGATAAAAAATCTCACACAGTTTCACTACTTGATCTTTTATTTGCACATACTTTGACAGCTGTTCCAACTTAAAAGAACCGCATTTCTTTTTTACTTTGGCGAATGGACGTTTCGCCATGCTAAGGGGTTAGCATGTTAGCATTAGCGTCACTTAACTCCGCCACAATGTTATTGTTGTTGTATGGGCAGAGCACGTGCGCAAGTACCGTCAATGCTGTGATTGGCTGCGTAATTGCATCGTATCGTATGATTGGCTGGACAGCTGTCACTGAGTTACACAGCAAATAGATACAGAAAAAAATGTTTATATATCTAATTTATTTGTAGTGCGCAGATGTGCGGCTAAGAGGGAACATTGTCATATCCGGACTATTGAGCGCACCTGAATAGAAGCTAAAACGGCCAAAAATAAATGTGTATATCAAAAAAATAAACACTAAAATAACATCCTGGATCTGAATGAATGAAATATCGAATGTGCTGACAACAAAATCACACACATTATCAATGGAAATTAAATGTATAAACCCATGGAGGTCTGGATTTGGAGTCACGCTCAAAATTAAATGTAGAAAAACGCACAACAGGTGACGTCTTTAAAAAAAAAATGCCAAAATGAATCCGTGTTGCTTCCTGAGTGGATAGTTTGATTTTTTTTTTTTTTTTTTTTTGAACATTTATTAGAACAAGCAGTATTGTGCACTCCTTACCTCACTTGTTACTAAGACACTTATAGTTTTATCACTTGTTTACTAAGACACTTTATAGTTTCACTGAGACACTTTATAGTTTATTTTTATTTCTAATTCTGCCTTTTTATTATTTATTACTGTTATATTTTCTGTAACTCTGGCACAACGATTTCCTTCGGGATTAATAAAGTTGTTCTTATCTTATTAAGTTCCTTGGCAGTCACACACATTCTTACAAAACCTCATGACAAGATACACATTATACAATATTCTTTATAGGTATAAGTATTTCAGCCATTCATTTTGCAATTCACTTATTTCCTCAATAGCAAGCGAAAAAAACAAACAAAAAAAAAAATTCATTTTAAAATCTCATTTTTTTAAATTTTTTTTTTTACCTCTTCCCAGAATTTCATTAGTTTTTCTGAGCCGTCCCATAAAAAGTGGGAAGAGTCCCCCGTTATGCCACAGCTCCTCCAACACAGGGGGGAACAGAAGAAGCTATCATCAAGGGAGTTTTAAAATATCTTATTCTGAACTCCCTCCAGGTTGGGCTGCTTAAACATTTTTTCCTGGGCATCCAAGAATTCTCCCATTCTCCATCAGCAATCACGGCATTAGATTCAGGAAACAGGTAAAAACGTTTCTCTTTCAGGGCTTTTTACTGCGCTGATGCCCCAGATCAGGTTAGGCAGCAAGTTAGGCTGTGCAGTGTGTGTGTGTGTGTGTGTGTGTCTGTCCAAAAAAAAAAAAAAAAAAAAAAAAAAACCTCACTAACCCAAGCTTACTGTTCTGTATATTTCCTGTGCATCGTGTATTTGCAAGTGTATTTGCAGTCCCTATGTCCTCTATTGTAAGTCGCTTTGGATAAAAGCGTCTGCCAAATGTAATGTAATGTAGATTCCAGTTCCCACTTAGCTTTCACATCCAGTGTAAGGATGAAGTGTCCATGCGTATTTAAACTTGTCATTAAATGCATCCAAAAATACATACTGGCGATGCTTTTTTGTCCTTCTTGGGCTGATCTCTGTCTTGGTCGTCCTCCTGCGCGGGAAAACCATTAGTCGTCTTCTTCGGTGTCGGAATTGAACGACCTGGCGGTAATTTCATCGAGGTTGGATGTTTTTGCGGCACGAAGCTCGTTAGCCTGAAAAAAAATCCATCAAGTTAGCATCGTTGTTTGAGCCGCAAAGCGTGCGAGGGGGGAAAAAAGTTGCAGCTTATAGTTCGGAAATGTTTTCTCTTTTCCTTCCCCATTGTTTCTGATAAAAACACCCCAGCAATTTTTTTTTTTTTTTTTTTTAATTTTGTTTATTTCATCTGATTTCCAGTACACTTGCATGATATGGGGTGATTTATAAGGCGACAAGTCGAATCGTGTTTTCCCTTGATTTCCGTAGGAGCCTGTAGAACGATTGGAGGAGGGAGCGCATCCATGATTTTCACCGGCATTTATCGTTCAAATTTAAAAAAAAAGGACATAAAGAAACAGAGGACGGAGGAGCTACGTTAGCTTCCTTCTATCGATGTCGACTTTTCCCTCTCCGCTTCCGCCAGGAGACGCAAACAAATTTAGACATGAAAAGATCCTTCCATCCATTTTCCATAGTAGCTGCTTATGGACCAGAAATTACGGTACATTACTGTAATTAGTCATTAAATTTCGGTATTCCTCGTTTGAGAATTGATAGCCACTAAAAAAAAAAAAAGGGCGCATTTTTCCTTTTCTCTATTTGCATTCTCCATTACGCCTCCAACCCTTCCCTGAAAACACTGTTTTTGGCCTCGCTGGGTCCTGGATGTGGACTTTTAGCTGCTTCCGTTCAGAAAAGATCCAAAAAAGACTCTGTTCCAAGAAGCGTCCAACTTGAATTTAGTTCCAGGAACTCGCCTCCTCCAAGGGATGCGCTCTAGTGTCGGATTCCAGTGGGTAGTTCGGGACCAAATCAACATGGAGAGCAAAGCACTGGAATAATATTCATAACTTTGGACTGTCAGAAGGCTCGGGGTGTTTTTATCTTCTCTGTCTACTGCTTCGTTGTGTGAAGAACCCCATTAGCCGTTAACTCCGGACTTATTTAAGCCAAAATGTTGATGTTCCTCACTGGATCAGACCAAAAATGATTCCTGTCAAGTGTGGGTTTTTTTTTTGCCAGAAAAGGCAGAATAAACTGTAACCATGCCCCCAAAAACAAAACTTGTGTCCAGGGAACAACTATTCAGGCAATGCTGAACTGGACAAAATCAAACACTGGATTTGATCACTTGCTAAGTTTCTTATGAAAGCAGAGAACAAGTTGTAGCAAAGACACAAACTTGGTAAAATCAACAAACCGTATTCTTTCAAACATTCCCTTTTCCTTGATGGGACCTTGAGAGGTATGGAACATGTACCGTCCATCCATGACCGTCACAGAAGACAGGTGACCAGGATAGTTTTTTTTTAAAAATGCCGCTCTGTAGCTTGTAAATGTATCTGGTAATGGGCCTGACTTGGGAGTCCCACCAAGCACCTATGAGAACCATAAAAAGACCCTGCCTCAGAGACGGAGCTCAAATGATCTGTGGTTCCTGGTTCCTTTGCTGTCCCAAAGCACGAAGAGGCGACCTTGTTCCTGAAAAGGAACTGCAAATAGCGGTGCTTTGAAGTCTGCAAGACGTATCTATAAAAGGGTGTTGCATAGGAGTCCCACCAAGCACCTATGGGAACCATGAAAAGACCCTGCCTCAGAGAAGGAGCTCAAGTGATCCATGTTTCCTGGTTCCTCTCCTGTCCCAAAGCATGAAGAAGCGACCTTGTGGCTGAAAGGGAGCTGCAACAAGTGGCCGTTTGCAGTCTGCAAGACATATCTGTAATAGGGTGTAGCTTCGGATTTCCACCAAGCACCTATGAGAACCATAAAAAGACCCTGCCTCAGAAGGAGCTCAAATGGCTCTTAGTTCCTTTGGTGTCCCAATGCACGAAGAGGCGACCTTGTGACTTAAAAGGAACTGCAACAAGTAGCACCCTGCAGTCTGCAAGACGTATCTGTAAAAGGGTGTAGCATAAGAGTCCCACCAAGCACCTATGGGAACCATAAAAAGACCCTGCCTCAGAGACGGAGCTCAAATGATCTGTGGTTCCTTGTTCCTCTGCTGTCCCAAAGCACGAAAAGGCGACCTTGTTCCTGAAAAGGAACTGCAAAAAGTGGTGCTCTGAAGTCTGCAAGACGTATCTGTAAAAGTGTGTAGCTTCGGAGTTCCACCAAACGCCAATGGGAACCATGAAAAGACCCTGCCTCAGAGAAGGAGCTCAAATGGTTCTTAGTTCCTTTGGTGTCCCAATGCACGAAGAAGCGACCTTGTGACTTAAAAGGAACTGCAACAAGTGGCACTCTGCAGTCCTCAAGGCGCATCCGTAAATGGCCGCAGCAAAGGAGTCCCACCAAGCACCTATGAAACGACCTTGTGACTGCAAAGGACTGCAAGACGTATCTGTAAAAGGGTGTAGCATAGGAGTCCCACCAAGCACCTATTGGAACCATAAAAAGACTCTGCCTCAGAGAAGGAGCTCAAATGATCCATGGTTCCTGGTTCCTCTCCTGTCCCAAAGCACGAAGAAGCGACCTTGTGGCTGAAAAGGAACTGCAACAAGTGGCCTTTCGCAGTCTGCAAGACATATCTGTAAAAGGGTGTAGCTTCGGAGTCCCACCAAACACCTATGGGAACCATTAAAAGACCCTGCCTCAGAAGGAGCTCAAACGGTTCTTAGTCCCTTTGGTGTCCCAATGCACGAAGAAGCGACCTTGTGACTGCAAAGGAACTGCAACAAGTGTCAGTCCGCAGGACACATCTGTAGCTTAGGAGTCCCACCAACCTCCAAGCAGCTACATCAACAGGAAGCTCCTAAAACACCCTGCCTCCAAGCAGCAGCCCAAAACCCTCTCTGGTTCCTCTGCTTCCCGAAAGCAAGACGGAACAGCCTCCTGCCCGATAATAGTTTCGGAACAGCAAAATTCTGCAACCCTTAGTTGGCCGACAGCCGAGTCGGCGGGAACGTCTGGTTCCATCCGTGCTCGTCTGCTTCTGGGCTCCTGGTATTTCTCGGGCCTTTCACCGTCTCAACTAGCGGAGATAATGTTGTCACCAATCCAAGCCGGTTGCTTTCTGAGAAATAAAGTCTCCAGATGGGGGGGATTTGTTAAGCAGTAGTGACAGATTTTCTCCCCTCTTTTGTTTCTACCACGAACACACTCACCCCAAAGTGTCTGCTGCTCAATGATCCGATCGTCCTGCCGAGTTTTTCCTCCGGCAAAGTGGATGTTGATGCGCGGCGTTATCAGTCACCGCGGTTTCGACGGCCAAATGAAGCGGGCGGCGCTCCGGCGGAATTCATTTAGCGGGAGATTCGGCCCCCGGAGGCCGTACACGTCTGGAAATACCGACATGGATCTGCTGACATTTTACATTTGTACGGACGCACGCGTTCCCCAGGACGTTTTCTCATCTCAAAACAAACAGCTGTCATTAGGGATCATTACGCATCCAGCATCTTTCATCCACATCTATTTAGAGCTCAACCTTTTCCGTACAATATGTTCCGTACCGCCGCCGCCGCCGCGACCTATGGGGAGGATAAAAACACCGTCAAACATTTATGTGTAAAATCAGCGAGGGCGCTACCGTCATCAGTCAGATTTACAAACATATGAACCCTACGGAGTAGCTTATTCACCATTTTACTGATAGCAGTTAGCGTGTTTTGTTTAAAATGTATCCGCACTCTTTACATATACAAACTGCAGCATAGAAAAAAGCACATTGAAAAAAAAAACAAACGTAATTATCTCTTACCTTTACTTATAAATGAAGTCCATGCGCCCTTTAGCGGTTTTCCTTTAGCTTAGCATTGTTGACGCTGATGTTGAATCTTTGCTGTTCTTTCAAAGCCAAATCTATCCTGGACATCGCGAATGTTTTTAGCGCGATTTGACTTTGAACGCGAGCGGCCGACCGCTCATGTTTGATTGTCAGAAGTTGAGAAAAGAATGCAGGAAAAGTAGAAAAGGCGTTTTCTTACCGGACATCCACACAGCCGGCCTTTTCGAGTTTACCACTCCGTTTGAAAAGACCGAGTCTTTCGTCTCCTCGTCTGAAGCAAACCCGTTAGCGCCGGCGTCGGTCTTCCCTTACTTATTATCTCCTGCTTCCACTGAAAGTCCAGTTTAGAACATACTTTCCGTTTAGCTATTTAATCCTCCATTTTGGAAATAAAGCCAAGCAAGAGGAAAAAATACCTGGATGGCTGCACTTCACTTGCTAACTGTTTACAGTAGCTTGCTATTGCTATTCTATTATTCTTTAGCCGAGTGGTAAAAAGGCTCCCTGGGATCAGCGGTGCCCCCTAGCATGAGGCACCGTCACTGCGTGCCTCACTTAGCGTGTCTTCGCTCGGCACGAGAAACACGTCACAGTTGTTGACGAAAAAAATTATAAACATCAGCTTAAGTATGTAAATTTAGTTCATATATTAGTGCTCGAAGTGTTTGAAAATTTGAATAGTGACATCCACACAGACAGAAATACGGTCTCAGCCGCATAGCATGGCGGCGCAGTTATTGCGCAATCCATAGCGGGGCTCCGCTGGCTGCCCCGTCACCGCACGGCTCTTCTTCATTTTTAAACGCTAAATGTGATCCCCCCCCCAGCGATTTTGGGGAAAAAAAAAACAACTAAAAATGGTGAAGTTAGGTGGAAAATAACTTGATAGTACAAATCACTGAATAAATAGAACCATTCAAATTATTTTTCATTTTACTTTTTTTTCTTTCCACGATGCCAGGTGAGGCCCGGCCTCCCCCTGCCTCTACTGACTGCACATCACTGTGTAAAATATAGATGAAATAGCATATCGGCTGCCACGGATGCTCCGGCTAATGAGAAGGCCTCCTTCACTTAGGAGGAAATCCCTGCAGGTTCTTAAGGTTCCTTCACCCGCCTCACAGCAAGAAGGTCTCTGGTTTGATTCCAGCAGCGTCCAGATACCAAATGTCTTTCCGGTTGTATGTCTGTAGAAGGGATGCTCACACTTTTTTAGCATGCTAGCTAATTATAAAAGTCGAAATGATCTCAAAACATTGTTTATATGTACAAGTATGTTGATGTACCAATACTGCACAACACAAAATAATTATGTACATTTTTTATTTTGAATGATAGTCCGGACAGTAGCTGATTTTAGCTACACGATGACGTGACTCACCCGGAGCCAAGCTTCGGTCGCGGCTTTCGCTTTTGAAGAAGCATATTTTCCGCGCTATAAGGAACTTAGAAGCCTTTAAATTTCTGAAAAACGACAGTGCGCCTTATTTATAGATCGATATTGAGCTGTAGAAGAAGTAGCGTGCTGTGTATGCTGGGATGTATGACTGCGCAAAGCGTGTATTTTCATTTCCTGTCGTGTGTGTGTGTGTGTTAGTGTGTGTGTGTGTTCGTCGCCAAAGAAGCGGCGCTAAAAACGGTAAACCACTTGTGTGTGTGTGTAGAAAAACCCAAACGCAGAGTTCAAACTCAAGGCGATCCGTCTTAATCGGCCGAAATATTTTTAAGGTGTATATATTTTTAATTAATATTAATTTTTAAAATTAATTCAGCAAGTTTTTTTTTTTTTTTTTGAAGTGGAACAGTTCATTACATATAAAGATTTATATAATTTACCTGTTTACCTCCTTTACATTAAAATAGGGGCTGGCAGCCTTTCACTGCAGCTCAAAGTGGCTTGGGAAAATAAAAGTATTTAATTTAAGTGTATTTTATTTGTGTTTGTTTTTTTTTAATTTTAATTCTAAATTGGAAGATTATTACGATCTTGAAATATTAAAATAAAATTATATTTATCATTTTTCGACGCTCAAAATAAAACCTCACACTCGCAGGAGCGCTAAAACGCCGTCACTTTGTTTGATTTTCAATCTCAGGTTAGCAAATATGGAGAAATGTGAGAAAAGAAAAATATCTGATGAAAATAGAATATTTATTTATTTTAGACGTCAAAAAGTGATTGCGGTTAATGTCTTTATCCGACTCATGGATGAGGGGTTGAATGGTTTTACGCCCCTGGTATTGATAATGAATCGGTGAATGAATGTAGCAGAGTTCTTACAAATAAAGTATTGCGAGAAAATCCCCGAGGTTTGTACAAAGATCTCTGATGCAATGTTTCTTTTTTTTTTTTTTTTTTTGTTATGGATCTGGAGAAAGCCTTTCAAACGCGTTACATGAATGAACAATTTCTATTGAAAAACTGATTTTGAACAGCAGCAAATTTGTAAGAATCTCACCTTTAAACTCCATGAATTCAAATTCCAGACCGAACGTTCACCTCGGCGTGAGAGAGAGGATATGAAGCTACTTGTTGTGAGAGACGAGGATCCGGGGAGGTCAGATAGAGAACGTTGAGGCCGAAGGAGAAGAAGTTGTCCATGCTGTTAGCGAGGCGGTTGCGTTGCATGAAGCGGGAACACCAAGTAGATCCTGCCACAAAGTCATTTATATTCATCGCCATGGCAACTACCTGGGCGTAGAGACGTAAGTGTTGACAAGCCTCTCCCAGCTGCATGTTGCCAAACTGCCTATTTGTGAACTTGTTCCTCTAGCTTTGGCTACCTAGCATTTAGCCCGCGATTAGCTTTTTTTGGTTTTCTTCATTGCAGTTAGAGCAGGGGTGCCCAAACTTTTTTGCCTTTAAAAATGCTGAATATTATATTTAATTGTATATCTACTGAGTATACTTAACACAATAATTGTTTGGGGATCTTGCATAACTGCTTGAAACCCTTACGGCACACGTCAACAGAGTACTTTTTTGGTAAATACCTTATTCTAGAGTCCAGCAGCAAGTTAGTCGTGAGGAAAATGACAGCCGGGATTTTAGTTCCTTCGCCTTCTCGGCTCTCTTTTCGGGGGGAAGTCGGCGTCGTCGTTTTTACGAACGGTCTGAAAAAGCCGCTCCGCGTTTTCCCTGTTTCGGTATAGCGACGGCAGACCGGCAGATGAGGCGAACGCACTTTGAAAATGACGTAGTAAAATAAAAAAAGTCCAACTCCCATTCCTTTAAGGATACGTTTTAGTCTTTCTACTTGGTAAAAAGGCTCCCCCCACTCATTTTTATACCCATAAGTTTCGGAGATATAAATCGGAAGCTAACGTGCTAGCTCGCTAGAACGCGCTATAATGTGCCCATGCGCAGTGACGCCTGTGTCAGAACAGACCGACTGTCAGTCAAATGACAAATTTCATATTATTCGCATTTTATTGTTTCCAAATGTTGTTCTTATTGTTCATATTGTTGTTCTTTTTCTTATTTTAATGCCACGCGATCAACTAACAATACCTTTGCGATCGACCGGTAGAGTCCGAACTTTCGATTACCTTTTTTTCGGCTTGTGATCTGCAGTATAGGACTTTCTTTTTGGGAGCATTTGTATTCTCAGTTGTATTTACAAGTTGATTTTTCGATATTCAGCGGTACAGGAACAGAGCGGGCCTTCGTGGCTGTCAGTGTGAAAATAACGAACATGTGAAATTATATATTTTATATCTAATGAGTACAAAGTCGCAGGACCGGCCGAACCCGAATCACAGTCCGAAAAATACGGAGAATCAACAAACTATCATTTTAATGATCCGAGGTCTCGAGTGTCTGCGGTTACGGCAAATTACAGTCTTGTCGGAGTATGTTTTCATAAAAACATCGGCTTTTATAAAGTTCCCCGCCTGCTGACAGGCTGCGTTCCCGTCGGAGCAGATATTTCTGCAAATCTTGGAGTTCTCGTTCTCGTGCCGGCGCCGCAGGAGGTCTCATTTTCCCCACCGACTGTCAAGGCGACTTGTATGCTCTCAGATAACTGCGCCGTTTTCTGGCGCCCGTTTCCTCATTATTCCGACGCCTTTTCCGTTCAGTCTGTGTGTGTGTTACCGGAGATACCCGGGACCCACTTTGTTGAACACACACCCTTTATTTAACCGCAGCCAGCGACCAGGTTTGGATAATTCCAAACAGAGCAAAGTAAGCGGTTGACACTGTGTTCACTCTTCTGTAGACGACGGCCATGCTATTCTTTTATAAGCTACTTTATAAGTATTTATTTCCGACTTATTTTGACGCACTCCACCCTTCAAAGCGCCACGTCCTTCCAACCTTCTGGGACTGATGTTATTTCCGGGGATCCCATCGGCATTCATGACGAGGGCACGACAAGGTTCGGTAGTCCTTGATGCTTCTTCACGTGGGCCAGAACCGTCATGTGATGACTTCCGGAAATCCAGGAAACGGAGCCGAAGGCAGCGGAGATGAAGATGTTGGGGTTCTCTTTCGGGCCGGACGATCAGGAGCTCTTGTCAGATGTTCTTGAGGTCAGACTGAGATGGTTTGGACATGGTTGGAGGTTGGAGCTGCCAGGCCCAAGACCAGAGAGGAGCTTAAGGGATGGTTGGAAAAAGTTGGTTTGTGTGTGAGGAAGGGAGCAGCTAGAAGAAGTTCACCGGCACAAACATCGGTAGAACATCTTGTACTTTTGACATTTCATATCAAACTCCGTTCCTTAGAGCAGCTAGAAGAAGTTCACCGGCACAAACATCGGTAGAACATCTTGTACTTTTGACATTTCATATCAAACTCCGTTCCTTACTTAACGTAAGAAGTTAAACGTGTCGCCCAATAGCAGCACTGATTGCGGTATTGTGCCATCGGATGGAAGCATACAAGTCAAAGAAGGGGCAAGGGAGTGTCCGAGCACAAGGAGCAGAAAAGACCAAGATGTCGCGTCTCCGTTTGAGGATAATTATTTGAAAACTACAAATATGGTGGTCAAACCCTGCATCCAACAGTCCAAACGGCATTGACCGAAAATCACGCTTTCACTTGATAGGCGTATTTTCCTTTTGAATTTTGATCATTTTCTAGAAAGTCCTTCTGATTTATCGCTCCCGGCGTTCGTCACGAGGTTTCTCCCGGACCTCTTTGCAGTTTGATAGAATTACAACGATGTCGGGAAGTGCGAGGAGGAGCTCAGCCGCAGGAAAGCGACGGTTACTCTTCGCCGTGAGGAAAAAGTTAATCCCGTTTCGAAAGACCTTGAATTTGCTCCTTATCGGACGGCTGGCAATAACGCCGGCAGTGTTTACACGTGAACCCCCCCCCCCTGCTAATATAATCTGCAAACAAAACCGGAAATCCCATCTGATTTTAGTGTCCGTCACAGCCGCTGCCGATCCGACTCGTCGTCGGTGTCAACTTCCGCAAAACCGTAATTGGATTTTATCCTCAAGCTGCGGAAAATTCACGAAACTTGCAATGAAATGTGTGTGTTGTTCCCTTCCTAACCGTCATACTTAGATTAAAACTTTAACCGACGCCGATCAGCTGCTGCTCTCTCATGCCGTCAAATATCATGTCTGTGGAGGTTCTCCGTCATCCAGGTCCTGGTGAAAGTCTTGTCGAAATCTTCTCGTCGTGGCAACCGGACTTGAATTTCTTCGCTTGAAGACGTTTCGGCTCTCGTCCGAGAGGCTTCTTCACCTCTAAAGACGCGTGGGGAGTCTCCAAATATAACTGCCAGGGTTTTGGGCGGGTCTAGGTTGCGCTAATTTGTAATGTAAATCGGCAGAAACTACATCTAAAGGGTGTTGTTATGCTAACAAATGTTATGCTAATATGCTAATTCAGGTCCAGTCGCTGCAAGAATTCACCGCGACCTCCGCAGACACGTCCTTTTTGAAGTTGATTAAAAAAATTAGACATCGAGAAAAATATCTTTTTATTCTTGGCGTCTTCGTCCTTTTAATTGTCTCATTTATACGAGGATTTCGACATTGGTCCGTATCTGCGCGCGCTTTAATACTTAACACCTCATTGTTTACCGTTTAATGTAAAAGCGCATTTTACCGCTAATTTGCACTCCATCTTCTGACGCTTATCCAAAGTCAGGAACCCGGGAACCCCAGACTTTCCCCTCCCGAGCCACATGGTCCAACTCTGTCGCCGCTTTCCAAAATACGACCGTTGAAGTTTTCCTTTTCACCGGAGGGAGCGCAACCGAAGGCTTCAACTCAGAACTGTCCGAGATAATGATGGCTACTTTAATTTGAAAGCAGTGACCGAGGGCGGTTTCAGCGTGGAGGGAATGCTAACCGCTAATCGCAACACGCCACGCGTTGTGTACATTCGGCGTTGCAATTTGGCGTTGGTGCAACTTTTTTTGATCACTTTTGGATCACTTTGATGAAAAAAGTGATCCAAAAAAATGTATTTTACATCGAGTACAGAAAAATTATTCTTCAAACATTCCTCAGATGTTTACCAAAACGTGTTACTGTGGCACCATTTTTAAGCTATGCTATAGTTAGCATAGTTTCTGTGAAGGGTGGCGGGTTATCCACGTCCAGGACATTTAAAGATCATATGAATAAATGTTTGGGAAAAACACAAAAACCCCCACACAAAGAGTGCTCCAAAACTTAAGAATTTATTTAACAAAAAATGTTTTATAGCAAACATACGCTATTCTTCAGATTCTTACCAATATATATATATATATATATATATATATAATTTGTTATTGTGGGGCCATTTTCAAAGAGACATAATGTATCAAATATAACATTTTAACATTATCTTCATCTTGTTTCACAAACAAGCCCAAGAAACGGATACAGATATGGAAGTTAACATTATTGGTGGGAGGTTTTGAGCATACAATATACAGGACTGTCTCGGAAAATTAGAATATTGTGATAAAGTTCTTTATCTTCTGTAATGCAATTACAAAAGCAAAAATGTCATACATTTTTGATTCATTACAAATCGACTGAAATATTGCAAGCCTTTTATTATTTTGATATTGCTGAGTATGGCTTACATCTTAAGAAAACACAAAAATCCTACCTCAAAATAATTATAATATGAAAAAGTAGTATTTGTTTTTTTAATTGCATTACAGAAGATAAAGATCTTTATCACAATATTCTAATTTTCTAACACAGTCCTGTACAGTGTACCTTGAACTTCAGCAAAGATGTGATCATCTGTTTATCATTATAAACCTGCCTGCACTTTCATCTGCACTTTCTGCTTTTCTGGCGTTTATTTCTTCAGAAAAATCGTGATAGCCAGTTGTCGCCTCTGATTTTTTTTCGCTGGTTGAAAACGGTTTTATGAAAATGTTGATCAACTTACAAAAATGGACCATATCATCATCCCAGGAGATCTCGTTTTTTATTTATTTCATAAAATTAATTGTAGTTTAATTTTACACCTTTTTTTTTTCTTCTTAGGTCAGAATTAAGCTATTTCATCCGCAAAAAAAAATTCAAATACCACAAAATGCCAAAGAACGATAAATCCGGCAAAGAAAAAAAAAAAAAAAATTCCGTTGGATTTATTATCTGTGTCTGAACAATCTTTATTTTGAAAAATCTTTTATTTTGAAAAAAGACCGGAATCTCTCAGTTCTATGTTGGTCACTTGAGCTCCAAAAATGTAACCCACAAGCTAGCAAGATGAGTAAAAAAAATCAGATGTCAGACGGAAAGTTTCTTTTCGAAGGGGAAAAGGTCTAGTGAAGAGACAGAAGAGCCTAAAACATCCAAGAAATAAAAAGATTTTAACAAAAAATACCAGCAGTTGAAATGTGGATTTATGAGGCCTTCATGAAGGCCTTTATTTATACTCATGTTATGTTGCCGCCGCAATGCTACGAGGAAGCTGCTAATAAAGTTGCATAGGAGTTCACAGTGGATTCACGTTTACTATTATAGTCGCAATATAAACAATCTACGTGTACCCCTCCCGGTCCGCGGTAAAATTGTCAAGCATCGACCGGCCTGCGGAGATAAAAAGGTTGGGGAACACTGATATAGAGTACATACAAGGGAGGAAGAACTAGACAAACAGAGCCGACAGAACATGGCAAGGACGACGAAGGACAAGGTCAAATATCAAAATCCTCATTTGTTCCCCCAGAAAAGTTCCCGTTTTAAAAGGATGGATTTGTTTTTCAAACCTCTGTTTTAGGGGTGGAGGCATACTTGCTCCCGGGGTTGTCGTCCTCGGAGTTTCCCCTCCGAGACCCTTGGCAAGAGGGCCTCTTTTTCCTTTTCCCTTTTCTGCGCACTTCCGCCCCATAGCGAGGGGTCTCTCTTTGTGGAGTCTCTACATTCCCAAAACATTCAGGAAGTTCATTGTAAGCTTGTAACCCCTTGGAGTCCCTCGGAATTAATGAATGTCCTACTCGTACCCCTTCTCACTTGTACAGCACTCAGACGGAGTGGTAGTACTCTTTGAATATATTTATTCTTATTAAAAGCTGCTGTACGCAGAGTTCACCGACAACGTCGCCATCTTTCTGATATCAGACGCCTTTGTCTCCGGTTACGGTCCAATATCCTGTTCCTATTTTGTCGGCTCACGTCGGCACTAATTGTATCTCGTGATCTCTTATCGCCGTGTCCTTTAACCTCTCCTTCAACCCTCTCCAGCTGATGTTTACATTTTTTTCCCCTCCTATAAAACCCAGACCGTTACGTGTTTGTCAGACTTATTGCTGTTTTTTGGAAGTCCGTTTCGATCAATCGCCGACCCCAAGACCCTTTATTCTTAATTTCACACGGCCGAGGAACCCTGTCTCCACGGAGACAAGGCGGGAAGTGTGATGGTTATGTAAGGCGACACACACACACACACACACACACACACACACTCCCAACAGACTTGTCGGTGGTTGGAGCGAGAAATGATCACAGATCAATTAATCAGTTTTCTCAGCCACCGTCTTTTTTTTTGCGCCCGTTGTCGTCGGTTCGGTAGGATCACGTTTGGCCCGATGAGCGGGACGGCGTTTTGACGGATTCGTCGGATTCCCCTGAGAATTATGGGGGATTATTTTGATCACACAACAGAGACCCAACGTTTCTCTGGAAATACACTGATACGACATGAAAACAATTTTGATAGATGGCTAAACTTGGGTGGACACTCTATTTCAAAGAAGCGTGGATCTACAGTCTACCGATCGTTGTCTTTTCCTTCGGGCGCCTCCATTCGGCCAATCACAAGCCTCCATGTAGCCATGTAGCATCCTCTTCTCTTTCGCTCCATCCATAAATCTCCTCCCTGGTCTTAGTAGAGGCGAAAGACTCAAAGGCAGAGATGTCAAACTCTGGCCCGCGGGCCATTTTTGGCCCGCAGTGTAAGTATATTTGGCCGGTGAAGCCAACTAGCCCGCCGGTATTCTAGCCTACAAATCCCAGAATACTCTGCTGGTGTTTGGCCGAGAAAATCATGACAGGTCCCGTAATTCACCCTCTCCTCTGTTGACAGTAGTCATAGCGCCCTTATGCTAATAACAGCACCCTGCTACCCTTCTGAAAAATAGCGACAAGAACGGCAGAAAACAGGAGCTTCCTGGACAGTTGGGAGGCAGACATGTTTACGCATAAAAAAAACAGATGTTTGTTTTGTATGTTGAGCCAATTTGGCTAGAACCAAGGAGTACAACATTAGACGACACTATGAAACAAGGACCTGGACATGGCTCAGTGGTGCCAGGGATTAGAAGAGATGAGAAGAGGTTTGGCTGCATGGTTATATTTTGTATAGTATTAAGCTTTGCTTCCTCCTCGTTTCCAAAGAGAACCTCCATATCTTCCTCTCTGCTACTTCCTGTGTTTCTGAACCATGAGAACATGACCTCCGTCTTCTAAACCTTTCTTTTTATCCTTGCCGATACTGTCTTATCACCCCTGACGCTTCCCTCCACCTGTTTTCAAACCTGCTTGAATGCATTTCTTCTCTTCTCTCTTCCATCCTCTCCATTGCTCTGGACTGTTGACCCAAAGTACTTCAAATCCTCCTCCTTCTTTATCTCCGCTCCCTGTAGCCTCACTGTTCCACTGGGATCCCTTGCATTCATGCGCATATATTCTCTCTTGTTGTGGCTGTCCTTATTTTCTTTCCTCTCCAGAGTATACGTCACCCACCCTCCAGCTCTCGCTGCAGATCACAGTGTCATCTGCAAACTTTGTACTCCAGACAGGCTCAAAGTTGATCCCTGATGTTCTCCCGCCTCCAGCTTGAACTCCTCCGTTCCACCTATAGCACAGCTCACCACTTTTGCACAGCGGGCATACATGTCCTGCACCAGTCGAGCATACTTCTTTGCCACTCCAGACCTCCTTATACACACATTTATAGGCGTTTAAGTTTGTCATGTGCAGTGTGGAAACCTTTTTCCCTGAACAATGACATTTTTCTGTGTGCAGTGCATTTTGATATGTATTACCAATAAAGAGGTTGTATAAAAATTATTATAAAAATTAACAGTGTAGGTAGAGCAATTTAAATAATTGAGTGCAACTCACAAAGTGCATGTGCAGGGAGGCGTGTGGTTTAAATGGCAGTAGTTTTGTGTGCAGAAAAAGAAGTGAACTGTTTAGGGAGTCTGATGGCAGTCGCGTTAAGATCACATTTTATTCATCCATTAACCATTTTATTTATGCAATTCATAGCTTGCCCATTTGATGCCCTTCAGTTCTTTCCAAATCATAAATCTTTCTTCAACATTGTCGTCTCGTTCGCTGAAATTTTTGTATGCATGCGATCAAACGGCGTGGATCGCAACGCCCCAAAGGTACCGTGTATCTGAGAACTGTTAAGTACTTATTCGATAATACTTTATTGATCCCCGTTGGGGAAATTCATTTGTCATACCAGCAAAACAATAAATATGAATATACAGTGATTCCTCGCTATAAGGCAGTTTACTTTTCACGGTTTCGCTACTTCACGGATTTGCATGGTGCATTGTGTTCTGCATTCTGATTGGCTAAAAAGTCACTCCGCTTCTTCCCTACCTGTGCGTCAATAACGTTGCAGTTTGATATGTACCAGTGCGTAAAACAGCTTGCCGAATTTACATTACGTACGTGCAAATTCTCTCGCAATTTCGAGTTTCTGTAAAACCCATAATGTTGACAAAACGCTCTGGACCGACAAGAGGGCCCAAAAGGCAGCGGAAGATGCTATCTATCGCAGATAAAGTTAAACTTCTGGACATGCTAAGGGAAGGTAAAAGCTATGCGGCTGTAGGTCGGCATTACGGAATTAATGAATCTTCCGTTCGTTCCATAAAGAAGGAAGAAAAAAACATAAGGACGACAGCAGCGATGTATAACAGAGTATTTAATTGTGTAATAATTGAAAAAAAAAAATAAAGGTTTCTACCTCACGGACTTTGCCTATCACGGGTTCTTTTTGGAACGTAACCCCCGCGAAAAACAAGGGTTTTACTGTAAGTACAAAGAAGGCAATTAGAAGGATGAAGACAATAAGGATAAAAAAATATCTTTTTCTCCCTCAATTTTTTTAAATAAACTTAATTAAGGATATATGTGTGGAAGTTCATAGTCATCCAGGTCCTGGTGAATTCTTGTCGTAGCAACTGGACTTAGATTAGCATCGTAGCATATTAGCATAACAACCCCCTTAGACCTAGTTTCTGCCGATCAACTGTCCCATTTACATAACAGGCCAAACCTGGACCCACCCAAACGCTTGTTATGCAAATAGCATAGAGTTGTTTGGCAGAAACTCGGTTGAAGGGGGTTTTTGATGCTAACGGGGGCGTCGTTGGATGGGGACGAAGGTACAACTTTTGGGGATTTACCTGGATTAGACTGTGAAGACCCTGGCAGTTAAAGAGGGAAACTCCCCACAGGTTATTAAAACTGACGGAGCCTCTCAGATGAGGGGTGGAACATCTTCAAGTGAAGAAATTCAAGTCCCGTTGCCACAACAAGAAGATTTCATTTGCCAAAAGAGGTGCAGCGTACGGTATTCCCAAAACCTGTGTGTGTGTTCTCTATTTCCGCATATTTGCCAACATCCTTTTATAAGAGCAAGTGCCCCTTTTTTTCGGGTGAAATGAATAAGATGATTGGGATTTTTCCGCGCCACCCGAACCCCTTCCATGTTTCTGAGCTAGCAGCTGTGTGTTGCACCGAGGGCGCATTTGTGTCGTTTTTCTGTTTCCGGAGATGAAACTGTCGAGGACTCGCTTGCTTTCCTGAATGAAAATTATTTTTAATTTAGATCTTTTTCCATCCCTTTGGTGTTCATTTAATAAAAATTGCACTATTGCTGCTATTTAACCTCGCAGGCAGCGCTAAAGCTAAGCGAGGCCGCGACTCACAGAACGTCTCCAACGCCGGTTAGCCTTTTTTTGGGGAGTTCAATCCGTGACTGCGGGGCCGAAAACGCTTTGAGCACAATATCATCCACTGTCAAACTGCGACCGGACGGGGATTAGAGTGCCTGGCGTGAACATGTTTCGCATTAAAATGGATCTCTCAAGCAGCCGAAGCCAGATCCCAGTTTGATGACCCCCCGCCCCGCGCTAACCAACACATTAAACTTTAAAACGAGGCCGCTGTAACTTCGCCCGTCAGTCAGGGTTTGGATACAACTCCGGACTAATGCAAGACGGACTGGTTCGGACTGTTAATTAAATATTGAACCTCAGACGTTAATGCGTGCATTTAATAATGAATGTTGCTTACTTAAATGGATTCGCGTTTCCCCTTTTGCACCTCGGTGGCTCTCGATGAAACTCCAAGCCTGGGAGGTGGATGAACATTTATTTACAAAAAAAAAAAAAAAAAAAAAAAAAAGCCATCTTTTTACCAGGCATTTTTAACAAATAGTATGTCATGTTTGGCATGGGGCTAACGTGCTAATGCTACTATGCTAACATGCGTGTTCTAACAATCTCCACCGGTTTGGTTTTGTAGTTCAAATCGAAAAAAAATCGTTTCAAACTACACTGCTCAAAAAAATAAAGGGAACACTTGAAAAACACATCCTAGATCTAAATGAATGAAATATTCTTATGAAATACTTTGCTCTTTACACAGTTGAATGTGCTGACAACAAAATCACACAAAAATGATCAATGGAAATCAATTGTATCAACCCATGGAGGTCTGGATTAGGAATCACACTCAACATTAAAGTGTAAAAACAAACTCCAGGCTGATCCAACTTTGATGTAATGTCCTTAAAACAAGTCCAAATGAATCTGTGTTGCTTCCTGAGTGGACACTACGATTTCACACAAGTGTGATTGACTTGGAGTTACATTGTGTTGTTCAAGTGTTCCCTTTATTTTTTTGAGCAGTATATTTGGGATTGCAGTAAGTAAAGCTTGACGGATAACTGTCGGCGAATCGACCGTCTTCGCTCAAATCCCCCAACGAGATCCTCCAGAACCTCGACATCTTCATCCCCGCCGCCTCCGTCTTCTACCTCTTTTCCTTTCCAACGGCTGGTCAGGATTTATCCTCTTCCCCCCCCCCGCCGTCGCAGAATATCCCGGCGTTGCGGTTGCCTCCGTGCCTGCCGTGTCATCTTTGATGTCCGTAACACGATTCTTGTCCTTCCTGTTTTTTTTTTTTCCATCTTTTTTTTTTTTTAAACCTGGCCTGGCGGCGAGATTTGAGCACGTCTCGTTTCAATCTTCCTCTCCATCTGGCCCCTGCTTCCTATCTGAGGTCCACAGGCCTCTTCCTGTCAAACCAATCAGGGAGTTTTACCTCACAAGGGCAAGTTTCACTATGAGGCTTTGCCAAAAGGTTTTTTTTTTTTTGTTGTTGTTGTTGTTGTTGCTTTCGCATGTCGGCAGTGACACGAGTCCCGGCACTAAATCGTGCTTTCCAAATTCTGACCTGCTCTTCTGTCACATGCGCCCGTTTACTCCACCAATATTTTTGGAGCTCCTTCGAGATATTTTAGGTGACAAGTGCTTCCGTGTTAACTTCCGTGTTCTGTTTCAGATAATAACAAACATAGTGGCAGTATTTGCTGTTTTTACTGCGAAAAATGAGCGCACAATAGCGTTATATCTATAAAACGCGAATTGACATTTGTGCCTATTTGTGCTTTGGACCAAACAAGACAGCTTGTTTTGAATTCCCGACGGGAGACCTTTTTCCTTCTGTTGGTGCTCGATATTTGAAAAAAGAAAATGTTACGGAGCACAGGTGCACATTAAAACTGCTTTATTTTTTTATTTTTTGGCACCAGCACATCACGGATTGAAGAGTATGTTATGTCAACCCGGAGAAAACCTTTCAAACATCTCGCTAACAAGGTTGGCCCGTACAAGCCATCGGTTAACATGAACAAGAGCTCTGGAATCATTTGATTCAATTAAAGCCTTACTTGCGCCTGAGGGGAAGGAGCCGGTTGCCGGCGGTTCGTCGTCGAGAGCCAGTGTACAATTAACACTCACAGATGGATCCCTCCGTCTCCAGCTGGAGAGGTTTCAAGTTATTTGTTTTGCACCCTCGCACCAACCGGTCCAATCATTTCTTTTTGTTTATTGAAGCGCGAGTGTTTATGTAAAGCACCAGTGGAGGAGGCTTGGAAAATATGGCGTCTCCTACGTGGGTTTTTATCGCTCAAGTTATCATGTTTGTGCGGAGGTGCCAAAAAAGATCTTCTGCTATCGTTTGTCCGTCTGGGCACTGTCTGAAGTGGTGGTCAGTGATACTGGGACTCCTCTGGGGAGCTTCCTCCTTTTCACCTTGTACACCACCGACTTCCGGTACAACACAGAGTCGCGCTGCTTACAGAAATTCTCGGACGACCCGGCTGTCGTAGGGTGTAGAAAAGGGGGTCTACGAGACGCTGGTAGCAAGACTTGTAGACTGGACTGGACGAGTCAAGTGGTGGAGATGGTTGTGGACTTTAGATTCCTGGTTGTCGTGATTGACAACAGACTGGACACTGAGATCCAACACCGAATTAGTGTCCAGGAAAGGAAGGGGCGGACGCTGGTAGCAAGACTTGTAGACTGGACTGGACAAGTGAGGTGGTGGAGATGGTTGTGGGCTTTAGATTCCTGGATGTCGTGATTGACAACAGACTGGACACTGAGATCCAACACTGAATTAGTGTCCAGGAAAGGAAGGGGCGGACGCTGGTAGCAAGACTTGTAGACTGGACGAGTCTGGTTGTGGAGATAGTTGAGGACTTTAGATTCCTTGTTGTCGTGATTGACAACAGACTGGACACTAAGATCCAACACCGAATTAGTGTCCAGGAAAGGAAGGGGCGGACGCTGGTAGCAAGACTTGTAGACTGGACTGGACAAGTGAGGTGGTGGAGATGGTTGTGGGCTTTAGATTCCTGGATGTCGTGATTGACAACAGACTGGAAACTGAGATCCAACACTGAATTAGTGTCCAGGAAAGGAAGGGGCGGACGCTGGTAGCAAGACTTGTAGACTGGACGAGTCTGGTTGTGGAGATAGTTGAGGACTTTAGATTCCTTGTTGTCGTGATTGACAACAGACTGGACACTAAGATCCAACACCGAATTAGTGTCCAGGAAAGGAAGGAGCGGACTCTGGTAGCAAGACTTGTAGACTGGACTGGACGAGTGAAGTGGTGGAGATGGTTGTGGACTTTAGATTCCTGGATGTCGTGATTGACAACAGACTGGACACTGAGATCCAACACCGAATTGGTGCCCAGGAAAGGACGGAGCGGATTGTACTTCCTTAGGAAGTTCAGCCACGGTTCAGCCCTCCAGGACTTTGCTTCCTGAAGCTGAATGTGAGCAAGACTAATGACATGATCATCATGTTCTCCATGAGGGAATCACCACCAGTTGAAAGAGTGAAGGAGTACAATGTGATGTTACACTGTGTTCCCTTTTATTTTGAAAAAAAAAAGCTGCTTGGGGACATATACATTTTTTTTTCTGATTGTGAATGTTTGCAGCAAGATGTTGGAGATCTTTTATAAATTGTTCTCTTCGGTATCTTTTTTGGCGACTGTCTGTTGGGAGAGCAGCATCTGAACCAGAGACTCCTACAGACCAGACGAGTCATCAGGAGAGCTTTCTCCGTGATTTGGTCTCAGGGTGGAGAACTTTGGTAGAAAAGAGGATGCTTAAGAAACTCGTCCATAATTGACGACCTGAACCACCCCCTCCGCCTCTCACTGGATAGACGGCGGAGCAGCTTCTCCGGCAGTTACAACTCCGCTGTCCAACAGAAAGATACAGGACATGTAGCTCCTGTTATAACCCTGTACAATAACTCATGAATCCTTTGATGTTGATGTGAAGCTCCGCCTTGACTTTACGAAACCTTTTAATTTATTTAAGGTGGTTTGACAGAAGGATGCAAACATTTTTTTAGCGCTTCTGCCTCCCGACTGGGAGGTCCCCGGTTCAATTGTGACCGCAATCCCCAGGTTCCACCCAAAGTCCCCCCCCAAAAAAAAAAAAATACAAGAGGTTCACTGGTTAAATCGTCCAGACATGTGAAGGATGGGGTAATTGCTTGAATTTTCTTTATTTCTTTATGTCCTTAAATTTGCCCCTAAAATCGCCCAATGATCGGTACAGGGTAAACCCCGTCTCTCGACCAATCACAGCTGAGCTCAAACCTCCTTAAACTACCTCCTGGAAACTCTCGGAGCCGTATAAAGTGTTACCGCGCTACTTCACTTTAACACTTTGCTCATTATTTATTCCCGTACATTGGTAAATATGGAGAGACTTTAATTTTTTATTTTCATTTTTTATTTTATTTATTTTTTATTATATATTATTTTATTATATTTATTATACTCCCTACTTTTGCACCTCGGTGTATTTATTTTTTACTTATTTTTGGCTAGCTTGTCGCTATGTTGTCCTTGTATGTCCTGCTGCTGCTGCTAAACAATTTCCCAAGCATGGGATCATGAAAGTACATCTTATGTCATCAGACCTGCAAACCAAGTAGCCTGTGACTGTTTTGTCGCATAAAAATGTTCATCTCGCCCTCTTCTCAGCTTTGACTTTTGCTAACACGGTGATAGCCACGCGTCTTATCCCGTCATCAGCCCAGAATTGTATCTTTATTTTATATTCTACCTTTTGCTTTTCCGAACACTTCACAGAGCAAGAGTCGGCCGCGCGCTGAGGCGCTAACAAAAACGTCAACGAATGCTAACCGATTAACCGGCATCGTGATTGGACGAGCTGCGTCGGCGGCCGACCGTTCACGTAGCACAGCGCTAACAATTGTAGCGCGACTGTATTAGTGTCCCGCCAGGACTGTCGGTGTCTCTTTTGAACTCGTTCCGAAGTCCTCGCTAATTGCACTGCGTCGTGTTTCACGGCAGCGTCCCGTCTTTGCATCACCTTGTTTTGACTTTCTGCGCTAACCGTCCTCCTCCACGCTTCTTTACTGTAAACGATCAGCCCTTTCTTGTCGTTTTTGTCTTCATCCACGTCCCGCTATCGGCTCCTCTTTCGCCCCTCGCATCGGCCCTCCGATCAGATCTTCATCGCAAAGGCGTTTTCCGCAGAGCGCCGCAGGAATCATGTATTCCCGGCTTCGTCTCGGGGCTTTGCAAGCGTTTGGCGCCGACGTTGATATGGATCGGGTGTCTGTAGATATTCGGCGTTTAAGCGGAGACATCGGATGTTCTTTCTCATCGTAGCGACCGAAACGCGGGAAAATATTCCACATTTGATTGTTGTGAGAGTTTGAAAAAATACATTAATAGGAAAGCTTCTTGTGGAAATCATCTTGTCGTGGCAACCGGACTAGAATTTTGTTTGTCATAGCGGCGCGACAAAGACAATAAATATGGATATAAATATAAATAAGAGACAATTAAAAGGATGAAGACAACAAGGATAAAAGCTTAGTATTTTTCTCTATCTCAATTTTTTTAATAAACTTGAAAAATGACTTATCTGTGGAGGGCTCTCAGTCATCCAGGTCAATTCTTGTCGAAATCTTGGCGTCGTAACTGGACTTGAGTTAGCATATTAGCATAACAACCCCCTTAGACGTAGTTTCTGCAGATCAACTCTTCCATTTACTCAACGAGCCACCATAACCTGGACCCGCCTGAAATTTGCATTTTGTCCATTTCGTTTTACTTTTCTTATTGATGCTAACTCTATTTAGGTATAAAACATCACTACGTGCTTAATGTTGCTATAATTGTTGAGCAATGCTACCACTAGGGGGCAGCGTAGAGTTCACTTCCTTGATACGGTCCAGACAATAACAAACATGGCTGGGAGCTAGCGCAAAGGTACATCGTAAGAAAGTGACCAACACCATGTTGTCCTCCTCTTGTCGAGCATACCGAGCAACTCCCTGTTGTTGGAGTTGCATTAATATCCACGAAAACGTCGGGAATCGTGCAGGAGGCTCCTTTTTGTAGGAGTTAATGCTGAGCTGCCTCGTACCGCTTCACCGAGTCTTTACCGGAGAAGACTAAACCTAAAAAAGGGACTCTCAGGGTCTCGTATCTGTTTTACGGCCCCTTCAATCAGGACATTTTACATCATAACATTTAACTTCTGTCATCCCTGCCGTTGGGTCTGACTTTGCTTCCGGCTGCCGTAACTCCTGCCTCTCGGCACATTTCAGTTTGCGAAGCTCTTTTCGCAAATGGACCTCACTCCCGACGATCCCCAGGCCTCATCATTTTTGATGGATTTTGTCGTGCAGAGCTTGCGTTGGCACCGACTGAGCGCCTTGTCCAGAACGGTTTTGCGAGAGGCGCCAAGTAGGTTTTCCGAAATGACTGAAACGTGGCAAAGTGGGATGCGATGAGTATCCTTGTCGGAATCGTCTTTTCCCGGGGACTCGGGAGGGAGGGATCGTCTGATTGGTGGAAGCGCTGCTCTGCCGCCGAAGTGGTGCTTTGTCCGGAAAAAGAACGGACTGGAAAAAGTCAAAATGGAGTTGGAGGAACAACGGGATTCAGTGACATCAAGTCGTTTTGCGGTAAATTATTCAATCGGCGTAAAATCGCACCACCGCTTTCCCCTAAATTGTCAGAAGTCCCGTCTTTATCTGACCCTCTTGGAAGGGATTACCTTGGATCCCGGACTTTCTCTCTAGACTCTGTTGGTTTTTCGCTCTCCGGGCGATTCGGGCGAAAGCGACTGATGTTAATAAAGACTCTGAGAGGGAAATGAAGTTTTCGCGCGGCTTCATTTCATCAGGTTCTTCAGTTCAATACCAATTTGCCTTCCGCATATGGTCCGTTGCCCCGCAGACCGGCACTGTCTGTGGCGGAGTTTGACCCAAATTTCATTTTTTTTTTTTTTTTTTAACCCCCCTGAATGACTTAACAGTCAGCGAATGAGCTTTTTAACTCACATTACACATTTCGTTCCATTCTTAATATCATAACGTGCCGTAGGCGCGCAATGGAAAGATCTTCATTAACTCCATTTAACGGAAGTGCCTGCATGTCAGCTATAGTCTTGATTTTAATAACCAAACGATCGTATAATCGATGTCTTTCAGAGGAACCGCCTCTGCAAATCCTCATTCATTCGTTCATTCGTTATCCATACGATGCATCCTGCATGCAGGGCCGCCGGGGGGAACTGGAGCGAAGCATGGCTTAACCTGGACCGCTTGATCACAGGGACGCATGGGGACATTCATTCATTCATTCATTCATTCATCCATTCACATGTCCTATAGATGGATACAACCATTCGTTTGTTCACGTCATGTAGTGACATACAGCCACTCACTCATTCACACATCTAGAAACATTCACCCATTCATGCATTTGTGAATTACAGATACAACCATTCATATGTGAAATAGAGATGCGGCCATTCACTCGTTCATTCACATGTAGAGGCATCAACTGTTCATGCACATGTCATATAGATGCGTACAACCATTCCTTCAAATAAAAGCGGTAAAAAACATTCACTCATTCATTCACAGGTGAAATGGATGCAGAAAACCATTCACCCCTTCACATCTGCGGAGGCACACAAGCCTTCGCTCATTCATTCATTCACATGTCCGATAGATGCATACAATATTCATTCACATTTCAAATCGAGGGATACGACCATTCACTCATTCATTCACACGTGAAATTAACGCATGCAAACATTCAGTCATTATTTCACATGTAGAGGTATGAAACCTTTCACCCATTCATTCAAATGTCCTATAGATGCAAACAAACATTAGTTTACATATCAAATAGATGCATACAACCATTCACGCGTTATTTCACACGTTGCGGCATAAAACCATTCACTCATTCATTCACAAACACATACAACTATTCACTCTTACATGTATCTATAGGCATATAACCCTTAATCCATTCATTCATATGTCCTATAGATGCAAACAAATATTCATTCATATATCAAATAGAGGGATAAAAGTATTCACTCATTCATTCACAAACACATACAACTATTCACTCTTACATGTATCTATAGGCATATAACCCTTAATCCATTCATTCACATGTCCTATAGATGCATACAAACATTCACTCATTCATTCACATGCAAAATGGATGCAGACAACAGTTCACTCATTCATTCACAAAGCATATAGATTCATATAACCATTGGTTCATATGTCATGAATTGACATACAACCGTTCACTCATACATTTACATGTTCTATAGATGCATACAAAATTCACTCATTTACAAATATTGATGCATGCAATCCTTCACCCATGTGAAATGAACGCATGCAACCATTCACTCATTATTTCACATGTTGCGGCATAAAACATTCACTCATTCATTCACAAAGACACACAACTATTCAGCCTTTCATATATATAGGCGTACAACCCTTCACCCATTAAATCACATCCCCTATAGATGCAAACAAACATTAATTCACATATCAAATAGAGGGATAAAACCATTTATTCACTCATTCATTCACATGTTGCGGTATAAAACCATTCAGTCATTCATTCACAAAGACATACAACTATTCACTCTTGCATATATCTATAGCAGACCTGGGCACTTTACGGCCCCTATATTTTTCCTTTTGTTTGATTTTGTATGGATGATTGCATTCAAAATAATGTTGGTGCATTTATGTGATCATTAATGATTAAGTTGAAATAAAATGCTGAAAAATGTAAATATTTAAATTACAGTTTTTATATTGTTCAATTTACATGGTATAGAAGTTAAATATAAAATGTGGCCCGCTTGCCGGAATAATTGCCCACCCCTGATCTATAGACATATAGTGAATCCATTCATTCACATGTCCAATAGATGCATACAAACATTCACTCATTCATTCACATGCGAAATGGATACATTCAACCATTCACTCATTATTTCACATGTAGAGGCATAAAACCTTTCACTCATTCATCCACATGTGAAATGAATGCATGCAACCATTCACTCTTTCATTCACATCACATGTAGACGCATACAACTACTCGTTCATATGTCATGAAGTGACATACAACCATTCACTCATTTATTCACGTGTGAAATGAACGCATGCAAACAGTCATTATTTTACATGTAGAGGCATAAAACCTTTCACTCATTCATTCACAAATGCATACATTATCTATTCTTTCATATATGTAGAGACGTACAACCTTTCATCCATTAAATCACATGCCCTATAGATGCATACAAACATTAATTCACATGTCAAATAGAGGGATACAGCCATTCACTCATTCATTCACATGTTGCGACATAAAACCATTCACTCATTTATTCACAAAGACATACAACTATTCACTCTTACATATATCTATAGGCATATAGTGAATCCATTCATTCACATGTCCAATAGATACATTCAACCATTCACTCATTTATTCACATGTGAAATGAACGCATGCAAACAGTCATTATTTTACATGTAGAGGCATAAAACCTTTCACTCATTCATTCACAAACGCATACAATATTCATTTTTTCATATATGTAGAGACGTACAACCCTGCACCCATTAAATCACACGTCCTACAGATGCAAACAATTATTCACCCATTCATTCACATAGCATATAGATGCGTACAATTGTTTATTCACACATGGATCTCCTGCACGTGTTTGGAACCCCACCTTTAAAAAACACAGCGGAGAACATGGAGACCCCACACGGAAAGGTCCGGAATCCACCCGCGGACCTTCTCGCTTCGATGGAGAAGCAACTCGTCCTCCTTCGGATTCCGTGCTCTCGTCTCTCCGCCCACAATCCGATCAGATCTGCTCGCGGGCGGGTCGACCCGACGTGGCATTTCCGTCGTCCCGGAGAGAGAACACAACATGTCTGATGTCATTTGAAAGGCGGCGGAGACAATTCCGTGACACTGATTCACACACACACACACACACACACACACACACACACATGCATACATAAATAAAGCTCTGTCGTGTGCATGGATAGTTTTCCTGCAACCGCTTGTTGCGTTCTGCAAGAAAACGCAGGTCTGCTATCAATGAAACGCCGCTATTTATTCAAAATAACCCTCCTCCCCCCTCCAGGAATCGTGGCTCGTGTCAGTCTGTCGGAATAATCAGCGATTCGCACGAAGCTCGGCGTGCACGCCGGACGCCCACGCTCATCCCGGCTGATGGGGATGACTCACTCCGACTCCCCTCAGCTACAACAATTCCCTCTTGCGCGGGGGTCCACGTGCGCCCACCTATTTGTTTACAACCTAGATGCGGCGGATAAGAAAAAACAAAACAAAAAAAAAAAACAACTTGCGATAAATAATGCGATACAATTTCCACGGCGCCTCCGTTATCCCGGCTCGGATCTTCACGCCCGTTACTGTTTTACCTCTTGTTTCTTTCTTGCCGATCGACTGGCTGAATTTGGGCCGTTTCTTTTTTTTTTTTTGGAATTGTAATAATACACTTTAAATGGAGGGTTGAGTAGAAATGTGTGTGTGTGTGTGTGTGTGTGTGTGTGTGTGTGTGCAGGCAGGCTGCCTAAACTGCTGTGGGGAAAGGCGCCAGGTTAAAGTCAATAATCTTGTTTGTTTGTCTTATCGGTGTATTGACCCCGTTCAACAGGTATCTCTCCACGGGCTGAGCGGACGCAGGTTTCAGGAGACCCGATGTCTAATTAGGCTACTCTCGGGCCTCGGGCCAAAGTGGTCCTCCGTCGGAAGCTGGACCTCGTCCCCCTTTAACGTCTCCATCGTAGCTCAGCTCCCAGTTGTATGCAGAAACGCCGAAGAAGCGTCCGACAGGTCTGAGTCTGCGTTTTTCCCAGTGGTGGGTCGTCAGGGCCTGCAAGTCCTTCTCTGCTGGCCTAAAAAATATCCAAACAACACTGACTTTAATTATATTTTTTGTCCGTGAATACTTCTTAAATAATTCCGAATGGTCTGTCCGCTTCCTTTCATAGCTTTTTCCTTGGTTAAGCTGCTTCCAGACATGAATTTTAAAACTAAAGCATTCAACCAATCACATATCAGCTATTATTTGTTGCCAGGCAGGGTCAAAGTCAAAGAATCACATTCAAAGGTGTTCTCACGCAAAATAAGAGTCAATGAAACTGTTGCTTCAATCAATCAGATTTTGAGTTGCGACACCAAGGCCTTCTAGAAGGCTGCGGTAAAGTCAGTGTGTCACACGCCCTTTGATTGGATAGTCAGAGAGCGTACAAGCCAGAGCTAGCAGGCCGCATCTGTAGCGAGCGTTTATATAACAGCTAATTTGTCAACGCGTGACGGATGAAAGAAGAGAAGAAATAGATCATTTTCAAGATGGACGTTTCAAGAAAAGCTGGACATGGCTTAGCTAGCTGGCCTGTTGCAGCGAAAGGAAAGCGAAAGGATTTGTCTGTCACTTTCAGTCCGCTAACTGCATAATAAGATGAGTTTTATAACAGTTATTGAGGAGTGGATTGATAAATGTATCACTACTGAAGGCTTTGGTATGAAATGCAAGGCCCGCCGCTGGTTTTTCCAAAAACGTTACGGAGTTCAATATTTTTGTGATTAATATTGATGTTTTTTTGTTTTTTTTCTTTGCGAAAAGTGACTCCAGTCGTAAAGATCTTCAAATACAGTGATTCATAAAGATTTAATTTAAATTTAATTTGTTTCAGAAGTGGGTTTGTATCTTGATTTTTTTTTTTGTTCAACTTAAATTAATTTTACCCATTTAAAATAGCAGAAAACATACTAATTCCTTCAAACTCACAAAATAAGGATATTAATACAAAAAAAAAATCCGGAAAAAAAGGATATTAATAATGTAAGGGACATCAAAAAGAAAAATCATGGTTATTGTAAATGATTAATATTCTCGTGCGATATCAGGCACGTACACCACGTTCGTGGTTCACTATTTTGTGCTTAAATTCCCAAGAAAGCATCTTCTCTCCGGGTTTCACCACTTGCTTTCTTAGGGCCAGTGATGATTCTTAAAAAATAATCATAAAATAGAAAATTACCGGGCAAAGTGGCCGAGGGATGCTGGAAGCGGCGCCGGTTGAGAAGATGCTGCGGCGTCATGAAGTGTATTCGAGTTGTGGGAGCCCGCTTCGAATTTTGATGCTCTTATATTCGTATCATGAATTTCTTTTTGGATTTCGGGGATAAAATTTCCTCGAATCGTGCTCCGTATCTTGAAAAATTTGTATAGAAAGTGACTCGTACGTTAAGGGGCCACTGGACTTTTGAAAGGAAGAAGAACCCAGACGTCCGCTTATATTTTGATTTGGATTTATATGCCAATTCTTGAACAGGATTGTCTTCGCAATATTCATTCTTTATACTGATTATCCTGCGGTCGGGGTCGCAGGTGTGCTGGAGCCAATCATTGGGCGAGAGGCAGAGCTAGAGAACCATCCACTCATTCATTCACGCGTCAAACGACTCAATGAAGTATTTCAGATTCTTATCATATTTAGACGCATGCGACCGTTCACCGTCTCATTCGCACTTCATAGGGATGAAATTCATTCACTCGCAGATCCATTCACCCCTTCATTCACATGCACTAGAGACGTGCAAGCATCCACTCACTCATGCGCACCTCAAGGAGATGGAACAATTCACCCTCACATTCCCAGCTCTTAGATGCAATTCATTCATTCATTCATTCACAAGTCGTTCGAGACATCTATCATTCACCCTCTCATTCACAGTTCATAGGGATGCAATTCATTCACTCATTCACATGTACTTCTGAGACATGCAACAATTCACCCTCACATTCCCAGCTCAGAGATACAATTCATTCATTCATTCATTCATTCACAAGTCGTTCAAGACAACAATCCATTCACCCTCATTCACAGTTCATAGGGATGCAATTCATTCACTCATTCACATGTACTTCCGAGACATGCAACTATTCGCCCTCTCATTCACAGTTCATAGAGATACATGTCATTCACATGTCCAATAGAAACATGGATCCGTTCATCCCGTCATTTACAAGTATTCCAGACACATCCAGCCATTCACTCATTCACACATCGTATAGACATGCAACCATTCACCCTCTCATTCACATGTCCGATAGAGACACAGATCCGCTCACCCCTTCATTAACCATTCACCCTCTCATTCATGCCTCCTAGATACAAAAATTCACCTGCTCATTCGCATGTACTTAAGAGACATCCAACCACTCACTCATTCACACGTCATAAAGAGACATGCAACCGTTCACTCACTCGTTCACACTTCAAGGAGATACAACAATTCACCCTCTCATTTACGTGCGCTATTAAGACGTAGATCCATTCACCCCTTTGTTCACATGTTCCAGACATGCAACCGTTCACCCTCTCATCCACGCTTCATATACAACAATTCATTCACTCATTCACATCTCCTGTAGAGACATGGTTCCATTCACCCTGTCATTCACAAGTATTACAGACAAGCTACCATTCACTCATTCATGCTACACAGAGATACAACAATTCAGCCTCTCATTCACATGTCCAGGGCAGGAAGAATCAGCCTGGACAGTTCGGGGTCTCCAACGAACCTCCTGCATGTTTTAGGATAATTAGATGAGATGTTCGAGTGCAGGGCAACAGTTTAGCATCGAAGCAGAAGCCCAAAAAAGCAGCAGTTGCAGTTATAATACATAAATTATTATGAATATATTATGTCAATAATTTAAAAGTGATAGTGTGTTATGGACATGCCATACAGATGGAAATGTTTGGATTAAATGTGGTGGACTACAAACAGGGAACGATGGGCAGAATGTGCCAGAAGAAAATTAGCATCATTCCATTTTATTTATTCATTTTGCATCAATGCGGCTGCGTGAACCGCGAGTTGAACACTTGGAGCGGCGTCTAGCTTGACAGCTAGCGCACATAGCGAGCGACGGAGCCTCTTCGTCAAACTTTGAACCATCAACGTTGAACTTCGGCCCAGATTATATTCTCACAACACTGAGGTCACTCAGGGCATTCAGCGCATTTATATCATAGCATTTTAGCGCGAAATATTTCCTCCAGCAAGGGCCTATGAATACTCCTTCTGTGCTCTCCACATGAATGGAGCTGAAAACAAAAGAGCCCCCCGTTTGTTATCGACAGATGCCTTCAAAGGTAAACTCAATGTGGAAAAAAGGTGGCGGCAGCTCCACTGCGGGATCGCCGGCCCGTTCCCATGGCAACGGCAAGGCAAACCCCGGGACCCTTAAGCCGCGGCGGTTCGATCGTGTTCGCCTCACCCCGGGCGGGAATCATGGGTGACTAAACCGAGCTGCTCTGTTCGGGTTTTGCAAATTTCCGCCGTGGGTTGAAAACATTCAGTGGGTGAACAGAAGGTTGTCTATTGAGGCCCTGTGATTGGTCGGTAACCAGCTGCGCCTCTTGACCAACGTTAGCAAGGATTAGCTCCAACCCCTCGTAGCCGAGTGCGGCTAATGAATATCATCTAAACCTTGTTATCCTTTTTCAACCTGTCTTTTGGACTTTAACAAAAAAAGTGACCTTAAGGACACTACAACTCACCTTTGGGCCCTGCTAAAAAAAACAGTTCGGAATCTGTGTAACACAGCGGCGGGCCGTGCATTTCATATCAAGGCCTTCAGGAGTGCCACATTTATCAATCCACTCCTCAATAATTGTTATAAAACCCATCTTATTATGCAGTTAGCGGACTGAAAGTGACAGACAAATCCTTTCCCTCGCTGCAACAGGCCAGCTAGCTAAGCCATGTCCAGCTTTTCTTGAAACGTCCATCTTGAAAACGTTCTTGACAATAAATCTAGAACCACATCCACTTCTTATCTCCTTTCAGCCGTCACGGGTTGACAAATTAGCTGTTATATAAACGCTCGCTACAGATGCGGCTTGCTAGCTCTGGCTTGTACGGTCTCTGACTATCCAATCAACGGACTATCCAATCACCGCAGCCTTCTAGAAGGCCTTGGTGTCGCAACTCAAAATCTGATTGGTTGAAGCAACAGTTTCATTGACCCTTATTTTGCGTGAGAACACCTTTGAATCTGATTCTTTGACTTTGACCCTGCCTGGCAACAAATAATAGCTGAAATGTGATTGGTTGAATGCTTTAGTTTTAAAATTCATGTCTGGAAGTAGCTTAACCAAGGAAAGAGCTATGAAAGGAAGCGGACAGACCATTCAGAATTATTTAAGAAGTATTCACGGACAAAAAATATAATTAAAGTCAGTGTTGTTCGGATATTTTTTAGGCCAGCAGAGAAGGACTTGCAGGCCCTGACGGCCCACCACTGGTGTAACATTATCTCATGTTTTCCTCGGGTCCAAAAAACATGCAGTAGATACAGTGGATGCCCAGACATTTGAAGCAGAAGGCGAATGTTTGGACTGTATGTCTACATGTGATCGTAAGGCAACCGTGCCCTCCGGCCAATGACATCCCTCCCTCCTTGCGACCCGTCGTGCAGGATAAGCGATATTGGAGATGAATGGATGAATGGGCACAGAGACAAACCCCCTGCTGTTGTTGATGTATTCAGAAATAGTATCAAGTACAGGAACCGAGAGGGGCCTCCTTATTGTACTACTGCAGCTAACCAGTTAGCCATGTGGGACAGGTGTTTTATGTACATATAAAAAATATACACGGTTACTAACCTCTATACGTGGTTACTATCTTACAGTAATAACTTGACTTACAAGTTTAATTTATTGGCTGACTTGTGCTCTATTGCTTAACTTCCCGGCAACAAGCTTCATGCTACAACGTGATGCTAAACGTATTGAGCTAAACTTCATGTAGCGACGGCATGAACGTCGCTCCTCTTTTTACCATGAAACCGTTCACCACTAAATGTCTCGCCTTCTCACGGATCTTACTCATCCAAGCTCTTTTCATCTCTTGTTTGGACGACTGCAACTCCCTCCTTTTGGGAGGAGACCATCAGGCCTCTGGAGGTTATCCAGAAAGCGGCAGCCTACCTGGTGTTCAACCGTCCCAAATTCTCCCACATAGCTCCCCTTCTTATGTCCCTTCTCTGGCTCCCGGTAGCCTCTCGCATCAAGTTCAAGTCCCTGGTGGTCGCCCGCTGGGCGGCGAATGGGACGGCCCCGTCCTATCTCAAGGTTATAGTCAAGCTACATGTCCCTACCCGTCCCTTCCGATCCGCCACCTCTCGGCAACCGTCCATCCCGTCACTCAGAGCCTCCCGCTGCTGAAGGAACTGGTCTGAAGGAACTGGAACAAACTCCCTAAAAAGGTCAGGGATCGTTGCTTATCTTTTGCTGTGAGCTGAAAACGTACCTCTTCACCAAGCACTACCCGACTAATGGCACTTAGCCTCCAACCCCTCCCAAAAAAAACGAGTCTATGTATGTATACTGCTCAAAAAAATAAAGGGAACACTTGAACAACACAATGTAACTCCAAGTCAATCCCACTTGTGTGAAATCATAGTGTCCACTCAGGAAGCAACACAGATTCATTTTGACTTGTTTTAAGGACATTACATCAAAGTTGGATCAGCCTGGAGTTTGTTTTTACACTTTAATTTTGAGTGTGATTCCTAATCCAGACCTCCATGGGTTGATACAATTGATTTCCATTGATCATTTTTGTGTGATTTTGTTGTCAGCACATTCAACTGCGTAAAGAGCAAAGTATTTCATAAGAATATTTCATTCATTTAGATCTAGGATGTGTTTTTTAAGTGTTCCCTTTATTTTTTTGAGCAGTGTATATGATTCTGAGATGGCTATTTGGTTGAGTGGTCACTTCTGACTTCTGACTACTTGTACTTCAGATCTTCGGTGACTGAGTTGCACTTCTTGTAAGTCGCTTCGGATAAAAGCGTCTGCTAAATGATCGGAATGGAACGTAATGTTCCTCTTGTCGAGGTATCTCACCGACATCTTCTTCATCACTTCATGGACGAGTCCACAACACGTACACCTGTTATCGCATGATTTTCTCCAGGCTAGCTCTTTGCGGGCGGCGTCAAGGTCGGAGTCGAACGCTCGTTCCACTCGCTCATAACTCAGGTCTCGGACTGGATCACAAAGCAAAATATATATTAAAAAACAGCTTGTATCGCAGAAAATATATATATTTCTTGCTGTTGGGCAGTAACAGAGCCTTCTGAGCGTTTTCTGAATTCATTTTCGGCTAAATTCTGTGCGTTTTCGGGGAACTTGCTGATGAGTAGCCAGAGGTGGCCTTCCTCGGTATGCTCGAAAGAAGCAGAGAAGAAGAAGAAGACGGCACGGCGTCGGTATTAACCTTTTTTTATTTTTAATCTTGATCATAACAGAAAGTTACATTCTCATGTTGCACAAATCAAGAACATATTAACAAACATTCACACCTGCTATATATTTATAAAGGTACATTTATCCGGCTAAAATGTAGGATGATAACAGGATGGAAAAACAGTAATTAAAAAAAAAAAAGTCAATTTGTAACGGGACACATATACAGGGGTTTATAGTAAATTAAATTCTGCTATAAATATACAAACATATTGGGCAAGGTTATTTTTCCTTTTTTTTTTTTTTTTATAAAATAATAATAACCTTTATTTATTTGATAATAATAATAATAACCTTTATTTATACTTGTAAGACCACTGAGGTCTCCCTCATTTTCAGGGTCGACAAGTTTACAAGCAAAGCAGAGCACAACAATAAATGATATCAAAATAAAAAACAGGAGATAAAATAAAAAGAGGTGAAAATGAGATTAAATTAAAGACAGTACGGAAGCGGTAGATAAAACTCGAAACAAGTAAAAAATGAGATCAAATTAAAAAGTACGAGGGGGGGGATAGAACTAAAAACAAGTACAATTGGAAGTACAAATTAAAAAACAGTAGATAAACTAAAAACAGGTGCAAATGAGATTAAAGTATATATTAAAGTATATAATTCTTGATGATAATTACATTGTTTAAACATCTTCTCGCACTGCCACTGTTCTATTGCAATGTTCATATTCACATCTTTAATCATGTTTATAATAATATTTCACAGACAACGTATCCAGCAAAGTAGGAATTTCACATTTCTACACTTTCCTGCGCTACATCTGGCGATAAACGCTTTGAATCTTGAATTGCTTACAACACGCGGGAATAACCAGGAAAGGATTGTCCGCTCGTATTGACATGGAAGTGAACCCCAAAAATTCCGCAGCGCCCTCTAGTGGTGACTTTGCACCCCGACTGTGGTAAAATAAACGGGAAAAAACAAGGACGGTGACTTCTGACGTCCGAAAGGTCTGTTTACGTCCTTAACGTTAGCATGAATGAACCTTGGGATCCTTTTGTCCGACCGCTCCTTCTAACCAGGACAAATCCTTTGTCCGGATTCGTCCGCCTGCCGAAAACTCATCTTCGGCCTTTTGCCGGACCGGCGCGTTTTTTGTGTGTGTGTGTGTGTGTGTGTGTCCCAGTTTTCTGTGTTTTGAGCGGCAGGCTGAATAAAAGCATGGGGCCCAGTGTTAGCGTGGTCCATTGTGCCGCCACACGGCAGACAAACAATTATTGAGGATCTCGGGCAGCGTTCCAGGATTTTAGTTTGGATGGGCCGGAGTCATTCTGGCTCGGCGCTTTAATTACTGTTTTTTTTTTTTTTTTTTTTGCGGCTCGCGTTCCTTTGACGGTTTCCAAATGTTGGCCCTCGCTAAAGCGGAGCGACCGATCGGGCGCTGTCGAAGGCAACTAGCGCGTCTGGTTAGCGGTGACAAGGCGAGTGCGTTTCATTCATCCGGTCCCAAATCCCAGAGTCAACGTGGAGTGAAGGGACGCTACGAGGAAGAAAAGCCCGAAACCCTCCCGACATACAGTTTAGCAAGTTAAAAGGAGAAGATGCGAGAAACCTGATCCGGCGTAAAGATGGACAAGAGTGCGAAAGGTTCATTCGTTTATTTATTCATCTACATCTCCAGCATGTTTTTGGACTGTTGGAGGAACAAGGAGACCAGAGTGGAACCAGAGACCTTCTTGCTGTGACCATGTTGACGGCCTTCGGCATCACTTCTTGTCGTGGAAACTGGATCGGAATTTCTTCACTCATCCGAGAGGCTTCTTCGGTTCTGTTCTGAAACGTCTTTCTAGTTAGGAAATTCACGTCGAGTTGTCACGACAAGAAGATTTCAACAAGAATTCACCAAAACCTGGATGACTGAGAACCTCCACAGAGATCTTCCGCATAACCTACTTCTTCTTTTCCTTTTGACCGCAGCGAATCAACCTCCTCCAACCAGCTGCATTCTCTGTACCCTCTTCTGTCACTCCAACTAACTTCATATCCTCTCTCACTAGATCTATAAATCTTCTCTTTGGTCTTCCTCTCGACCTCATGCCTGCCAGCTCCACCTTCAGTCACCTTCAACCAGATCTTCACCGTGGTTTGGACATGAACAGAGGAGTCCAAACCATCTCAGTCATCACTTTGTCTCGGTCATACATGTCCTGCACCCCTGCGACAAATTATTCTGTTCCTTTTGGCTTTTCCCTTCAGGGGGCTCCACAGCGAGTCAACCCTCTCCATCTAACCCTATTCTATGTATCCTCCTCTCTCACGCCAACTACCTTCATGTCTTCTTTCACTACGTCCATAAATCTTCTCTTTGGTCTTCCTCTAGACCTCCAATTTCAGCATCCGTCTACCAATATATTCACTATCCCTCCTCTGTACATGACCGAACCATCTCAGTCTGGCTTCTCTGACCTTCTCTCCAAAACATCTAACATGTGCCGTCCCTCTGAAGGACTCATTCCTGATCCTCTCCATCCTGGTCATCCCAAAGAGAACCTCAACATCTTCATCTCTGCGACCTCTAGCTCTGCTTCCTGTCTCCTCAATGGTGCTTTATCCGCTAACCCTTCGGCATCGCTGGTAACAACACTTGTACACCTTTCATTTTTTTTCCATTTCCAAGTTACCACCAATAATAATAAGAATAGAAATACATAAACATAACACATGTCTGAAGCATTTGACTCTTTAATGACACCAGAAGGTCCCAGTGTCACCTTGTAGCCTCGAGTCAAACAACCAACGCAGTTGTCGGCAATGGCTCGCAGCCCCCGGCTATTCTGAGGCCCTCGGGGTGAAGAGGAACTCAGTGGTTACTATCTTAGACTCATGGAAAACATCACCGAAAAACCTCTGACAATCACGTATTTCCTCCAGCTACACATTTTTTTTCTTACCTACTTAGCAATTGCTGCGAAAAATTACAAAAACTGCCATGTTGACCGGTTACGACCCTTTTTTTAAGGCGAAACTCCGAACGAGAGCTTGTAACATTTGTAACGGCAGCAACAAGAAAATCATATTTTCAATTTCTGAAGACCTCAAAACAAAGGTGCATACGTGCTAATGCTAAGGACATTAAACGCACCGCCTGCTCACGTTTGAGGGTCGATAGATGGATTCATCTCTGCACACTTGACCTTTTAATTGCTCTTAAGTAAATGCCACATTGTTTGAATGACCCGGTCGGACTAATAATTCTTTAAGCTGATTGGAGGGGGAAGATTGACCGATTGGTGAAAAGGATTGATGCGATTGATCCGCCGTGGCAAGAGATCAGCAGGATTGGCCGCGCCTTGTTCGGACCGCGGGACAAATCCGATTTGTTCCCTCAAATTAGATTTTCGGGCCGAGCCGCCCTGTAACCTTATTGATAGGCAATTAGATCGGGCTCTTTCAGACGTGACCGGCTGAACGGGCATGCGCCTCTATTGTTTGAATATCAACAAAGCTTTGCTGCTGACGCAGCTTCCCAGAGCCGAGGATGACGGAGCCGAGTCCATCGAGGGATTCAGCCCGACCAGAAGGACGGGAACTGGAATCCCGTCAAACCGAAACACTTGGACTCTACGATAATTGCCAAAGTATATCAAAAATCTCCCTATAAGCTATTCCATCACTATCCGTCTCTATGGTGCCCGGACAGGAAGTGCCTCTTTACAAAACCATACTGCTAGCTACTAGCCTAGCATGTGTACTGCGGCTTTTCTGGGGTTCCCCACGGTCTCCGATTGTTTTCAGAACATCATTGAAAGTCAGGAGCTATTTGGAAATAGCGCCTGAAAACGAATCTGAACTTTGTTGCGTCAACGGGCGATGGGTTAATAGGGTGCGGCCTTGTTTGAAGGTATTGATGGTGACGCATTGGTTAGCACTTCTACCTCAAAGCGAGAAGTTCCCTTGTTCGATTCCGGCCTCTATTTGTGGAGTCTCCATGTTCTCTCCGAGCATCCGGGCCGTTCTATCATTAGGATATAAACAAAGAAAAACATGTAGTAGCTTAATTGGAAACTCCAAATTGCCAAAAGGGGCGATAGTTGTATGTCTTGACACGTGGCTTGTGATCCACCGGCGACCGGTTCGGGGTGAGCCCCGCCTTCAGCGCCCCTGCAAGCCCGAGTCCAAGATAAGCGGTCCAGAAAATGAATTAATGAATATATACAACCGCCGAAAGCTTGTAATCATTACAGCCCCCAGCGGGGGGTCAACGTGGAGTCTGATCTACTGAGTCGTGCCTGAGGTCATGTGGCGGGGAGTTGCGGAGGATGAACACAAGCGCTCCGAGATGTTCTTTTAAAAAAATTGGCCATCGAATCAAACCCTCTGTAAACTCACCCCTTCAGGCTTTTCTGTTTTCTTTTTCTTTTAATTCTTTTCGCCTTTTTTCAGTGTATCGTTTGATCCTTTTGGGTTTCATCATGAGCAGTGGACCTCCCGCCCGGCAGCTCCGACTTCGGCATCCTTCTACCCAGATATTCACTACCCCTCTTCTGTACAAACAAACCCTCTCAACTTTATCTCCAGCACATCTAACATCCCTCTGATGGACTTGTTCCCGAGCCTCTCCATCTTCCTCACTCCCGCAGAGAACCTTCACATCTTCATCTCTGCTGCCTTTCCGTCGTCTCCTCAGTGCCTCTAAACCAAAAAACATGGCTGCTTTCACCTCCATCTCCTCCGCTTTCCCTTTCTTACTCTTCTATCACCCTTTTCTCCACTTGTTCCACCCTGCTTTACCTCTTCTCCACATTCTCCATTGCTCTGGACTATTGACCCCAAGTACTTGTAGTCCTCCACCTTCTCCAACTCCACTTTGCGCTTCCAACCTCTAGATGTTCCTCCACTACACACCACAGTGTCATCTGCAAACGGCAGCATTTTTGGATTGTCTCTCAACTTTCGTTGCTTTTTTGCTCTTGCGGTTCTCCATGAAGTCCTAGCAGAGCACTTTCAGCCGTAGCCTAAGATCACCGAGGAGCACCACAAAATGCCACCGAAGGTTTTTCTTTCCCTTGGCCATCAAACTACACGATTTTAAAAAATCAAAAGGAATACTAAAATAACACATCCTTGATCTGAATGAATGAAATATTCTTTTTAAATACTTTGTTCTGTACGTAGTTGAATGTGCAGATAACAAAATCACACAGAAATGATCAGTGGAAATCAAATATATGAACGACACTCGAAATTAAAGTGGAAAAACACACGACAGGCTGATCCGACGTGGATTTAACGTCCTCAAAACAAGTCAAAATGAATCGGTGTCGCTTCCTTAGTGGACAGTTTGAAGGTGTCAAAGCAAGAAGGTCTCTGGTTTGATTCTGGTCTCCTGGTTCTTCCCAAAAAAAACCCCAAAATGAATTAAATGACTTAACCTTTTACACACTTGTCCATCTTTATGCTGGATCAGGTTTCTTCCATATTCTCTGCTACTTACCGCAGCGTCATCTGCAAACAGCATCATTTCAAGGTGACTCCTGCGGGTACTGAAGTTGTATGTCTGAGGAGGTTCTCAGTCGTCCAGGTCATGGAGAAGTCTTGTCTAAATCTTCTTCTTGTGGCACCTGGGCTAGAATTTCTTTACTTGAGGACGTTTCAGTTCTAATGATCTGTGGGGAGTTTTTGAAAATAACTACCAGGGTTTTGGGTGGGTCTAAGTTATGGTTCGGCATTCTGCATTCCAACACACAGGTGGAAACCCCAATCCAACATCTCAAATTGGATGGCGACTTACCACCTGAAGCTCAACCTAGACAAGACTGAGCTGAAAGGTTGTCCGCATAGAGACCTGGCCGTCACCATCGACAACACCGTGGTAAGGCCGACCACAACTGCGAGAAACCTGGGTGTGGTCCTGGACAACCAACTGTTGTTCTCAGCAAATGTCGCAGCGGTCGCACGTTCCTGCAGATTCCTCCTTCACAACATCAGGAAGATCCGCAGATTCCTTACGAAGGATACGGTGCAGATACTCATCCGGGCTCTAGTCGTCTCTCGTTTGGCACTGCTGCAACTCCCTCCTTGCCGGTGCCCAAGCGGTGACCATCAGGCTTCTGAAGCTTATCCAGAAAGCGGAAGCCTGCCTGGTGTTCAACCGTCCCAAATTCTCCCACATAGCTCCCCTCCTGATGTCCCTTCACTGGCTACCGGTAGCCTCCCGCATCAAGTTCAAGACCCTGGTGGTCGCCTACAGGGCAGTGAATGGGACAGCCTGTCTTATCTCCAGGATATGGTCAAGCTACATGTTCCTACTCCTCCCCTCCGATCCACCACCTCCGGGCGACCGTCCACCCCATCACTCCGAGCCCCCGGCTGCCGCTCGAACCGGTCCCGACTCTTCTTGGTCTCGGCCTCTTCTCGTTTTGGCTCCTCGGTGGTGGAACGAACTCCCAATCTTTCGCTGTGAGCTGAAAACAACCCTCTTCACCAAGCACTACCCTTCTAATCGCACTTCTTCTTCTTTCGGCTTTTTCCTTCAGGGGTCGCCACAGCGAGTCAACTTTCTCCATCTAACCCTATTCTCTGGATCTTCCTCTCTCACACCAACTACCTTCATATCCTCTCTCACTACGTCCATAAACCTTCTCTTTGGTCTTCCTCCAGACCTCTTGCCTGGCAGCTCCAATTCCAGCATCCGTCTACCAATATATTCTCTATCCCTCCTCTGTCCATGACCCAACCATCTCAGTCTGGCTTCTCTGACCTTCTCTCCAAAACATCTAACATGTGCTGTTCCTCTGATAGACTCATTCCTGATCCTCTCCATCCTGGTCACTCCCAAAGAGAACCTCAACATCTTCATCTCTGCAACCTCTAGTTCTGCCACCCTTCTAATCGCACTTAGCCCCCCCAAAAAAGCGAAGAAATGAAAATAAGTATGTATATGGTTTTGAGATGGCCATTTGGTAGAGTGGTGACTTCTGAATAACGACTACTGGTACTTTGGATCTTCAGTTATTGATTTGCAATTTTTGTAAGTTGCTTTGGACAAAAGCGTTTGCTAAATGAATGTAATGCAAATGGTGGCTTGTTACAGAAATGGAAGAGTTGATGGGCAGAAACTTGGTTGTTATGCTAATAAAGGTGTCGCTCTTTGGGGACAAAAGAAAAAAACTTTGGCAAGAAATCCAAGTCCAGTTGCCACGACAAGAAGAATTGGACAAAAATCACCGAAGGTATAATTTAACGCAAATCAAAAACGGCGAGGAGGGGAAAATAAATCACGGTATCAACACGGGGATGTATGAAATGAAGGTATTTAATTGGAGCAGCCCAAAGTGCAACCGCCCACATCCCGTTACCGCGGTTACCTTGTTTTCTTTAATTTTATTTCCAACGAAGACCTCTTGAGATTAAAATCTTCAGAGCTGCGCTAAGAGGTTCTCTAATCCTCCTCCTCCTCGGAGGAGGAGGAGTGTTTGTCGACGCGTCAGACGCCGTAATCCGTCACATTTTACGAAAAACCAAAATAATCACCGGTAAAAAAAAAAAAAACAGATTCCAAATGTGGGTTGAGAAAATCCCAAAGATAAATTGAATCAAACTGATTGCTGAAGGCCCCCCCCCCCCCACACCCGCCCCGTTAGTCATATTTGTCTTTTTCATTAACTCCCTGTCCCCGTTCTAGTTTTTCGTCTTTCTCTTTTTTTTTTTTTTTTTTTTGTCCGCCATTCGCCGCGGCGCTCCCTTCCGCCCCCCCCCATGACAACACACACAGCCTCGGGCTCTCCATTAAATCTTCATATTAGCCAGACGGCGTTGCGCCGGGCGTTTTAATGACGGCGAAAAACGCGCCGCGTCTCTTCGCTGGCTTTCAGATCAATTCTCCGCGCTTTTTTGCATCCTTCGTTTTCGCCCGCCGCCGCCGCCGCCGCCGCTACGTTCCTCTCAGGATTTATTACCGCCGCTGATCCGAGGGTCTGTTTGAACTGTAAAAGACGCCGCGGTGCGAGCTAATCTGCCCACGTGTAAAGGCTTAATCCGCATTGATCTGCAGATGAACCCGGATCGGACGAGATTAGATAAGGCTCGTTCGCCGATAGACGCGTGGGGGGTCAAAGGTCACGCTCGCTGGAGGGCTGGATAATAAGGAGCATTTTCTTCTTAATAGCAACAACAATGACTCCTGCCGCACTTCCACGCCGGAGAAAAAGCGACGTGTTGTTTAATCTGCAACAAAAAAAAAAAAAAAACGCTTATCATTGATTTTTTTTTTTTTTTTTTTTTTTTTCTCTCTGTTCCGGCTGCAAATGGAATTAGAGCATTTTGAAAAGAAAAAAAATGTATAGATATATATTCCCCCCCCCTCCCAATGCTTGTACTTTTTCAAGGCCTGTTTTCATCTCTGCACCAGGATGTATCGATTCCCGAGTGTTTTACAATTACTCGTCCGTGTTTTGCGTTTCAATGCCCGTCTCCGGCTCCCCCTCGAGGGGATTTCCTCGCCGCGGATTCATCCCGGCCAGGTTGATTAGATGAATTTAGAAATGAGAAAAAAAAAAAAAAAAACCAGACTTTGTATGGAAAATAAACAAGAAAAAAAAAAAAAGACTTCCCAGTTCCATCCACCGTCCAAACTCATTTAACATACGACATCGGGATTGTTTCCTTTTTTTTTTTTTTTTTTTTTTAATTTATTCCAGATTAAGCTTCACAAATGCGATGCGTAATCGTTTGGTTTTCGAGAAGCCTTTTTTTTTTTTCGCCGTCGACGATTTCCGGCCGGGGTCGCCCATCCGGCGCGGTATCTTCGGGATGATGATTAAAAGACGGCGTTGGGATCGTAATGGAGGGAGACGGAGGCCCGTCTCTGCCGGGAGGTAAATCACCGCCTGCGACGCGTTTGAAAAAGACGGAGTCGTAAAGCGAAACCCGGAGTCTCCGTCGGGGGCAATAATTCCTCCCTTGATTCGAGCCGCCCCGTGGAAAGCTCGGGTTATTAATACAATTCTGTTGCACAGCCGTACCTCCTCCTCTATCTTGGTCTGGCTCGCTTTCGTAACTTGCCCGTCGTGGATTTCCAGAACTTGAGCTGTGGCCGCGTCGGACGGGAAAACAGAAATACGACCGCTGAAGTTCATTGGTCGTCGGTCCGAGTCGAGCGGGTTCGTTGCGTCAGTGGTTTAGTTGTTAGCGGCGACGGGGTAGCGACTGCGAGGACTCAAGGCTGATGCACAAACAACTCACTTCAAGTCACTTCATCAAGACACCTCGGGAGTTTCAATTCCAAGATTCCCAACAAAGGTACTCCACAAGGCCACTGGATCACAAGGCCACATGTCAAGACATACAACTATCGCCCCTTTTGGCAATTTGGAGTTTCCAAACACTCTTCCATACAAAACAGTAAATGAAACTCCATAGCTCCTTTAATTAAACTTTCCAAAAAAATCAATCAATTAATCAATTGAGAAACCATTGGCCTGCTGGCGTCTCCAAACATTTCCAAGTCCGATCTGACCCCAGCTGTTTGTCTCTACCCAGGCTTGCCTATTCGGCACAGGTGAGCCACCCGGGCCATTAAACCCCAGGTGTGTCGCAAAGATACCCAAGTCTGCCTGCTGGTGTCGCCAACATAAAAACAACAAAATAATGTCTCCTATCGAAGGCGTCTTCCACAATCTGAATCCCTTTCCTTGCCGGCCAAACTGAGTTACGTTGGGAAGAGTTGCTGCACGGTATGCTCGAGTGCAACCCGCAAAAGAAGCAGAGAAGAAGTCAACATGGCGTCGGGGAAGATTTCTCTACTCACGTGCCGCCGCGTGCTGTGCCGACTCTTTAATGTAATGTACGTTATCAGTTCCTCCTCTGCTGGAGCCATGCTTGTTATGGTATTAAACAGGATATGGGAATTGGAAGGGAGATCTTCCCAGTGGACGTATCGCTTAGCAACCATGTGTACGTAGAGTAACCATGGGAAAGTATGTATGCACTGACTCTTGAAGGTATAAAATAACACACCGACCTGTTAGCGGACGTAGCGTGATATAAATAGCTCTAACGCTGACCAAGGCGCGACCCCAACCCTGGAGTTTATGCACGCTTTAGAAAACTAATTATGTTTTTCCAACCTCGTAATAACTTCAGCTGTCCGCTATCGCTGGCAATTCTAAACCAGAGAACAGTACGTGCTACGTTTACCTTTTTGTAATACCATTTCGTACTGGGCTGATATTACTGTACATTTGTGTGTATGACGACCCCCAAAAATGCTACCTGTGAAGAGGCACGCTTACGAAGATAAATTCAAACTCAAGGCGATCGGTCATGCAGTAGATGATGGAGCAGCTGCGAAATAATTCAACATTAACGAATCAATGGTACGGAAGTGGAGGAAGCAAGCAGATGAACTGCGCCAAGTAAAGACGACCGAACAGAGTTTCCGAAAGAACAAACAAAGAACTAAATGGATAAAGTTCGACTAAACTGACTGTTTTGTTTAGCTTGTGATACCGTATGGTTTATCATCATAATAATAATGATACATAAGATTTGTATAGCGCTTTTCATGGCACTCAAAGACGCTTCACAAGTAAAAAACAGAAGAAACAGAACATACACAGAATTATTGGGAGGAAGTCCATAATTACAGAGTGTGGCGAGGAGCGCCAGTCCAGGGACAAGCTGGAGGAGCTTCGCCGGTGTGCAGCTGAGTGACGTACTGCTGTGAGGAGGCAAGTGCTGGAGCTGGATGTCGGAGATGGATTTTTGGTGGAGGGAGAGATGGTGGAGCAGGAGGAGCAAGGAGATTTCGGCCGATGGAAATGCCGTCTTGCTAGGCGCTGTCGGGATCCGGAGTTTCGAGAGGCTAGCCGGGTAGCCAGCCAGCCGGCCTGCTCAGGTCACCGTCGGGATCCAGAGTTTCGAGAGGCTGGCCGGGTAGCTAGCCAGCCAGCCGGCTCAGGTCGCCGGCTAGCTAGCCAGCCTGCCTCGGTCGCCGTCGGGATCCGGAGTTTCGAGAGGCTAGCGGGCCAGCTCACTAGCCAGCCAGCCTGTTCATGTCGACGTCAGGATCTGGAGTTTCGAGAGGCTAGCCGGGTAGCTAGCCAGCCGGCCTGCTCAGGTCACCGTCGGGATCCAGAGTTTCGAGAGGCTGGCCGGGTAGCTAGCCAGCCAGCCGGCTCAGGTCGCCGGCTAGCCAGCCAGCCTGCTCAGGTCACCGTCGGGCTCCGGAGTTTTGAGAGGCTAGCGGGCCAGCTCGCTAGCCAGCCAGCCTGTTCATGTCGCCGTCAGGATCTGGAGTTTCGAGAGGCCAGGCAGCCAGCCAGCCGGCTCAGGTTGCCGGCTAGCTAGCTAGCCAGCCAGCTCAGGTCACCGTCGGGATCCAGAGTTTCGAGAGGCTAGCCGTCTAGCTAGCCAGCCAGCCTGCTCAGGTCGGCTAGCTTCCCCTGGCAGTTTTGTAGCTTGCAGGAGATTGTCCAGGTGAGCCGTACCCAGGCAGCAGTGGTGGTTCCTCACGATGGTTGCAACCTTCAGCCGGTCCAGCGTCCGACAGGTGGTAACTCCAGCAGCGGCACACATACAGTCCTGTTGAGATGTCGTGGTTGTGAGATCCAGGTAGATTGGTGAAGAAACCAAAAACAGTAACGGTAGCTAAAAAGCCATCAGTCTTTGGTTAGTTGGTTGGAGAACTGTAGCTCTAGAACGATTTGTCTTTGGTTTGGTTGATTGGTTGGAGAGCAGGAACGCGGCAGCGGAACGCGGCAGCGTCCTCCTGCCCGCCATCTCGGAAAGGACCTGAACATGCGCCTTACAATGCGGTGCGTCTTACGGTCCGCATACAATCAAAAGTCCAAACAAACCAGGAAGCTGGCCGGACGAACGCCGTTTGATGATCTGAGACGTCTGTGTTTGATTCCCTTCCAGGAGATTGGAAATAAGACTTGGCTTTCAGTCTCACCACCAAAACATCAACAAAGCGCGCAAGTGTCGCCATTTCCAAACCCACGCACTCATTTGTGCAAAAAACAATGAGCCCCCCAGGGCTTCCGTCTGCAAATGAGGCCTGATTTAAGATGCTCTCTTCTTGCGTGCTGTTTATGTCAAACAAAGGTGTTTTTGCGTTTTGGCAACGGTTCGCCGCATTCATCCGCTATGGAAGCGCCGTCGACATGAATGGCGGGCGATCGGAACGTCGGGTTGAGGTCACAGCTGTCAGGCGGAAGCCGGCGATGGCGAGGCGCTGATTTGAAGTATCTTGTTCCGAAACACTCGCGCTGTTTTCTTTTGATAAACATTGGATGAAAGCTTGGATCTCACACAGTCCCATTTTCAGACTTCATTGTTTTCTCCGTGTTATTGGGATGTGCTTTGAATTTGGTACTGTTAGCTCTCCGCTAGCGCTCACGCCTCACAGCTAGAAGGTTACTGGTTCTATTCCGACCAGTCCGGAGTCTCCATGTTCTACTCGGGGTTCCTCTTGGTTCTCCAGTTTCCCTCCACAGTCCATAAAACATGCAGGACGTTCATTGGACACCAAAATGTGAATGAAAGAGTGAATGGTTGTATGTCCTCTTTACGACAAGTGAATGAATGAGTGAATGGATGTTCGTCTCTACATGTGAATGAGACAGTGAACAGTTGTATGTCTCTTTTTGACTTGAATGAATGAGTGAACGGTTGTTTGTCTCCAATTTATGAAGGAGTCAATGAAAGGGTGAATGGTTAGATGCTTCTTTAAGACATGTGAATGAATGAGTCAATAGTTTTATGTCCCTACAACTCATGAACGAGTGAATGGGTACATACCTCTTCATGATGTGCCAATGAATGACTGAATAGATGTATGTCTCTGTATGATAAGTGAATGAATGAGTGAATGGCTGATTTTCTCTCCATGTGAATGAGAAAGTGATTGGTTGTATGTCTCCACAATTTATGAATTAGTGAATGGGTGTTTGTCTCTATTTGACATGTGAATGAACGAGTGAATGCTTGTATGTCTCAATGATTTCTGAACAAATGAATGGTTGTATTACTCTTTATGATGCGTGAATGAATGAGTGAATGCTTGTATGTCTCCACAATTTATCAATGAGCGAATGGGTACATACCTCTTTTTCATGTGTCAATGAATAAGCAAATGGTTTTATGTCTCTTTACGATGTGTGAATGAATGAGTGAATGGCTGTTTGTCTCCAATTTATGAATGAGTGAATTGATACATACCTTTTTATGATGTGTCAATGAATGGTTATATGCTTATTTACTACGTGTGAATGAATGGGTGAATAGTTTGGTATCCAAACTTTCCAAACGAGTGAATGAGTACATACCTCTTTATGATGGGCCGATAAATGACTGAATAAATGTATGTCTCTGTATGATAAGTGAATGAATGAGTGAATGGCTGTTTTTCTCTCCATGTGAATGAGAGAGTGAACAGTTTTATATCTCTGCATGACTTTTGAATGAGAAAGTGATTGGTTGTATGTCTCCACAATTTATGAATGAGTGAATGGGTCTTTGTCTCCATTTGACACGTGAATGAATGAGTGAATGGTTGTATGTCTCTACAATTTATGAACAAGTGAATTGACACATACCTCTTGATGACATGTGAATGAATGAGTGTTGAATGAATGGGTGAATAGTTGGATGTCTTCATATGTTGTCAACCGGTCCAGGGTGACTCGTACCTCTCGTCCAATCACAGCTTGCATAGGCTGCAGCCCCGCCGCGACCCTGAGTGCAGGACAAGTGGTATACAGAATAAATGAAAGAATGAATGAATGAATTTCACAATTTTAGTTGTGCATTTCCCAGTTACAATGTGACTTTCTGTTTACTTCCAGCTTTACCACCCGTCGGTCAGCTATTTAGCACACCTGAATATAAGCCGCACCTGCTAACCGATTGCTATCTTGGTCTTCCTCCCGCGCGCTAAAACCATAAAAGTCGTCTTCTCCCATGTCGGAAATGAACGGCTTCAGAATTTCAAGGTAATTCCATTGGTCCGATGTGACGAGGCTTAATGTTTTGACGCCTCGAAGCTCGTTAGCCCCTCAGAAATTGACAAATTAGCCGCATCGTTGTTTAAGCCACGGTGTTCAAAGCGTGTGAAACGCGTCCAAGTTGTCGTCGTTTCCGTTTCCCGAAGACCAAAATAATTTGTGAAGAGCAGTCGTACTTTTCCTGCAAGGCCAGGAGGTGTCAGTTAAACATTAGCACCGTGTTGCAAACGCAACCCCCTCAAGAAATGCATCAAACATGAAAACTGGGCTCAAATGATGCCCACAAAATGATGAAATAAAGGGCAACGAATCCCAATAAGGTTCGCCAGACTTGGAAAGCACCGACGTGTAAAAGGCTCTCCGGACCATCAAAACAGAATCTGCAGGATTCAGATGTGCTTAAGATATGGAAGAAAATTAGACGTAGCGTAGCCGCGGCCGTCGCTCATTTTAGCCGTTAGCTTCTTGCTCAGGTGGAAATGGTCTCGTTCCTTTGCATTTCAAACGGTTTGCGTTTGCACAATGCCGGCGTTATTTTCGGCACGCAGACCAACGGAGCCAAGAGTCGACTGGCCCGTTCGGCATGTGCTAATAGCGCCATGGCTAACAGGGGGCGCCGAAATCAATCAAATTCACCTTCAGTATAATTATAATTCAGAATCTGAATCATAATACTTTATTGATCCCCTAGTGGGAAATTGTTTTTGAAGAAAGCAGCTCCTTCTACAAATAGGGAAGAATCAAAATTGAACTTTATATAAAAATGAAGGATGAAATAGGGCATAATAAAATATGTGTATAATAATATACTAAAAAATATAAAAAAAAACACACGAAAAAATATATTAAAAACATAAAAAAATTAAAATAAAAAGAACAGTAAAGGTCAAAATAAATAAGTAATGTAAAAAACTACTACTACTACTACTACTACTACTAATAACAATAACAATAAACATATATAGATGTATTTAAAATTTTAAGTTATGACGAAATGTTCCCCAGTTTATTTTCTACAAATGATAATACCAAATAAGTCTATATTGACAACTTGTTAGTATTGATCTTTATTTTCTGGTAAGGTTATCTTTTTTCAGATTTTTTATTTTGTAATTTCTTAAGCATGTAAATGAGGTTACATGTTATAAAGACAACGGGAAAAATAATGGTATTTGATTTCTTTTGGATGCAAATAAGAATCACAGAATGGACACGTGCACCCTCTGTAAATGCACCTTTTTGCATTTTTTTTAGAAAAAACAAGAATTGATTGAACTGAAAAGCATCTTCTTCTTCCCTCCACATTTTTCAGACTCCCAGAATTTGCTTCGATACCTAATATTTTCACAAAGACACCTTTCAGAACGTAAACAAAGATTATCACCTTGTTCTTTTCACTCCTGTTTTCTGTCACTAAATCAAAATATAAACAACCATAGTGACTTTTTATTAAAAAAAAAAAAAAAAAAAAAAAAAAGCACTGACAGGGTGATACACTGTATTTTAGGATTATTAAAATGATTTTATATTCCGTCGTACTCAATATTACAGCACAGTTGAAGTGATCCCGGGCTGTCAAGTGTCTACTGGTTCTCTCTGCCCATTGTGACACACACACATGTGAGTGTGAGTGTGTGTGTGTGTGTGAGTGTGTGTGTGTGTGTGTGTGTGTGTGTGTGTGAGTTGAGGTGTAAAGGGTACAACTGTGAGATGGAGGAGAGGATCTTCCATTATAGATCTGACCCGAGGGGTCACACACACACACACACACACACACACACACACACACACATATAGGAGTTGACCATTAGTTTCCTCTCCATCAGTCGGCCTGCTGACTGCAAACTGTCCACCCCTGATTTATATCCTCTTGCTAACCGCCTCTGTGTGTGTGTGTGTGTGTGTGTGTGTGTGTGTGTGTGTGTGTGTGTGTCCGTCCGTCCGTCCGTCTGCGTTTGTTACCTTCGGAACGAATCCCACCCAGTAAAACCGCGGCGAGATAAAATTCTGACGCAACTGCAAGCGGGGACGACACACACACACACACACACACACACACACACACACACACACACACACACATCGCTGCTGTGTTTTTCTATATTTAGAAGCGTAAAATACAAACCTGCCGTGGAATATCCTGCCTGCTTTTGGACATCTATCGCTATGTTTACAGCGTCTTCCCAGCCTCTCAGACAGCGGTAAATAGTAATATTGTGTCACGAGATGCGACCGGCTTCTTTTTGGACGTTTTTTGTGAAGCCGAGGAAGTGAAATAAGGCTGGAGGTTTTCTGATTGAGACTTTCCATTGAGCTGGAAAAGTGTTGAACGAAGGTGGTAAATATGATTTATCACTAATTATTCATTCATTATTATCTACACAGCCGATCCCTGCAGAGTGACTTATTCACCATTTTATTGGCAGCAGTTGATGTGTTTTGTTTAAAATATCATATTAGTATTCTTTACATATACAAATTGTAGCATGGAGGAAAAAACAAATGTAAACAAAACATTATTATCTCTTACCTTTACTTATAGATGAAGCCCGTGGGCGGCTCCTTCTGGAGAAAAGCATTGATAGCTTGTTCGTAGAAATCTTTCTTATCTTTCTTCAGTTTAAAAGTCTCTCAATGGAAATCACTGCCGGTGAAGTCAGTCGTCCTCGATCGGTCCTGATCCGACTCTATGTTTCGAGTCTTTTCGGCGCCGAGAATAAGCGCTCCGTTGACGCCGTCGTAGCCGGAACGTTGACCACCAAACGCAGCAACTTTGTCGCCTCAGGAACAGTTTGGATGAGATCCTTCTGGGCCAAAAAGTTGAGAAGCTGCCCAGGAGATTTACATTCATCCCTCACTTTGTGAGCTATGCAGCCCCGATGAGATCGACGAAATAATAGCTGGATGGCTGCACTTGACTTGCTAACTGTTTACCGTAGCTTGCTATTGCTAATTCTATTATTCTGTAGCCGAGTAGTAAGAAGGATCCCTGGGATCAGCGGTGCCCCCTACCGTGAGGCAACGTCACTGCGTGCCTCACCTGATGTTACAATTGTTGACGAAAAACTTTAGACACATAAGATAAACTATGAAAATTGAGTTCATGTGTTATAAGTGTTTTTTGATCGTGACATCCACAGAGGCAGCAATACGGTGTCAGTGCATAGCATGCTAGCACAGTTAGCATGATTATTGCGCAATCCATAGTGGGCTCAGCTTGTTGCCGCGTCACCGCACGTCTCTTCTTCATATTTGAACAGTAAATGTGAATTTTTTCAGTGATTTTAGTTGGAAAATAACTTTTTAGCACGAATCACTGAATAAATATAACCATCTAATTAATTTTTTCATTTTGCATTTTTTTCTTTCCATGATGACAGGTGAGGCCCGGCCTCCCCCTGCCTCTACTGACTGCATGTCACTGCCGTGGATCCATCCGGGCGCTGTATGTGCATTCACCCTTTCATACCTAATGCAGACATACAAGCATTCAAAAGCCATACAGAGACAAGAGACCATTCACTCGTTCACATATGTAAACATCCAACCATTCACCCTCTCATTCACAAGTTATATATGGACAGAAGCATTCATCATTTATTTACACATCATATCAATGACAGACAACCATTAACTCGTCATAAAGAGGCAAAAACAACAAATCACTCGCTCATTCACACACATTTTCGGGACTCCGATGAACCTCCTGCATGTTTCTGGGCTGCGGGAGGAACCCGGAGGAACCCAACTAGACATGTGGTGAATGTTGAGACTCCACTCCGAAGCCTCACTTTTCGTGGGAGTTACATTCCAAGACCCCCTGCGAAAAGCTAATATCCGCAGAGTAGCGATGTGATCATTTTGATGGTTTTCACAGATATATTAACCCTCAACGAACCTCACTCAACCTTTCCACGAAAGTATATTGTAACGTTTATTCTAGATTTTTGGGTAGATGTTTAGGAGGCATTGTAGAGCGTGGGGATATCGCAAAAAAAATGACAGACATTTTCACAAACTAAATAGCACAAAGTGGACAGTATTCACGCTGAACCATGGATCAAGACATGTATGCTCGGCACAGCCTGCAAAGAGATCAGATGCGTCTGTCCATGAACCAATCAGCAAGAGGCGCAACATGCTCTATCAGCCAATAGCGTGACAGTTATGGGTCTACTTAGCCAATGTTATTTCATATAAGGGGTGCAATGGTAGTAGCAAGAGTTTGCTATGTTGGGTATCTTTGTTCAGCAAAGGAGATCTCGTATTTTGAATTTTAGTTTCATTTTACTATATATTTTTCTTTTTTTTTTCCATCTTAAGTTAGAATACGGCTATTTCATCATGACAAAAAAAAAATTCAAATTCTGCGAAAAAAAACACCAAAGAACGATAAATCCCGAGAAACGAATTACGAAAGAAAAACAAGGTAGCGAGCGTGCACAGTAAACTGGAAATTATCTTGCTGTGTTGTGGAAGTTTGAATCACTTGGCCACCTTAAATATGATTTCATCAAAAACCAGATGTTTTTTTTTTTTTCTTTTTCCCGCTGATTCGGCACGCGGCGAGTAATTGGCTTTGGAGGAAAGGTCAGTTTCATATTCATCGCGGAGTAGATACATCAGACAAAGATGGATGCGGATTTAAAATCCAATCGTGTCTGGGAAGCTGTAATATATGCGAGCCGGCGTGTTTTGCAATCTCCGTTGCGTAACCAGCGCGTGACGGCGCAGGCAGAGGAAAACGCAGGACGAGCGGTACGTTCTGATTCGCCGGTCTACGCGTCGGGGTCCGATCGATACCTCATGATTTCGGGAACAACTTGAAAAAAAAAAACGAATCCCGCGCGGTTTAGACAAAGAGTTCGTTCGTTCCGGCAGGAAGCTGGACGCAAATCCCATCAAAAGGTTATTTGGTCAGATGTAAGTTGTGACCAGTATCGTCACAATTTCATTTACAAACATATGAACCTTACAGAGTAGCTTATTCACCATTTGATTGGCAGCAGTTAAAGGGTTATGTTTAATAATCTCATATCAGGTTTCTTCACTAATACAAACTGTCGGAAACAAAAGCGCATTTATTAAAAAAAAAGTCATTATGGTCTTATCTTTACTTATAAATGAAGTCCATGCGTGTCTAATTGAGAAAATTGTCTAACTTTGGGTATGTAATCCTTCGTTTTGAAAGTGAGGAGAGGAAAAAAAATAAATGTCCGCACTTGGCTTGCTAACTCGAGCTTGCTGTCGACCATGAGGCAGGAGAACTGCGTGCCTCACTGAGTGGCCCTTGGCAGCCGTTTTTTTGATCGCTCACCACAAGATACTAGTAACACACATTCAGTTGTTGACAAATTGGAAATGAAGTTCATCTAGCAAAAGTGTTTAAACATTTTAAAAGTGACAAAAAGAGAGACAACAATGCGGTCTTGGTGCAGAGCATGCCAGCAGTCAGCCATCATCGTGCAATCTATGTTGAGGCTCGACAGTCGGCAGCCTCACCGCACGTAGCCATTTTGAATAAAAAAATTTAAACTGAAGTTAAATGAAAAATACATCTATAGTGCAAATCACTGATAAATATAACCATTTCATACTTTTTTTTTCATATTACACTTTATTTCTTTCCATGATTGACAGGTGAGGCACGGACTCTCCTGCCTCCCCTGACTGCACGTCACTGGTTGTGACCCACTAATCCAACTCTGTGACCCTTATTTGGACGATGATGCAGACGCTGCCTGTTTTTATAGCAGAGCAAGCCAATTCTACTCCAAGGCAGGTTTTGTTTTTACAATTACTTACAAACTTAGGCGCTCGCTGATTGGTAGAACTCATAAGCCACGCCCAGTACCAGATAATCCTCACGTAACGCCATTTTTAAAACCCCTTCTACTCACCGGTCAGCTGTTTTCTTGCCCCAAAATGGACGGAAGCGATGAGAAAAATGGAAGTCTGAGCTCTTCTAGCCTGCTACGCCACAGAAGGGTTTCCAGGCCTCGCAGGAGAACATCTAAATCCAATCAAACCTTGATGAGGTCATTCTTATATCACAATTTTTAATAAAGTCACAAGTCTGACATTCATTAAAGAAATACATGAGGGAGTAGGAAGTTAATTTCGTCGATAGTTTCTCATTATACGACGCAGATTCAAACAAGGACGACATTTTCTTATTTGCAGAGGCACCAGGAAGGCTGATCCTCACAAGATGCACCTCATTGTTGAATATCAGCGGCAGGCTGCTATTTTTATGTCCATCGGGTACAATAATATTCACCACTGGCTGGGGGAAGTGAATAACTCTGACGATTCCTTCATATCGGCACCTGTTAGTGGGTGGGATATTTTAGGCAGCGAGGGAGATAGTTGTCCTCAATGCCAATGTGCAAGAGGCAGGAGGAATTGGAAAACACAAGGATTCGAGCGAGTTTGACAAGAGGCAAATTGTAGCGTCTCAGACGAATGGGTCGGAACCGCAGCTCTTGTTGGGTCTGCAGTGGTCAGTAGCAAAAGTAGCCTATCGAAGCAGCGGTCATGCCAGGGGGTGGCCAAGGGTCATGTATGCACTTGGGGACCGAAGAGACTGCAGACCAGTCAGGGTGCCCATGGTGACCCTTGTCTACCTCTGAGTACCAACAACAAGCACCTGAGACATGGACCACCGAGCAATGGAAGGAGGTGGCCTGGTCCGATGAGTCACGTTCTCTTATGGACACTTAGACTTTAGGTATGTCCATTCCAAACATTGCAAAGGCACTGGCCACGAACAGGAAACATGGAAGGAGAATTCTTCTCGCTGGTGCTGTGTTGTCTTGTTTGTATATTTGTTTGTTTGTTTAGAAGTTTATTTGGACAGTGTGCAATTACATTAAGCACAGAGGCAGAGATGTTTGAACCAGATTGTAGCTCATAGCTAATTTCCATCTGCAGTCCTGGACACTACAAATATAAAACTGTACAAAATAAACAGTATATATAGAACATACAGATAGGCAATAAAATAACTATACAATATATAAATAGGCAATATAATATGTATTTTGCAAGTTGAAAGTGCTATTGTTGTGATATTATTACTTTGGTCATCTGGGGGCCATCAGATGTTACCCAGAAGGGTATGAAGGGTCTTCTTGTTCCCATTGCTTTTGCTACATGAGCATACCACTTTTGCCCCCAAAACGTCCAAATGTACGTCTTCTTTTTCTCCCCAAAAACGTACAGAAATACGGAAATGGCCGCAGATGACTCATACGAGGCTTCGTCTGCAAGCAGATTTAACCTGAGCATTAACAAGCATTGGCATCACGTGGATGGTCGGGTGCCTGCTTGTCACTTACCTGGGGAATGCATGGCAACACCACTCGTTCACGGAAACGGTATTCCCTGATGGCTGTTGCCTCCGTTGCTGCCGAACACAGCGTGGATGGACTCTCTCTTAGAGATGGGGTGAGAAGTTCAGCCATCAGAAGGGGCTCGGAGTAGAGTTGCTGTTCCTCCGCATAGAGAGGAGTCGGGTGAGGTGGCTCGGGCATCTGGTCAGGAAGCCTCCAGGGGGAGGCACTCCGGGTATGTCCATCTAGGAGGAGGCCACAGGGAAGACCCGGGACACGCTGGTAAGACTATGTCTCTAGGCTGGCTTGGGAAGGTCTTGGGATCCCCCAGAAGAGCTGGACCATGTGACTGGGGAGAGGAAAGTCTGGGCCTCTTTGCTCCGGCTGCTGCCCCTGTGACCCCACTTGGGATAAACAGAAGATGAAGTATGTATATATGAGCTGTTGCCTCTTTTGGGCGGGATATCGTGCCATGCCGCAAAGCCAAAATGGACCCGGAGGGGTTTTGGTAGCACTAAAACCAGTCTGAGAGGTTACTTCTGCAGGAGGTGCAGGACAACCAAGTCTTAAATTTTATCCATGATGGCCCCATCTCATGACTTGCAGAACTTATCTGGTCCGTAGCGGATTTTCCCCACAGCACACCTCCGGGTACATCAGGACGATACCGTCCAGGTTGTCGCGACGGTACGGCCGATCTCTGCGTATTTACCCTTGAAAACAACCGGCGTCCTAAAAACCTCAATGTTACATTATTAAAGTTCGATCCCGCTCCGAAATAAATCTGCTTTTGCGCCGCTCAATGTGACCTCCTAATACCCGGTTGTCGAAAGAGCCGCGCGGGCCCCAGTTAATTACCACATAATTCTTAGTTAGTTAATAGCGGGTTTGTGGTTTGCAATATCATTTCAGTCATTCCTCTTCCCTGCCTTGAATCTCATTTATTCCCCCCCCTTCACTTCTCATGTGTGTGTGTGTGTGTGTGTGTGTGTAGAAAGGGCTGCTTCCCAGTCTCCCCACGTGTGGCTCGTCCGCAGCAGCCGGCTGTTCGATGAGAACATTCAGCTAAATGTCTGATCGATAGGCGCTGGCAGCGCTCGCTGCCGCCGCCGCCAGAATACTGAGGAGGAAGAGCGTTTAGCGGGTGGCGGGTGGGGGAAGTGTGCTGGCAACTTAGCGGTGTTGGCGACGGCGGCGGCGGCGGCGAGAAGAAATAATCAGAAAATCAGTCTGATGCTCGACGGCGGTGAAGATGCGACTCTCTCCGCGCGATGACCTGAATGCGGTTTGCGTTGCAGACGGCGGAGTGATATCGCGTCACGCCTTGTGCTTTATTCATTTCCAGCTCCCCTTTATGTTCATCTCCTCAGATGTGGCTACAACAACATGGAGTCTTGCTCCTAATGACGCGCAGACGGGCCTCCGACCCGCCTCCCCGCCGATCCGACGGGATGTTTTTTTCCCTCCGAATCGAAAGTTTGCGTTCTTGACTTTTTTTCGTCTCGGCAGATAAAACAGCATTTTTATTTTTTAATCCGAACAAAAAAAAAAAAAAGGCGCAGTAACCCGCCGTGCGCGCAAACGTCACCTTAAAACCTGATATACGGGCGTCTGTTTGCGTCCGTCCTTGTATTTCCCTTTATTAAAAACTTACCTTGGGGTGAAAAACGTCCGTCTTCTGTGAGGGTTTATGCAAAACGGATATAATTTCGGAAATAACAGCCCGCCGGTGAATCCAGACATATAAGAATATAATTTCGGAGACTGTGTTGACTGCGTAAGCAGGGAAAGTTGACTTGTATGTTTAAAATAGATGCGGTTCGCAATTTATTTGATAAAATCCAACACCAAGAATAGACATTTCATCTTGAAATGCAGTTTTAAATAAAAATAGAACAGAAAACTACAAGCTGAACAAGTATAGCCTATATGACGCATAAACAATGAGCTGACAACGAGCCTGCTAGGCTATGCTAACGTAACATTTTATGGTAAGAGTCATTCGAATAACGATAGCATATAGCACATGCTACAACCAAACAATCAGTCTCACTCTTAATCACTAAACATCACCTTAAAACCTGACATACGGGCGGCTGTTTGCGTCCGTCCTTGTATTTCCCTTTATTAAAAACTTACCTTGGGGTGAAAAACGTCCATCTTCTGTGAGGGTTTATGCAGAACGGATATAATTTCATGGCGTAACAGCCCGCCGACCAATCCAGACATATAAGAATATAATTTCGGCGACTGTGTTGACTGCGTAAGCAGGAAAAGTTGACTTGTATGTTTAAACTAGATGCGTTTCGCTGTTGGATTCCCTGAAAAAGGTTATCAGACGAAGTGGCGAAAACGAGAAAAAGCCGTCGACTCCCCACCTAGGAAACCTAGGAAAAGAGTGAGTGAAAGAGGAGAACATCCTGTAGGGGAATTGGAGGCCTCAAGTCAGGGGCCAGGGACCTTGGAATAAATCTACAATTTGAAAAAATATATAAAAATCATGAATTACTACTTCGTTAACTTACCGCAGATGGCAGCAATGCGGCTTCCTGGTCTGTAAATAGCGTTTTTACTTATTGTTAGAGATTTACCTGCTTTTCCGTCGGCCCCGGCACCCTCAGCAGCGACATGTCAAAAAAGAGAAACGTGGACACGGAGTGAAGGGTTTTCCGGTAAAAATGGACCATTTATTATTGTTTGGTTGATAATAATAATAAACCTGTATGGTTGGTGTGGATGCAGCAAGTTTCGGTGCCACTACGAGACTCACCCTGGTGAAAAATACAACAAAATTCACGGAAAACTGAGAAGACAGAACTGAGAAATAGCGTTGTTGACAATGCACTCTATTGCACAGTGATACTCGGAGGTAATTACGCTATGATTTCACCGGTTCGGAGCCCTTGACATCAAATTAGGCTACATGTGACCCCTGGACCAAAATGAGTTTGACACCCCTGCCCTGAATCGTCGAGATGTATGAATGTATAACAGCAAGGGTCGGGGTTCCCAAAAATCTGCCATTTCCCGTCTTGTTTTGTAACATTCTTTAGCCGTTAGCAAGCAACAGCAGGAAACATATCATTGGAGTCGTCAAGTAGGCACCTTCCACCATCGCCGTTTGGTCGAGTTCGGCCGGCGACACCTCAAGAAGGCTTGATAGTGAAATCCAACATTATGGAAACACCGTCCTCCATGCTTCATAGATGAACCAAATGCTAACTACCGTATTTTTCGGACCATACGTCGCTCCGGATTACAAGTCGCACCCGCCAAAAATGCATAATAAAGAATGAAAAAAACATATATAAGTCGCACTGGAGTATAAGTTGCATTTTTGGGGGGAAATTTATTTGATAAAATCCAACATCAAGAAAAGACGTTTCATCTTGAAATGCAATTTGAAATAAAAAATAGAATTGAGAACAACAAGCTGAATAAGTATAGCCTGTATGACGCATAAACAACGAACTGAGAACGTGCCTGCTAGGCTATGCTAACGTAACATATTACGCGAAGAGTCATTCAAATAACGATAGCATTTAGCACATGCGACAACCAAACAATCAGTGTCGCTCTTAATCACTAAATCCAACAAAATCTTCTTCTTTGGTGTCACTTCTGAACAACTCCGCCAACTCAGAAGGTAAACAACGCGCCGCTTCCTCTTCTACCGGTACGTATCTTACGTCAGAGTCCTCGTCACTTGCAGTTCCAATTATTCCGGCCTTTCTGGATCCCGACAGGACGGCGTCCTTGCTCTGATAGAGAGGCGATTGCGTTGCATGAAGCGGTAAAACCAGGAAGCTCCTCCCAAAAACTCATTTATATTCATTTCCTTGGCAACTACCTGGGTGTGAAGACGCAACTGTCCTGTTGACCAGCCTCTCCCGGCAGCACCTTGTTCAAACACCCAAGTGTGAACTGGTTCCTCGAGCCGCGGCCAGCTAGCTTTTAGCCCGCGATTAGCTTTTTTAGTTTTCTTCATCTCAGTAAGAGTAACCTCCGCTTTTCTCCAGTCCCTTTCAAGTTTCTCACTAACTTCAAACTTTCTCTCTGCTGCTCGATCGCCGTTTTCGGCTGCATATTTCACTCCTTCCGGCTTGTAACCTGCAGAATATGATTTTCTTTTCGGTGCCATTTTTGTTCAGCCCTTCTCAGTTGTTTTTATAAGTTACCGCGAATGTTGAAATGATCAATTTTTCATAGCTACAGAAGTAGCAGGTAGCATCTTTTTTCACAACACACTTCTGCCATGACCCGCCCCCGCTGAATTTTGATTGGTTTGCATGTGTGTGTGTGTGTGTGTGTGACGATCGCTGTCATATTAAAGACACACACACACACACATTAGAGCAAGAGAGCGCAATTATTTCACACATAAGTCGCATCTCCAACCAAACTATGAAAAAAACTGCGACTCATAGTCCGAAAAATACGGTATCTTTCTTTAGCGACTTCCTCCTTTAGCCGCAACCGCTCGTTCGGCTGCCCGTGACTTGTTACTGACCGCAAGTTTCAGGCCAACGACGGACTTTGCTACAAACCCACGACAGCCCACGTCTACAAACCCATCCAACCTCGCTGCTCTGCCATCTCGGCATCTCATCTTACGTCCACTAGCCTCGCCACAGTTCGATGAAACATGCTAAATATGCTAATATGCTAATATGCCCCTCTGCGCCGCATCGTTGCGACAAAGCCGTCCGTAGTCTGGTGCTAGCTACATTCGCTGCATTCGGGACTCTTAACAAGCCCAAAAACCGTGTCGATCTGAGTATCTTTGCACAGCAAGTGATATAACAAACCCTCTCTGCCACGTTCTGATATTTGCTGTGTTGGTTTCTTGCTGTTTGGGGTTCGAGTCCCAAAGGAGTCTTCAAGTCGCGAGTGGGTACTCCCGGGTGGATTCATCGGGCTTGATTCTTCCGCAGCTTCGCCCAGATCTGTTTATTTTGTCACCGTGGATCTTACCAGCGATCTGGGACCTTCGCTCGTTCCGTTAAAGCTCTCATGGAGATCCGTTCCTGATCACTGAGCTCCAGGCACAGGAGTTTCTAAAGCACATTGTTCTGGTGTCGTCCCCAATTCATCAGGGTAGCCTTTGGTCTCATTTTGGCCCGAAACTTCTGAGAGCACTCCGTCCTGTCATCGTTCCATTCATTGAGCTTCGTCTCCCGAAACTTGGCGTCGTTCCGTTCGCGGATGTCGCTCCGACGTGTTGCCAATATGACGAACCGCTCGGCATCTAAATGAGTCGCCCGTAGCTTTGGATTCCTGAATGATCCGGCAGACTCTCCGAGAGGATGCGCCGCGGCGGCGGTCATCAACTCGCCGTTTCGTCGGTCGTTCGGTCCCGGACCCGCAGAAAGAATAGATAACTTATATAATTTCTGTTTTATTTATCATCCGAGTCTGTTTTATTTTGAATTCTCCCGGTTACGTCGTGTCAAGGTGCTCCGTCGTCCACGTGACACATCAAGCTAGCAAAATGAGTAACAAACAGACGTGTTTGGAAGAGCTTATGACTACTAAGAAAAAGAAAGATGCATTTTACAGACAATACCGAGAGACCTACTTAAAATATGGATTTTTGGCGACAGGTGATTCCCACGCACCGAACCCGCTCTGCATAATATGCTGCGAGCGGCGTTCCGATGAGGCGGTAAAGTCCTCAAAACTGGAAACCGAGCCCGCTGCATAAAAATCAAGCATTTGGAAGAAAAAGAGGGGATATTTAAAAAATAATATGTATTTATCCGGGAAAATATTCAACTGGTCTGTGCCGCGAAAAAAAAAGGTTGCCGCGCTACAGGGCCGTTAGCCTCCTCCTTGACACGTCTAACCGTGAAAAACAAAATACTTTTATTGCCAAGGTTTATTGTCCGCCAACCCATCTATAATCTTTGTTTTTATGAGTGCGACGTAGCGGCTGTGTGTTCAGCGCGCGGCTTCTGCAGCATACTGATAAAATAAATGGAGTTTGAATGAACGTCTGCGCTATGAGTGATCCGTCCGTCTGGACAACGTGAGGTCTGCCTACTTCTTGCCGTCCTCGAGAGGTGTTAGCATGGCCTAGCGACATGGGCGGGCGCTAGCGTCCCGGATCCTGCTGCTTTTTCTTTTTTTACCGGTAACAACCATTGTTGAAGGGCTTGTCTTTTTCTTGAATCCTTGCACGTTCACTCGAGCTCAAGGACAAACCCTTCTGTCGCAGCTAATTCGGGTGAGCGGGATGCAACTTAGTGTTAGCAATGCGGGGGGGGAAGTTGCTATTGTGAGCGAGCTACAAGCAGCGCCGGAAAGCTAAAAGCACATTGAAAGTTTAAACAGCAGCTGCAAAATGAATGTTTTGAGGAGCGTCTCGGAAACACGCTGGCGTTTCCGTGCGTCCGATTTTAGTTCGCATTCTAAATTCGATATGCGTCACGGCTTTAGCAGAAATGAGCATGAATATCCCATGTTCCCCAAGGAAGCTGCGCAGGGAAACAAGTAACAGGAGCGGAAAGCTGCGCCGCAACTTTAGCTCAGAGTGGTCGTACATGTCCTCGTCCAAAACCTGTCCTGGTTGTTTTGCTCGGCTTTCCGTTGAGCCGCAAATTGTGATAACAGTCGAAAATGTAATAACTTTTTCATTTCATTTTGTAATAAAGACGCATTTTGTAATAAACTGCCCCAACGCATTTTGTAAATAAATTTTGCCGCATTATGTAATAAGTAATTACATATTGAGAAGATTATTACAAAATGCACTTGTAACTTTTTTATTATCTAGGATGCATTATATAATAACAATTCTAAAGCATAGTTAATTTGTTTGTTAATTGTATTTTAAAGTATTTGTAAAAGCTAGGCCTATTATTAGCATCACTGTATTAGCCTAGTAGCAGTACTTAGCAATTACTATCAGTACACTATTCAAAGGTTGCATTAACAGAGAATATTCTATAAATTCCATGTTATTTGATTTCCTAGAGAATAAAAAAGTTGCAAGTGCATTTTGTAATAATCTTCTCAAAATGTAATAACTTGTATGTATTACAAAATGCGTTGGGGCAGGTTATTACAAAATGCAGCTATATTACAAAATGAAATGAAAAAGTTATTACATTTTGGACATTTATTACAAAATGCACCGCAATTACAATGTATGTAATAAAATATTTCAACACACCCACTTGGAGTTTGTAAACCGGTTTTGAGCACATCCAAGCTAGCAGGTGGATGCTAGCTGAGGATCATAACAACACTTTCCAGAATAAGCCGTAAAAAAACCCGAGGGCTCCAACGGATCTCGCTTGTGGCGAAACTCATTATCTCAAACCGCTTGTCTGATGGGATAAACCGTAAGGTGCCGCTTAATTGGCTCGACATTTGGTGCATCACAGTTTGCACCGCTCTGATGAGGCCGCGCAACTATCTGATCAGAGCTTGTTGTCCAAAGGTCAAAATCCTCGTCGCTCCGTACAAACCGTTTTTTTCCGGTCTCGTCGTCGCGACAAGGATGAACCGATCAGGTCTTCTTGACCTTCAAACTCAAATACAGTCCTCAAAACGCAACCGTTTGCGAGTATTTTCGGTTAAACATTTTCCGAAGTTCTTTCTGGGAAAAAAAAAAAAAACAAAAGGACAAAAAGTTTTTTTTTTTCCAGGTGAGCTGTTTTCACGGCCGGGATAAACCGCCGCATCCTTGCAAACGTTACATCAGATGGCGTTTCTAAGGCTTCGCTTTAAACCGCCCTCGGTGGAACTCTCCCTCTTTCTTGATATTCTGGCGCACACAAACTCCTCGCGGACAAAGAGGCGAGTTTAAAAACAGAATGTTAATCGAGGAGGGACTTTGAGATTAACCGGATCCGAGCTTTGGCGTTATCATTAAATGTACACATTGTTGGGTTTTTATGTCGACTTCCCGTGTTTACGCCGCAAACCTTCAATTTCCCGTCGCAGTTGCCGTTTTCAAACAGTTTCACGCGCAGACGCGGACGTTTTGAAAGTGAGAAAAGACGACCGTAGTCGGCGGTGTGATTTTTGTGATGACCGAAAAAGACCAGCATGCGTCGAGACGCTTCCTGTTTCTGTGCAAAGAAAAGACGCGGGCACGACGGCGAGCGACGGCTGATAGCTAGCGGGTATTTTTTACGAACTACGATGAGGTGGAGTTATTGCTTGGAGCTACAAGGGCAGTGTCGTCAATCCACGCTTTGCCGAAGAGGCAAAGGAAGTTTTAGTAGAGCGAGGAGGACGACCCGTTTCTGTTATGGTCCGACCGCTTCCGCATACAAAGAGAGTTCCCGTTCAACCGAATGAAGAGCGCGAGCACTAGAGTCGGCCGTGGTCGGCAACATCATCCAAAATAAGGGTCACAGAGTGGATCTTTACGAGACCCTGCAGAGACTTCGGACTTTGGTTAACATTGCATCAGTATTTGCGGTGCGTCACAACCAGTGATGTGCAGTCAGGGGAGGCAGGAGAGGCCGTGCCTCACTTGCCGGTCTTTGGAAGAAAAAAAATACGATATGAAAAAGTGCAGAAATGGTTATATTTATCTGTGATTTGCACTGTAAAGGTATTTTTCATTTAACTTCACCAGTTTTTAGATGGTTTTTCTTTATTCAAAATGGCGTGATTGTCACATTTACTGTTCAAATACTGAGATGAGACGTGCGGTGAGGCCACGGACTTTTGAGCCTCAACATAGATTTTGTAATGACGGCTGACTGCTGGCCTTCTCTGCACCAAGACCGCATTGTTGTCTCTCTTTATGTCATTTTTAAAATGTTTAAACACTTTTGCTAGATAAGCTACATTTCCAATTTGTCAATAACTGTATGTGTGTCATCAGTTTCTTGCTCTGAGCGGTCATAAAATGGCTGCCAGGAGCCACCCAGTGAGGCACACAGTTCTTCTGCCTCATGGTAGGGGGCGCTCGTGATTCTTCTCGCAACTCCTCTGCTGATAATACAGTGACAGCAAGCTAGACTTAGCAAGTCTAGTGCAGCCATCCATTTATTTTTCCCTAATTTTTTTTTGTGTGCTACAGTTTGTATTTGTGAAGGAAGCCGATATGAGATTTGAAACTCAGAATATCATTTTATTGGTCAAATTGACCAGGTTAAATTTTTTGCTGGCATAAAGTTTGATAGCCCCCCCAAAAAAATCCATAAATTAGCTGCATCATGGTTTACGACAAGATAAGATAAGATAAACTTTATTGATCTCCATAGGGGAAATTCTTTTGTCACAGCAGCGTATCAATAAATCTGAATATAAATATAAACAGAGAGACAATTAGATGACAATTAGAAAATAGCAAAGGCATCCACAACTGAATAGCCAGCAGAGAGAACAACAGCAGCATAAAGGATACGAATGGACTAGAGAATGGGCAAAGGGGAAAATTAACGACCAAAAAAAAAACAAAACAAAAAAAGCTGCAGTATTCAAAGAATGTGATGGAGAATATTGATAAATGGATGCTGGAATTGGAGCTTCCAGGCAGGAGGTCAAGAGAAAGACCTAAGAGAAGATTTATGGATGTAGGGAGAGGATATGAAGGTAGTTGGTGTGAGAGAGGAGGATACAGAGAATAGGGTTAGACGGAGAAGGTTGATTCATGTGGCGACCCCTGAAGGGAAAAGCCCAAGGGAGTACAAGAATTTGTCACAAGGGTGCAGGACATGTATGACTGAGACAAAGTGATGATTGAGATGGTTTGGACAGGACCACTCATCTGCTTATATCCAAACGATGATGAAGATCAGAATGATGCAAACATTTTTTTAGCCCTTCTGCCTCACGGCCAGAAGGTTCCAGGTTCAATCATGACCACAACAAAACAAATGCAAGAGGTTCATTGGTTAAATCATCCAGACATGTGAAGAATGGGATGAATTCTATTTTGACACACGGTTGTATGTCCCTACTTTTGCCCCCGTGTGATCGGAACAGGGTGAACCCCGCCTTTTAGCCAATCACAGCCGAGCTCAAGCCTCCCTAAACCAGCCAACAGGAAATATTCAGGAAACTAGCAGGTTATATTCCGGAAATTACGGTGATTCCGTTTTCACGTGCTGTTAATGTCTTTCTGTAGTTTTTGCCTTTTCACCCTCATTGTGATGTACAACTTTTGCTCTGTCAGTTCTGTTCTACGTGTCCGTGGAGGTTCTAAGTCGTCCGAATCGTGGCGAATTCTTGTCAAAACCGCCTCGTCGTGGCGACTGGACCTGCATTTCTCCAGGGGAAGAGGTTTCAGGCCTTGTCTGAGAGGCTTTTTCACTTCCGAACCGAAGAGGCCTCTCTGAAATTCAACTCCAGTTGCCACGACGAGAAGATTTTGACAAGAGTTCCACATGTCCAGGAGACCTGCGGTACTTGAGGCAAACACTAGAACCAAGAAATGTCGCTCCACGTGTTTTTTCTAGCTTTCCGTTTTTTGACCTCCTATTTCCAAAAACACATTGATTACCGTCCTCGCCCTCCCTCCCGCTCTCCCTTTCTTTCTTCAGCTCTTCCTCCTCTCATGCCGCCGCTCTTTGTTTTGCAGATACGATCCGACTTCCAGCCGACAGACACAAACAACTTGTTCAGTCCATTTGGCTGCCGTTTGGACCGCGGCTACATTACAATCTTATCATGGGAGTCGCTGGCACACCGCGGCTGCTAATAAACTGATAACGCCTCCGAGTATTGATTCTGGCCCTAAAACAGACCGGCGCCATCCAACAATCTGGCCGGCACCGATAATTAGTACCTGCGACCGTTTTTCAGCCTTTCAGGAGGATTCGAACGCACTCGTTTTAAACAATGTGCACTTCTGACTCCCGCTGATCGTTTCCAACATCATCCATCTGTCGCCAGATGTTTTTCCTTTCTCTCCTCCCGGGCAGCTCCGAACCCGCCGAGACCTAAAACTGATTAATATACATCGTAGAGACAGACAATGTCCGTCCGCTCAGATATTGTTGCCTTCTAATTACTTGGAGCAGATAAGTATTCTCGCCGGTGCAGTCTGGGTGGTGATGACTTCCAGGCCTCCTCTTAGAATCCCTTCCAAAATCTACTCCCCCCCCAAAAAAATTCATGATAACAGCGATGGTGGCGCGGTGGCTAACGCGGCGAGAAGGTCCCTGGTTCTATTCCGTCCGTTAACTTTACATCCCCCCTCCCAGAGTCCAAAAGTAGAAGCTTCACTGGAGACGCTAAATTGCCCTGAGATGTGAAGGAGCGAGAGTTGTATGCCTCAATTGACAGGTGATAAACTATATGGCCAAAAGTGTTTGCTCCCCTGCCTTGATTCACATCTGAACTTCGGTGACATCCAGTTCCTAATCCAAAGGGTTCAGTATGACATCGATCCACTCTTTGCAGCTGTAACGGCTTTATCTCTTCTGGGAAGGCTGTCCATAAGGTTCAGGAGTGTGTTTATGGGGATCTTTGACCATTCTTTCAGAAGCACATGAATGAGGTCACACACTATAGTTGGACGAGAAGGCTTGGCTCTCAGTCTGCACTCTGATTCACCCCTAAGGTGTTCTATCGGGTCAAAGTCAGGACTCGGTGCAAGTTCATCCAGACCAGACTCTGTCGTCCACGTCTTTATGGACCTTGCTTTGTGGACTGGTGGACTGTCATGTTGGAAAAGGAAGGGTCCATCTCCAAACTGTTCCCACAAAGTTGGGAGCATGGAATTGTCCAAAATGTGTCGGTCCGCTGAAGCTTTCGGAGTTCCTTTCACTGGAACCAAGGGGCCGAAAAACAACCCCATTCCACAAAACCTTCCACTCGGCACAACGCAGTCAGACAAGTTCCCCTGGCAACCGCCAAACCAGGACTCGTCCATCAGGTTGCCAGATGGAGAAGCGCGATTGGTCACTCCAGAGAAGTCGTCTCCACTGCTTTAGAGTCCAGTGGCGGCACGCTTTACGCCACTGCGTCCGAGGGTTTGCATTGCACTTGGTGATGTCTGGCTTGGATGCAGGAGCTTGACCATGGAAACCGATTCTATGAAGCTTTCTGCACACTTTCTTGGGATGATCTGAAGGCCACATGAAGTTAGTTGGTCTATCGTGATTGACGCTGCAGAAATTTGGCAACCTCTCGGCTTCCCTTTGACCCACTCCGTTAGTCTACGTAGCCTAACACTCCAGGGCAGAGTTGCTGTCGTTCCCAAACGCTTCCATGCTCTTACAATACGAGGAAAAAACGCACTTATAAGAGCGAGGAAATTTCACGACGAGATTTGTTGCTTGATTTTAGACACCTGTGGCCATGAAAGAGATTGGAACACCTGATTGTGATACTTTTGGCCATATGGTGTACATGTGGTGTACATGTAGTGTACATGTCCCCCAACTGGCCAATGCATGAGTGAATGAATCTGCCTTTTTTGCATTTTCCTTGTCGTCTTCATGTCCTTCATGTCGTCTTGGTGATTCGCCGTGAACTCCTTCCCCGTCAACATGTTCCTGATACGTTCCTCTTAAGGCGCGTTCATTCAGTGACTGTTTCATTTCCAATATCTATTTAATAATCACCTCCTAGGTTGGATTGCGTTCAGTTTAATTCTCAGGTGAAATATATCGCATCAGTACAAAAGCGCATACTTCTCGTCACAACGAAGAACCTTGGAGTTCATCGGTCCATATTCGAATGCAAAAATATCTGTGAAATATGAATTGTTTTTATTTTCCGATTCGATCAAAACTGTGCCTCTTTAGCGTTTTCGTACTTTTCTATTTATCTCGGCATCGACGCCGGTCCGATGTTGCCATAGAAACATTGATTCCGAGCATTATTCGGATTGCGATGATTATTACACGCTAATAGCCGGTCATTTCCGACACGTCGGGTCTTTTCATCAGCGAGAAATTCAAAACGCCGTCTCCGGTTTTTCCTTTCCGTCCATTCAGAAATATCATATTGTATTTATGATATTTATTTGTTTTAGTGACATGAGCCTTGAGTCAGAAATGGAAAACCTCCCTGGACTTCTCTGTGAGCTGCTGTCGGCCATGTTTGCCGTGCACGTATGTGTGTGTGTGTGTGTGTGTGTGTGTGTGTGTGTGTGTGTGTGTGTGATCTGTTGCAGTGCTATTTTGGGCTCGTATTCTATTGAACCTGGAGCTGGTCAGAGTCCGTGTCTTATGTATAAACCATATACTAGAGGTGCCAGTTGCAAACAAAAACACACACACACACACACACACACACACACACATTCTTCGGAATTATAATTCCCCTGATATTGATGTGAAGTTCAGCCACCTTGACTTTGCGAAAACCTTTTTATTGACAGAAGGATGCAAACATTTTTTTTAGCGCTTCTGACTCACGGCCGGGGGATTCCGACGTAAATCCGTCCCCCAAAAAAAAAAACAAATGCAAGAGTTCATTGGTTAACTCATCCAGACATGTGACCGATGGGGTCGTTTGTTTGTGACGTTTGTTTGTGTGTCCTCGCCTCTCGCTTGATCACAGCTGAGCTCAAAACTCCTTAAACCACCCCTCGGATACCCTTGGAGCTGGATAAGACCAAAAACAGGAGGCGGAGCTCGAGGTCGCAGAGATGAAGATGCTAAGGGTGACCAGGATGGATGGGATCAGGAACGAGTCCATCGGAGGAACAGCACGTATTATACTTTTTGGAGAAAAGGTCAGAGATGGTTCGGTCATGTACAGAGGAGGGATAGTGACTATATTGGTAGATGGATGCTGGAATTGGAGCTGCCAGGCAGGAGGTCCAGAGGAAGACCTAAGAGAAGATTTATGGACGTAGTGAGAGAGGATATGAAGGTAGTTGGTGTGAGAGAGGAGGATAAAGAGAACAGGGTTAGATGGAGAAAGTTGATTCATGTGGCGACCCCTGAAGGGAAAAGCCCAAGGGAGTACAAGAGTTTGTCACAGGGGTGCAGGACATGTATGACTGAGACAAAGTGATGATTGAGATGGTTTGGACATGAACACTCATCTGAAGATAAGAATGATGCAAACATTTTTTTAGCGCTTCTGCCTCACGGCTGGGAGGTACCAGGTTGGATCATGTCCAAAAAAAAACAAACGCCAAATGCAAGAGGTTCATTGGTTAAATCGCCCAGACATGTAAACAATGGGGTAAATTACCCCTGTAGAATTACTCACTCTAACAGTTACTGCGCTATTTCACTCTTCCACTTTACTCATTATCTATTCCTGTATCTTGGTAGATATGGAACTTTTTATTAACCATAAACTTTTCCACCTCATAATTTTTTTTTTTCTTTTTAGCTTCTCTTGTCCTTGTATGCCTTGTTGCTGCAGCGAAACAATTTCCCAAGCATCTGATCATGACAGCACATCTCATCATGTAGTGAAAAACGTAAATTCCAGAGTATGGAATTTAATTGTTAAACGAAAAAAGAAATAGAATATAAGTAAGCCGTATTGGTCTATAACCCGCAGGTGTCCCAGTTCAAAGTTGAGATATTAACACAGCAAGCCAATTTTTAAAAATTTTTTTTTTTACTGAATAAAAAAAAAATTCAATTTAAAATTAAAAATTTTACATTGAAAAAAATAAATTACAATAACAACTCCTGGTACATAACACGAATGCTACTTTTCAGAACTTACCAGTAGCAGCTCTATTTCCTTCTTGGACAGAAAGGTGCTTCAAATATATTTCTGCGCGTCCTTTTCAAGCGCAAAACAACTGATCTGAAGACTTATCGTAAATGTGGGTTTGCCGAAAGCATTTCGTTTGTCCACTGTGACGTTGTTGGCGTAAAGAAGCTACCCTTTAAATATCCATAAATCAGCCGCCGCATCGTTGTAGAAGCCGCAGTTGTCAAACAAGTAGCGGCTTCTATGTCGGTATTTACGGTAATTTAGGGGTTTTCATTGGCGCTACACCAAATAATTTGTTGTCTGATTTGCTCCGTCACAAGTGTTTGTCTGCTGATAACCAAACTTCAGCCGCGAAATAACCGTTTTGGTAAATATCTGGATTAGACGGTGGTCAGGAAAAGCAGTGCGGAGCCGCCCCCTTTTATTTTTCAACAATCCTTCCCCGTTGAATGATAAAAACTAGTTAATTAAAATAATGTCTCGTGTGCCAACGCTGGGGTTTTTTGCGCGGCGCGTGGTAAATGAGGATGAAGACGATCCAATTAATTGTCCTCCATTAAAGAACTCATTAGATCCGCTGCTCCTTGGGTTTGTCGGAGCTGCTGTAAAATAAGGGACGTCAGCTGCGCCGGCGAGGCGTTCTTTCAGACCCGCAATTCCGTGTCTCGCCATGTCACAAAGGTCAAGTCGGTCAGTTTGCCTTCACCCAAAACCCATGCGGCATGTGGAACCTTAATTGTGATACAGGAAAATAAACGTCTAGACTCCGGGTTAGAAGAGCAGAAATAGTTTGCCTTTCAGGTTGGGATTTAAGTTTGACACTGACGGCTCACGGAGCTGCTGGGCCTCCAGAGCCTCGTAATGAAGCTGTCAAGTTCTTAGGACCGTATGGTTCCGCTTGATGACAGGGAGAAGAAAGTGGCACAAGGTGGTCAGGGGCCGGAAGAAGGTGAGCAATGTAGCATAGCAGGTTAGGTAAGGGACAGGTGGAGGTGGTCAGGAACTTCTGGAAAGGAGGAAGGAGGCTTAGAGGAAGACTAGAGAGGAGGTTTAAGAGTGGGTAGCGAAGGGGGTGCCAAAGAGTCTACCAGGATCTTCTTGACATGTACTGCATAACTCAGGGGAGTGAGGGACTGAAAGGATGTTGGAGATGTACTGGGGAGGAGAAAGAAGCAAAAGGGACTCAGGGACATCAGCAGCGTAGCCTAATGAGTCGTCTTCCGGGATCCTTCAGGATCTTTCTGTAGAGAGGCTACGTAGCATGGGAGGTTTTGGGACGGGAAAGACGATGACATGGAACAAGGGGTCAGGAAAGGGGTTGTGGAGGCTGTTAGGACCTTCTGGGATCCTCCAGTATTGGGAGTACATAGTGCAGGAGGGACTGGAAGGACATTGGCAACTTCTGAGATCCTCCAGGATCTTCCTGTCCAGAGAGCACATGGAAGGACGTTGGGAATGTGGTACAGGGGTCAGGCAAGGGAAAGACAGAGGCAGTCAGGATCCTCTGGGATCTCAAGGATCCTCATTTACAGGGAATTCCTGGAGGTCAGGGACTGAGTGGACATCGAAAAGATACCACAAGGAGCCATGATCATATGGGATCCTCCAGGATCTTCCTGTATAGGGAGTACATTGAGACAGTCAATGCACAGGGGGTTCAGGAACAGGAAAGGAGTTGGCAATGTCGCACAGGAGGTCAGGCAAGGGACGGACACAGGAAGTCAGGAGCTTCTGGGATTCTCCAGGATCCATGTCAGTGACTTGTAGGACATTAGATACATACCACAAAAAAGCCAGGACCTTCTAGGGTCCTCCAGATCTTCCTGTTTAGGGACTCCGGAGGCAAAATAGGGTATGTGTAGACTCAGGACACTGGGAAGCAACGAGACACCGGGACTGTTGAGCAGAGATGGGAAACGAGGGTGCAGGAACAAGGCCAGGAGCATAGCTGCCCACGAGAACGAACATACCAAGCGTGAATTTCCAGTTTTTTCCATCCAATGATCACATTAAGAACGGTCACTCATTCCTCATGAGCGACTGGAGTTGCGCCCGGGTAGTTTTGTGCAAGTTAACACCGCTTCGGGTTAAGCTTCTAATGACCGGAACAACCTTGGCTTTTGTTCGGATTCTCTGAACATAACAGTAAATAAAGATGCTTGATGGATTCAGCTGACACTCACTTGGGCAACAATGACATTTTCTTGTGTGTGTGTGTGTGTGTGTGTGTGTGTATTTATAACAAGGGAAGGATGATTACTTCCCCAACCAAGAGGTAAACAAAGCTACGCCCAAGTTGGCAATGGAGTTCCCTGCAATTACTGACGGATGCACAAGTGGGTGGTGTGTCTAAATGACAAACGCCCTTCGTTTTCCATTTGACGGGGGTTAAACACCCTCACCAGTGCTTAAAAAAGTATTTTTACCTCCGCCGCGGCTGTTTATGCGATCTCATTAGTGAAACACCAACCAGAGAGAGAAATTTATAGTTTTGTTTTTAATTAGAGGACTGGACATTGGAACTTTAACGTCAATCACCTCCAATGGATTGTTTTTTTTTTTTTTAATGTTTAGCCAAATGACGATTTGTAGATTTAATTAAAATTGAAAGGTCCAACTTTTACGCTTCCAACTCAAGTCAATTCTGTAATTAGGGCTTGATGCTACCGCTGAAGTCACAGTGTGACGAGTTATGTGACATTCATTGTTCCTTCCAACCCTGCTGGTAACACACTCGTGTGTGTCCAATCACTTGGTTGGTGTTCCCGAGCTCTTTCTCTTCCCCCCATCGCCTTTCTTTCTCCAGTCATTCACCCCCTGCGGGCTGCTGCCGCACAATTACAGCCCGTCTCTATTCCAACAGTTCAGCTCTCAGACGCGGTGACGTCCTTACGGCTAACACGCCCCCCTCCGCCGCTCCACAGTAGCTGCTTTTTTGTGTGATGGGATGTGGCGGGCACCGCAAGGCGAAAATGCAAAGGCAGAGGAGAGATTCCTGTAAGATGTTTTATGACCAGAAACCCGGGTTTAAGTGTCACCATGTCCCAAAAACCAAACTTGCAAAGTCTCCAATATAAACAGAGAACAAGTACGCAGCGAGGGTGAACGCACCAGACAAAATCAAATCTTCTTTTTGTCCTTGAACAGATGAGTGTTCATGTACAAATCATCTCAATCATCACTTTGTCCCAGTCATACATGTCCTGCACCCCTGTGAATCTCAATCATGCCTTTGTCCCAGTCATACATGTCCTGCACCCCTGTGAATCTCAATCATCACTTTGTCCCAGTGATACATGTCCCGCACCCCTGTGAATCTCTACCATCATTTTGTCCCAGTCATACATGTCCCGCACCTCTGTGACATATTCTTGTTCTCCTTCCGGCTTTGCCCTTCAGGGTCGTTATAGCCAATCAACCTCCTCCATCTAACCCTATTCTCTGGATCCTCCTCTCTCACACCAGCTAACTTAATATCCTCTCTCACTACGTCCATAAATCTTCTCTTTGGTCTTCCCCCAGATCAGCGGTTCCCAACCTTTTTTGTAGCAGAGACCAGTTTGATGCATGAAAATGTTTCTGTTGCCCGCTTAGAGGGACGAGGGTTCAAATAATAAAAACTTTTGTCACTTTGCAATATTTCAAAATTCAAGATTCAAGATTCAATAGGTTTATTGTCAAAATGGGGTGTCCTGTACAATGAAATAATTGCTATCATGAAATGATTTAATCTGAATACAACAATCACACTTTATATTAGGCAATGACAATATTTAGCCCTATAATAGAAATAAATAAATCAATAAAAAAAGTTTTGTGGGTTTCATAGCTCCATTAGCTAGCCATTCACAGCAAATAATGCATAGCGGGTGCAGAGCTTGCGTACCTGTTGTGATGAACCCATAACTTAGGTCGGAACTTTGGTATTTTCTTTTAAATGCAGCTTTCTTTTTTTCTGGCAGTCTCCGACACTTCGGCGGTCTCGTCGTTTGCTTGTTTCCTCCCTTAAAAAGCTTCCACCGACTTTTCTTTTTGGCTCATTTTTTTTTAACTGCGACATTTGGGCGCAGGCGGAAACAGCCATTTTTCAAAATAAGATCCGGAAGGTGTAATAAAAAAGCTAATCATTAGTACCAAGACAGACTTTCATTGCTAACCGGTGCCAAATGATTCACGGACCGATACCGGGGTTGGCGACCCCAGCTGTAGACCTCCACCATCTGTCTACCAATATATCCACTATCCCTCCTCTGTCCATGACCCAACCATCCCAGTCTGGCTTCACTGACCTTCTCTCCAAAACATCTAACATGACGGACTCATTCCTGATCCTCTCCATCCTGGTCGCTCCCAAAGAGAACCTCAACATCTTTATCTCTGCGACCTCCAGCTCTGCATTCATGTCTTTTGGTCCTTGTCACTGTTTCCAGTCCATACAGCATCGCTGGTTTCACCACTGACTTGTACACCTTTCCTTTCACTCTGGCTGATGGTCTTGTATCTCTTTGTATCCCTGACACTTTGCTCCACCCATTCCAACCTACTTGAACCCATCTCTTCACCTCTTTCCCACACTCTCCTACACTCTGGACTGTTGACCCAAAGTACTTGAGATCCTCCGACTTCTCGATCTCGGCTCCTTGTAGCCTCACCGCTCACCCGGGTTCCTCTCATGACCAGATTCAAAATAACTTGCGATGTCTCTAATGAAACCAGAGAGCAAATAGCAAGGACATGTGATCGACAAGATCAACAAACCGTCTCCTGGACAAACATCTGGGTCAGGGTTTGGTAACCTTTATCGCTCAAAGAGCCATTTGGACCCGTTTCCTCATGGCAAAGAAAAGCAACACAACCCTTTTGAATTTTTTTTTTTTTTTGCATTGATGCTATGTATAAAAAATATATGTTGCAATTTTTTGAATCAATGGACAGCTGCAGAGAAAACTAATTTTTCTGAATCCAACAAAACATTTGGAACTCCGAAAAAAAAGATGTTGAAGGTTAGTTTTGAGCAAAATACTCAGTGTCTATTTGAGTCCCTCTTGGATTTATGAAAAAAAAAAGCCAAACTTAATCATCCGCCGACAACAAACCAAAAATGTGTCATCCTTTTACTGGTATTTGCAGAAAGAGAAAAAAAAAAAAAAAAAAAACTTTTATTTTGATGTGACAACATCGCAAAATTTAAAATTATATCTTAAAAATGAAAAAAAAAAACAAAACCAAAATAAAATAGATTTTTAATTCATTACTCTTAAATTATTTTCAATAGCCAAAGGGAGCTGCGGGTCAGTACCATCACCACAAGAACGGGGGACAGATAATCACCAAACACAGCATAAGAGGCCATGAAATATTAAATGGACATTTTAATGATACGTAAACATCATTCTACCACCACGGGCATTAAAATGTAAAATATTTAAATGATGTTTAAAGGGTTTCAACGGGAGTCCAACATATTGGACCGGCCCAGATGAGGCTGAAACGCAACAAATGCTCCCGTTTTCCTCGACGGCACCTTTTTTGCCGAAGGGACTCGTCAGGAAACAAATTGTCCTCATCCGGCGCTAATTTTGTCCGAAAAACCAGCTTCCTCCACGGGAAAGTTTTTATTTTGCATCCTCACAAACAGTCGTGGACCCACACGACTTGTACTTTAAGCATCGCGCTCAAAAACAAACCACAGAAGACGACAACGGACGACATGGAGAGCAGAGAAACCCCAGCGTTCATGTTCTGCATGGCGGGAATAACAACCATGAACGATCAGAAACGTTATCTTCTCCCTTCGCCGAGTGAAGAACCGCGCTGTTTGCTAACTCTGCACTCATTTTTAGCTTAAATGTTGATGTTTCTCTGCTAGCCCTGCAAACCCCTGCTAGGTGTAGCAGGTCAGAAGAGCTTAGACCTCACTTCTGCCCGTTCTGTCGCAAGAAAACAGCATGCTGAATAGTTTTAAAAAACAAAAAATGGCTCTCCGCAGTCCACAAAAAGCATCGGAAATAGCCGCGGCTTAAAAGCTCCACCAATCGCAAAGCCCCCCTGCTGCAGGATAGGAGCTGGAGGGGTTTTATCAGGAGCTGAGGTCCACGGTCCGTGGTTCCTTTGCTGTCTGAATACATTAAAATCAGCCTTGTTCCTGAAAAAAGAGCCACAAAATCCACTGGTTTGAGAAATAAAACAATTTTTTTTTTTTTCACCTCCGATGTTAAATCTCCCTCACAGTTGTCCATGGTCACCTGAGACATGGAACTCTTTGTCATGAAGCACCTGGAGCATACATGTCCTCTCACTGAGAGATGTCTCCCGGCAAAAAAAAAAATATATATTTAGAAGGCCAACTTTTGATATTGTACAGCAGACTGTAAATGGTCTCCACTTAGATGGTGCTTTCTGGAGTGGGTGGTGAAAAGTGCCGGCGGTGGTGAAAGAATATCAGCCAGAACGAAAGGAGAGGGGCGGAAGACTGAAATCAGACCAGGCATGTTGTCTGGTTTAGAGACCAAGAGGCAGCAGAGATAAAGATGTTGAGGTTCTCCTTGTGAGCGAGGAGGACAGATAAGATCAGGAAAGAGTCCATCAGCACATGTTCTGGAGATAAAGTCAGACCGAGGTGGTTTGGACGTGGACAGAGGGGGGGATGGTGAGGTTGGAAGCCGGTGATTGGCTTCGGTGACCCCTGGAGGAAGAAGGGAAACATCTAGACACCTTGTGGTTCCAAAGACATGTACACTTGATAGCACTCACCCATTCTTGTGCCGAACGGGAGCATCTTTGGGTTCTTGCCCGAGGACACTTCGGTATGCAGACAGGAGAAGCCAGGTGTCATCGATGAGACGCCCACTTTAACAAATGAGCAACAGCGGTCCTTGGACCTTTTTGCGCTTTCTTTTGGGAAAGCACCCGAAAACTTGAAATCTACATAAAGTCATTTAAAAAAAAAAATAGGTTACATAGAATCCAAGCACTTCTGGCAGGCGGCGCCGGACTTGGCAAACGATCAGGTGTCGGATGTTGACACTTGCGGGACAACAGGAAAGGTGTGGATCGATAAAAGCGGCAGGATGGCTGGCACGGGAGCAGGGATGAGCTAAGGAGTACGCAACAGTTCGCTTGCTAGGTCACGTTCCCCGAGCTTGCGCGCCGCAGAGCCAAATCTTGTCAAAATCTCCTTGTCATGGCAGCTGGACTTGAATTTCTTCACTTGAAGACACTTTTCCCCCCTCGTCGGAGAGGCTTCTTCAGTTAATTGCCAGGGAGGTGTCGCGTTCGGAAACCCGACAGGCCACTCGAGTCCGGTCCAGTTACCACAACAGGGAGATTTTGACCAGAATTCACCCTGTCCTGGATGACTGAGAACCTCCAAAGACATTGTGGACCAAAGTTCTCCCAAGAAGTAGGACATGCATGAAGAAAACATCATCACCCCTCTGAGTAGATACCCAGTCTACCTTGGTCAGGGGTCGGCAACCCGCAACACCCAAAGAGCCATTTGGACCTGGTTTCCTCGGAAAAGAAAACACTGGGAGCCGCAATTACTTTTTGACGTCTAAAATAAAGGTACCGCTGTATAAATTGCTTTTTATTGCCTTTACACTTTGTATAAACAAGTGTGTCGTGTGTTGCTTCTGAAATTCACAAAGTATTACAGAGAAAATTAAATTTTATTTATGGAATGAACTCATTTTGAGTTTTGGTCTTTCAGAGCGTGTAGCGGAGCCTTGACCTGAATTTCAAAAATAAATCAGGAAAAAAATCACTGTCAGTAAACGATAAAAAATAAATATTTGCAAAATATCTTCATAAATATTTATTTTACGTGGTTTATGGGACTTCTGCCCCTGAACTTCTGCGCTCGGCATCTGCAAATCGGGACTTTACCGGCCGGTGGGTATACCGGCTTCCGCGAGCGTGACGTTATTTTGAACTAAAAGTTAAAAAAAGGAATTAACACAAATGAAATACACTTCAATTAGATATTTATAATTTTATTTTCCCAAGCCACTCGGAGCCGCAGTGTAAAGATGAAAGAGCCGCGGGTTGCCGACCCCTGATCAAGGTTGTGGAGGCTGATTTTTAGTATCTCACCAAATCAACATGGTGTTGCACCATGACTCTTCACTTTGTCATGACCCCGAACCCCGACAAGGCCCTCCGGCGACAATCAGACCTCCGTATGACAGCTTCTTCTTTCGGAGGTACGTGGGGCACAGTTATGTTGTGGACTCCTGCTGTACAGTAACTGCAGCGTGAGACAATTGTGGCTCAAAAAGGAAAAGTCCAATTTGCTCAGGCTTGCTAAACAGACACCAGGGTGTAAATGAAGCCTCTCTGTTGCCATAGGAGCTGCGGGACATGTATGCTGGTCCTTGAGGGGAAGCTGCTGTTGGGGAGTTCGAGTGGTCGGTAAAGGATCTGAACGCTGTTGAGATGCAGCTTGTTTCCTTTTTAGCCCCCAGAAGGACTCTGGTGGGCAAGAAGCCCAATCCTCTCTTCTGTCATCCGGATTATTTCATGAGATGTACTTTCATGATCCCATGATTGGGAGATTGTTTAGCAGCTGCAGCAAGACATACAAGTACAAGAGAGTGACAAGCTAAAAACAAAAGTAAAAACTTAATCAAATAAACTCGGAAGTATAAAGTATAATCTTAAAAAGAAAGTTTTCATATTTCCCAATATCCAGGAATACATAATGAGCAAAAAGTGAAGTAGCGCAGTAACTGCTGTAAAGGCTTATGGCAAGAGCTTTCCTGTATCTTTCTTTTTGCCGTAAACTCATTCATTCATTATCTATCCCCCTTATCCGGGGTTTCCAGGGGGTGCTTTAGGGAGGTTTGAGCTCAGCTGTGATTGGACGAGATGCGGCGTTCATCTTGTGCCGACCACGGGGGCAAATATAGGAACACACAACCATACGTCATGCGGAAAATTCAAGCATTCACTCCATCGTTCATATGTGTGGACGATTTAACCGATGAACTTCTTGCATTTTTTCCGGGGGGGACTTTTGGGGGGAACCGGTTGTAATCGAACCAGGAACATCCCGGCCGTGAGGCAGCAGCGCAAAAAAAAAAAATTTCATTTTCATCCTTCAGTCAACCTTCTACCCAGATCATGAACAGAGGAGTGCTCATATCCAAACCATCTCAATCATCACTTTGTCTCGGTCATACATGTCCTGCACCCCTGCGACAAACTCTTCTTTTCCTTTGCGTTTTTCGTTCAGGGATCGGGGGGTTTGCATCCTTCTGTCGAAGCGCTTTAAATAGATAAAAAGGTTTTCCCAAAATCACATCAATATCAGGGAATTCATAACTTTGGGGAAGGTCGGAGTGTGTGTGATGTATGAAAATAGAAGGCATGAAAAAAGTAAATCCATATTTACCAATATACTGGGATAAATAATGAGCAAAGTGTCAATGTGGCACAGTAACTGATTGGAGTGAGTTATTGTACGAGGTTATGGCATGAGCTGGGGAAGATTTCCTTTCTCTTTCCTTCGTACAGCGGAGTCGTAACCGTCTGCTGGAGAAGCTGCCCTGCTGTGCATCCAGTGTGAGGTGGAGGGTGTTGTCAGGGACAGTTTCATAAGCGTCCTCCTTTCCACCACCGTCTCATGATTAGCAGTACAGATTTGAAGTCAAGGTTATGTGCTGTCCAGACTGAACTACAGTGATCCCTCGCTATAACGCCGTTTACTTTTCACGGTTTCGCTACTTCACGGATTTGCGTCGTGCATTGTGTTCTGCATTCTGATTGGCTGAAAAGTCACTGCGCTTCTTCTCTACCTATGCGTCAATAACGTTGCAGTTTAATATGTACACGTACGTAAAACGGCTTGCCAAATTTACATGACGTACGTGCAAATTCTCTCGCAATTTCCAGTTTCTCTAAAACCCATAATGTTGACAAAACGCTCTGGACCGACAAAAGCACCTGCGGCAGGAAGATGCTATCTATCGCAGATAAAGTTAAACTTCTGGACATGATAAGGGAAGGTGAAAGCTATGCGGCTGTAGGTCGGCATTACGGAATTAATGAATCTTCTGTCGTTCCATAGAGAAGGAAAAAAACATAAGGACCACAGCAGCAATGTATGATAGAGTACTTAATTGTATAATAATTGTAAAAAAAAATAAAGGTTTCTACTTCACGGATTTTGCCTATCGCGGGTTCTTTTTGGAACGTAGCCCCCGTGAAAAACAAGGGTATACTGTACAGAGTTACAGAGCGAGCATACATGTATCGCCCTCCCACCAAAGAGGAACACTTTGTGCTCCCAAAGACTGACAGAAGGTCTTGAGGAGCTCGCTGCAGATGCAAAAATCTCCTCAGGAAGAACATCCTGCTCTGACGCTTCCTGTTGAGGCCATCTGCCTTACGTGACCGGTCCAGTTTGTTAAATTGTTGTTTGAATGAATGAATAAATAAAGGAGCCTTAATATCTGAATGAATTTTCAAAAAAATCAGCGCAATGGAAATGTGCTGGGGAGGTTGGCGTTCGGTTTGGTGGAGCTGTTGTAGGAAACAAAACGTAAACAAAGATCCCATTCGTGCATATGGCTTTGTGTTCTTAGCAACGGTGAGCTTGTAACACACACACAAGGAGTTTCCCCAGGTTTTTAATTTCCCCTCTGACATTAATATCCGTTCAGAGATGGACACACACACACACACACACACACACACACACACACACACACACACATGTGCACGTGCAACGGGTCCACGCTGCTTTCCCATTGTGGTGTAGGCATATCTGAAGCTCTGATGTTTGAGATGATAACACACAGAGAGAATCTGTATCTCAGGAAGACAAAGGAGAAACATGTGGTGATAAATACAGTTCCAAACAAACACGCATGTCCATTTCCATATTTTTCCCTACATTTAAAAGTTAAAGGTTGCAGCGAGAAGGTCCGCGATTGGATTCAGAGTAGCTTATTCACCATTTTATTGGCAGCAGTTCACATAAATTTAAATTTAAAAGCACATTTAATTTTAAAAAAAGTTATTATGGTCTTACTTTCACTTGTAAATAAAGTTCACGCGTGTCTAATTTGGAGAATTATTTGACATAAATTATCTGAGTTTGTATGTGTAATTCTCCATTTTGTAAGGAAAATATAAGTGGATGCAGCTAAGGAGTCGCAGGAATCACAACCGCCCCCGGTGAGGCAGGAGAACTGTGTGCCTCACTTACTGGCTCTTGGCAGCCTTTTGTGATCGCTTAGCACAAAAAACTAATCGCGCAGATACAGCCGTTGACAAATTGGAAATGTAGTTCAGAGAGCAAAAGTGTTTTAATTTTAATAGTGATATACAGGGAAACAGTAATACGGTCTTCGTTCAGAGCATCAGCCATCATTGAGGCTCGACAGTCCGCTGCCTCACGGCACGTCTCTTCGTATTTGAACAGTCAATGTGAAAATCTAACCATTCTGAATAAAAAATAACAATCTAAAACTGGTGAAGTTAAACGGAAAACACCTTTATAGTGTAAATATAACATTCTTTTTTTAATTTTACAATATTTTTCTGTCCAAGATTGGCAGGTGAGGCACAGCCTCTCCTGCCTCCCCTGACCGCACGTCACTGCTCCTCAGCGTTCTCCAGGTTCCTCCCACCGTCCAAAGACATGCAGGAGGTTCATTGGAAAATCTGAATTATCCAGACCTGTGAACGAGAGGGCGAATAGTGGAATGAAGCGTTCAGTGGTGGATTAGGGATAAAGATAATAAACGTATGAATGACTGCACCGCGCAGGTGACAGCAGATTTGTTTTGAGCCTGCAGAGCCCTTTAGACAAACACGGGAACATCTATTGTTTCCACAGGGGGACAGGTTTCCTTTTATTTTCTTGTCCCCAGACGTCGTTTGCCCTTGGAAGAAATAGATGGAGTGTTTGTGGTGTCCGTTGTTTTTGTGTAGAGAGCATGAAAGTCTGAACAAAAAAGTTTTCATTACGAAAAAAAGGTCTTCATCGATCGGTACCTTCCATCTCATTTGACCTTTTTATAACTGTGAGGCGGTCGGGATGCTTACGGCTTTGGGTGTTTTGTTGCAAAAGATGGAAATAAAGCAGAAATAGCTTCTTTCTTGGCTCCGTCGAAGTAAAGAGTGATCAGGAGAGAATAGGGAAGAACTTTAACTTCCTCATCAGCAGTGGGCGGACTGGTAGCAACAGGCAAGCACATTAACGGCTTTCCGACGAAACAGTTCGTACAGCTGCGATCTCAGAACCCTCAGGCTTTAAATCCGCTCCAGGAACAAGCCTCTCGGGGAGCTTTTCAGGCTTGCATTCCTACGGGTGGAAAGGATCCCGGTTGGGGCCGATGGGTACGAGCGCATGCTACCTTTAGCGCAACACTCTAAAACAAGATACAGAAGGAGAGGAAAATATGGCGGTGGAAGCTGCTACGCTGTTCTTGGTCGGGAATAAGCGCCGAAAATTAGAAGGGTTGAAGTATTTTAATCTTCTCCCTGGGTGGAGAGCTTTGTTAGCCGTTAGCTAACACTGGGCTTGTTTTGGCCGAACTGTTGATGCTCCTCTGTGAGCCCTTTGAGGCGTAGCAGGCTGGAAGGTAGCACAATTTTTCTCTGGTTCTTTACATTTTGTCCCAAGAAAACAGCCATAGTAGTTTTTTTTTTTTAAATGTGGTGGTCTGTGGTTCGCTAGAAGTATCCACTGAGCTCCACTGAGCACCTTTGACTTCCCATGGAACTGTAAGACCTCCCTATCTCGTTGGCGGAGCTAAGGTAGTTCCAGGAACTGAGGTTGAAGTTCCTCTACTGCCCCGAATATACCATAATTTCTGGACTATTGAGCATCTGAATATAAGTCGCACTGGCCAAAAATAGATGAATAAATACATGCGTACATATATAGGCCGCACTTGTCTATAAGAGGCAGGTGTCCAAAAAAAAAAGTAAATTAGCCACATGGTTTTTTTTTGTTTTTTTTTTAAGCCGCAGTGTTCAAAGCGTGTGAAAAAAGTAGTGGTTTTAGTCTGGAATTAATGGCACCCAAAATTGGCCTATTTCCTGAAAAGGTTTGTGGAACTTAAAAAGTTCCTTCAGTGTGACAGCACCCAGGAGTTTTTTGATTTAATACAATCATGTTATAACGAGCTAAAATAACAAATACAGCCTTTTTTTCCCCCCGGACAAATAGCTTTAAGCGTCCAGGTTAGAAAACACCCCAGTTGTGGTGATTACAGATGCTAGGCATGCCTACCATGAGGCAGGAGAACTGCGTGCCTCACTTAGTGGCTCTTTGCAGTTGTTTTATGAACGCTCAGCACAAGAAACTGGTAACACACATGCATTGTTGACATAAAAACAATGTAGTTCATCTAGCAAAAGAGTTTAAACATTAAAATAGCAACATGCAGAGAGACAGCAAAATGGTCTTAGTTGGCAGAAGATGCAAGCGGTCAGCAGTCATTGTGCAATCTAAGTTGAGGCTCAGAAGTCTGCAGCCTCACCGCACATCTTGTCTCCGTTTTAGAATCGTAAACGTAAAAATAAATCGACTGGCTGTCCAGGTTGTGCCCCACCTCTCGCCCAATGACAGCTGGGATCGGCTCCAGCATCCCCCCGTCAGAAGATGGATGGATGTGAAATTCCATCCATTTTGAATAAAACTAAAACAGTCGAAGTTCAATGAAAAATACCTTCATAGTGCAAATCACTTATAAATAGAACCGTTTAATTATTATTTCGATTTTACATTTTTTTTCTGTCCAAGATCGGCAATGGAGGCACTGCCTTTCCTGCCTCCCCTGAGTGCACGTCACTGCTTTGCAGATACGCTAAGATGAAGCGAAACTTCAGATTCTGCGACCAAACCGCCTCTAACGAAGGGACCGAGATCATCTCCGGACCCCCTCTGCTTCCATACGTCCCTTCTATATTTAGCGTTTTATCCGAAGATCTCCGAGCGAGCTCCCGCCCGCGGCGGAACAATTAAGCGGAGGCAACTTTATTTTTCCGCCGTGGTTTCCTTGGTGCCTGGAAGCTGGTTCACCTGCTGCCCGCCGCCTCCACCGCCGCCCACCCGCCCGCAAGGCTTAACTGGCTCCCCGCTGACCCTCTTCCTGCGCCGGTTCCCGCGTTGGTATCGCTCAAATTAATCAAACCCCTATTACTCGTGATCGGGCGACCGGATTTGCTAATCGGGGTCTCAGATTCGCCCGTGCGTTTTTTTTTTTTTTTACATCCCGGAATAGGTTGCATACAACTCCAGCTTCTTTGGCACTGCTAGTGTAGTGGATCTGGATCTGCAGATGCAATGATTTTTTTTTTTTTTTGTCGTTAACCAGAAGGAGCTCTTTGGGGAATGTATCGAACTCATACCTGAGGAGTTAAATTAATTATCAATCAATTAGGACGTTAGCAGGAAGTTCCGGATAGCTGTGAGGGAAGCTAGTTTGCAGACACTTGAAATAACAGCGAGTACTTTAGGGGAAAATGCAAATGTGCAAATTCAATGGTGTGTAATTTGGATGAAATCAGTTTGCATAGACGTGTCTTGAATTATTTGACAAATAAATGACCAATGGCAGGGTGAGATTAAGAGTTTTTAAGTCGCTATTCCACTCGGCTAATGTGGCGTTGGGTGATTTGCTAGAAGTTTCCACGGAGCTCCATCGAGCTCCTTTGACTTCCCATGGATCTGCTTCATAACAGGAGCGAAGATAGTTCTTGGAAATAAGGTTGCAGTTCCTATGCTTTCCCAAATTTACACGAAAATGGCCTCATTCCTGACAATGGAAACATTTTTTTTTAACTTTTAATTAAATACATACAGATAAATGCCACAAAAACAGTGGCTAAAAATTAATGAATAAATATATGTGTACATATAAAGGTCGCAGTTGTCTATAAACTAACGGTTTTCACATTGTAACATGAGATATTTACGCAATTTTTTTTTTTTTTTTTTACTTTTGATTAAATACACACAGGTAACATCCACAAATACATAACAGAATTGCTATTTCCAAAGTGTGCCATGAAAAAGATGAATATTAAATAACACAAGGAAAAGTCCATCCATCCATTTTCTAACCCCGCTTTGTCCTCCTCCAGCTGATCGCTATCTTGCTCTTCTGGGCGCTAAAACTGTTAAAAGTCGTCTTTTTCGGTGTCGGAATTGAACGGCCTCGGAATTTCATGCTCATTTCATCGTTTCGATGTGACGAGACTTAATATTTCGGTGGCATGAAGCTCGTTAGCACAAAAAAAATCCATAAATTAGCCACATTGTTTTGTTTTTTTTTTATTGCTCCCAAATATGGCCTTGTTCCCATAAAGATTATTGGAACTGCAAAAAGTTCTTACAGTGTGACGACTAACATTGCTTTTTTTTACCAAAAAAACAGCTTTACGAGTTGGAAAAAAGCCCCAGAGAAAAGCGTCAAAATTTTTTAACACTTTTTATTTAGATGTTACAAGATTGCTGTAATCTTCAAATTTGAAATTAAAAAGTAAGAATTAAAAAAAAAAAAAAAAAATGAAAATGAATACATACAATAAATACATATAAAAAAATAAAATACATTTATTTAAATACTTGTTAATTTTTTTCTGAACCCTGGTCTATACAGTAGACACTGCAGATTTTTATTATTTTTGTGCACAGTTCATTGTTATCTATCTATATACAGGACTGTCTCAGAAAATTAGAATACATTGATAAAGTTTTTTTATCTTCTGTAATGCAATTAAAAAAAACAAAAATGTCACACATTCTGGATTCACTACAAATCAACTGAAATACTGCAAGTCTTTTACTATTTTAATATTGCTAATTATGGCTTCCATCTTAAGAAAACTCAAAAATCCTATCTCAAAATAATAGAATACCATGAAAAAGTAATTTTTGTTTTTTCAATTGCATTACAGAAGATAAAGAACTTTATCACAATATTCAAACTTTCTGAGACGGTCATGTATTTATATATCTATATATCCATATCTGTATATGGCGATGATGAATGAGTGAATGGAAATGAAAATGATAAAAAGAATGGTTGCACGTTTCTATAAATGGTAAAAAATCATATGAGTGGTCGTATGAAACACTGAAACTAGCATCATCAGGTATTATTACAAAAAAAATGTTGTCGTCTTATGATTTTTTTTAATATCGTTTGGCGTGCGCTGCAAACAAATCCAATGGAAATTAATAATTGAATTGTATAAATATGTATAAATCGGGAAATACAGTCGCAGCTCCCGGTCAGTTCTCGTCGGGAATCTGCGGCATAAAACAGATTTGGGTCATTTGATTTTGCTGCTGCGGAAACACACACACACACACACACACACACACACTGGCCTACGTATAAAAGCATTGCCATTCAGTAGGATGCAGTGAAAGTTGCAAAATCCTCATAAACTCGACTGATTTCTGTCGACTTTGTTGGCTTTTTTTTCTTCACAGTTCATTTCTGGAGCCCTGAATCCGCCTCCCTCCCGGCTCCTTCACGTTCCTAATTCCCCCGCCGTGTTTGCCGCCTTGCTCTGGTAATTTGTTCTCGGGCGCCGTGTCGATGCGGCGTTAATTAATATCTGACTCCACAACATGACCCCTTTTTTGTACCTTTATTATATCATAAATACATTTTTAGAGAGCTTTCCATCTGAAGCCAGAAGGGTTCAGAAAAGGACTGGAGGGAATGAAAGCGTTGATTTATTCCAAATATCCCGCAATGAGGGACTTCACGGGGTCAGAAGTTTGAAGCTGCATGAAGGTTGGCGTTTCAATCACCCCCGTCTGGTCGCCCAAAAGTCCTCGAAGAAGACTCTCAACTCTTCTGGTTAGCGCCTAGCCTGCTAGCATAAAGCGCTAAATAGCTAGAGATAAGGGGTGTGCCTCAAAGGTCGCCCCCAGAACCCGACATTCCTGGTTTGATTCCCTCGCTTCTCCTAGCTAGCAAGTGTTGTTGAGCACGACTCTGGACCACCAGGCGCTGGTCATTAGCTCCCTTCTGCTCGCGGTGCATCTAGAATGGCTTCACTGGTTTCCCACGTTGCGCCCTAAGGTCTGGTTAGCACCGGAAGCTCTGAATGAGTGTGTGAAAGCAAGCTAGCGTACAGTGCTACACCATCTTCTACCACTTGGTCCAGGGCTACTGAGGCGTTCCCAGAGATATCGTCCCTCTGGTGTGTCCTGGGTCCTTCCCGGGGTTTCCTCCAGTGTCCGGAACACCAAACCGCGGAGGCATACCAGTCAGATACCCGAGCCTCCTCATCTGACTCTTCTCCGAGTGGAGAACCAGTAATTCTATCCCCATCTTCAAGGGAGACACCCTGTGGAGAAAGATCATTTCTGCTGCAACCTTAGCAGGCGCCCCTTGGTGAGGGTAGGAACGTACATCGACCGGTGAATTGAGAACTTCGCCTTTTGGCTCAGCTTCTTCTTTACCAGGAAAGAGGTCGCATCACTGCTGACACCGCCCCATCCTTGCTTCTCACTCCAGAACAAGACCCTGAGGTTCTTGAACTTCTTGAACCAGAAATTTAATGGTGCTGCTCCTCACCCCGGCCGCTTAGCATTCAGCTGGCAGCCGCTCCGACTTAGAGTCCGACCAAGCAAACAGAACCACATCGTCATCCGAAAAGAGCAGAGACCCAATCCTGAGAACACCGAACCGGATCCCCTCGACGGACACGTCAACAGAATCGGAATCAGGATACTTTATTGAAAAGGGCCCCGAAAAGAGGCTCCAGGGTCGTCAGAACATGACGAGAAAAGAGAGCGAGAAGGTGCCATCCGAGGCTCGAACAGCCTGTTTTGCTGGGTTGGGTACCCCATCCTCCCGACACAGGATACCCCCAGATTTTAACTGTCACGTGCACCATTTCTCTGATTAATTTCAGAGCCATCTGGCATGAGAACTTCCTTCCGGATGAATACATTTTTATCTTATCTTACCGATTGCAGTCGAATCCATTCTTGAAGAACGTTGGTACAAGCGATGTGGAGGACGCTGGAGCCGATCCTAGCGGTCACTGGGTGAGAGGCGTGGTTCACTCTGGCCACAATTCAGGGCAATTTTCTCAATTTTTTCCAATCAACCTGCCTGTTTCTGGACTTTGGGACATACAAACTCCACACAGGAAGGTTCGCTTGTCGGACTCGAACCAGAGTCCTTCGCTCTGTGAGCTCGAAGCGTTAACACTGGGCCCCCAAGCTGCCCGGAATGGAAAACAAAATGGGGAAAAAACAAGCAAATATAAACAAACCAGTTTTTCTTCCATCAATTCAAAATGGTCCCGGTTCGGTCTCACTACTGAGCTTTCCTCATTACATTTCATTACATTCCAGTCATTTGACAGACGCTTTTATCCAAAGTGACTTACAAGAAGTGCAATTCAGTCACCGAAGATCCGAAGTACCAGTAGTCGGAAGTCAGACGTGACCACTCAACCAAATAGCCATCTCAGAATCATATACATACATACACTAATTTCTTTTTTTGGGGTGGAGACTAAGTGCGATCAGTAGGGTAGCGCTTGGTGAAGAGGTATGTTTTCAGCTCACGGTGAAAGATAGGCAGCGCCCCCGCTGGTCTGGCCTTTTTCTGGAGTTCGTTCCACCACTGAGGCCGAAAAGAGCCCAGACCGTTTCAATCGCAGCCGGGGGCTCGCAGAGATGGGGCGGACGGTCGCCGAAAGGTGGCAGATCGGAGGGGACGGGTAGGCTTGACTATATCCCGGAGATAAGACGGGGCCGTCCCATTCACCGCCCGGTAGGCGACCACCAGGGTGATGATGCGGGCGGCTCCCGGGAGCCAGTGAAGGGACATAAGAAGAGGAATTGTGAGGGAGAATTTGGGACGGTTGAGCACCAGGTAGGCTGCCGCTCCCTGGATGAGCTCCAGAGGCCTGATGGTCACCGGTGAGGCACCGGCAAGGAGGGAGTTGCAGTAGTGCCAAACGAGAGATGACTGGAGACTAGATGAGCATCTGCGCCGTATCCTCCATTGGGAATCTGCGGATCTGCCTGATGTTGTAGAGGAGGAACGACAGTTAGTTGTCAAGGACGGCACCAAGGTTTCTCGCATTTGGGGTCGGCGTTACCACGGACAGGTCGCTAAGCGGACAACTTTTCCCCGGGAGAAAGAGCAGCTCAGTCCACACTGGCTTGTTGATCCTCTTGACCTCACCAGTCCCGGCACAAATGAACGAATGAACGTGAGCATTTTTTTGTAATTATCACGATAGTTATTTGTAAATTTGCATTCATATGCGTGGGACTTATTTGGTTCAAAAGTTCACCATCCAACGGCTGATATGTACTTCAATCGCGGCATTTTTTTAGGATTCGTGCTGAAGCGGCCGCGCTGACCGCTCCTCGCCAAATATGAGTGGAAGGAAAAACACCCCAGCGGCTTCTTGTCATGGAGGAGGTTCGGTTTACTGCATCGCATTAAAAAGAAACACCATGCTGGGTTTTGTTTGCATGTGTGTGTGTGTGTGTGTGTGTGTGTGTGGGCGTTCTCTTAACCGCAGCGAAGCAGGTGAAACGAGTTGGAAGTTGAACACTCGGTCACGAGCCTTCATCCGAAGTTTTCCGCAAAGTGTAAACTCCATGCAGACAAAATGCAACAAGGAGGAGTTTCCTCACTTCCTTCTTCTTTAGCAACGCGCTGAAATAATCAGAAAACGTGACAAAACCATGAATTTGTTATTTCTAATTGTACTAATATCGATATATAAACAGTTATACCTCGACTTACTGGTTGAGCTTGTATCTCACCTTGTCGTATGTCAAATTAAATTTGAAAGTACCAACATTTCTGGACTATTGGGCGCGCCTCAATATAAGCCGCACCGGCTAGCCGCTTCCTCCTGCGCGCTAAAACCGTCAAAGTCGTCGGTTTCGGTGTCGGAGTTGAACGGACTCAGAATTTTCCCGGTCATTTCATCGGTCCGATGTGACGATGATAAACGTTTTAGCGGCGCGAAGCTCGTTAGCGTCCCCCACCCAGAAAAGTCCATATATATTAGCCGCATCGTTGTTTACGTGAAAAAAGTCACAGCTTATCGTCCGGAAATTGCGGTAATTAAAACGCTACCAATCCGTTCCTGTCACCCAGTATTTTGATACACGTTTTTTAAATAAGAAAAATGTGCTATTTGAATTTGAAAAATGTGCTATTTTGCAGGTACATCACATGATAAAACATACGGTATATAAACCAGTTCACTCGAACCTATTTTATTAAACTTTGTGAACATGTCTCTTTGTATGTGAATGAGAGGAACTCGGGTGAAACGGAGGCTACAGGGAGCGCAGATCAAGAAGTTGGAGGATTTCAATCACATAGGGTCAACAGTCCAGAGCGTAGGAGAGTTTGGAAAAGAGGTGGAGAAAAGTGTCAGGGGTACGAAGAGATAGAAGACTATCAGACAGAAAGAAAGGAAAGGTGGACAAGACAGTGGTGAGACCAGCGATGCTGGATGGACTAGAAACTGTCACAATGACCAAAAGACAGCAGGCAGAACTAGAGGTTGCAGAGATGCAGATGTTGAAGTTCTCTCTGGGAGCAACCAGGATGGATAGGATCAGGAATGAGTCCATCATGTTAGATGTTTTGGAGAGAAGGTCTAAGAAGCCAGGCTGAGATGGTTGGGTCATGATAGTGAATATTTTGGTAGACCAATAATGGAATTCTACGGGAAGAACAAAGAGAAGATTTATGGACGTAGTGAGAGAAGATATGAAGGTAGTTGGTGTGACAGAGGAGGATCCAGAGAATAGGGTTAGATGGAGAGGGTTGATTCACAGTTGTGACCCCTGAAGGGAAAAGCCCGAAGAAGAAGAAGAAGAAGAAGAAGAAGAAGAAGAAGAAGAAGAAGAAGAAGAAGAAGAAGAAGAAGAAGAAGAAGAAGAAGAAGAAGAAGAAGAAGAAGAAGAAGAAGAAGAAGAAGAAGAAGAAGAATGTCACTTTACAAACAAATGTACAGTAATGTTCTGTCACAGCACAGCATGTGCCGGTATTACAAAAAGTGGTAGAGCTAAACTTATTGTTCTCTCTGGTCTGACTATTTGTCGCTTACCAAAGTGAAAAGTTACATTTTGACAGATGTTTGATGTCTACCGCATCAAATTGGTTGGAGGTTAGTAAGCCCAACAAGAATTCATACATGAGGCGCACTGGATTATAAGGCGCACCGATGATTTTTGAGAAAATGTAAAGATTTTAAGCGCTCCTTAAAGTGCGATAAAAATATGAATATAAAATGATTCACAATAAAAGAGAATAAACAGGATTTATGAAGTGGATTTATCTTGAAGGTGGGACAAAGATGGCAGCGGAGGAGGTTGGAAGAGTTGCTCATTTGGTGCTAGCACTTAACCTGGTGACACGCTTAATGCTACACTGTGTCGCTAGATGTAGCTTAAGTGAAAGCCGCTTCCCTTCTGATGCCTCGTCTGTTGACGTTCCCTCCGTCCACAACAACAAAACCCTGTAAATGATGCTCTCGGTCGCGGTATCTTGCAAGCAACAACTTCTTCACCTCTTCATGTACGAGTCCACGACACCCACGCCTTGTTCAAGTTTTCCCTGATTTTCTCTAGCTAGTGGCGGCAACCGCTAATCCTGCGCGCTCTTAACTCAGATCTGAGCTCTTATCTCAAAGCGAAATAAAAAAACTGACAGAGCGACGGCTCGTATCTCGGAAAACTCATAAGTCGATGCACTTGTAGGTCAAGACACTGGATAGCATTCAGCCACTCACCCAGTTGTGTTTGAGCTAATTTTATGCTATTTTGTTAGCCATTTCTTCCTCTACCAACTGAGCCACATGTTGTACAACCCATTCATTCTTTTATATTCATAAAAGAAATAGCCATCTTGCAGTAGATCAAGCCACGGCCCCATGGGAAGGAAAGACTCCTAGGTATTTGCAATTTATTTTTCGGATCAGCCAAGTCTTGTTGCATCTCATCGGGATGCAATTGAGCAAAGAAAAGATTTTTTTTTTTTTTTTACTGGTCCGGGTGAATTATCGACATCTTCACAGCTGCTCCGATCCAAAAACGGAAGAAAAGAAAATCACGGGATCCTGTTCGGTGCTGTGCTGTTTGACTCTTTTCTCACGGGGCCGACGAGAGGCACTCGATCCCGGTATCGGGAAACCGCGAGGAAGTAAAGAGTCGCAAAAAAAGAAAAAAAACACCTCAATAGAGAAGCTGCGATCAAACGGTTTCACATCCTGCGAGAGCAGTCGCTTTGCAGTCTGAGCAAGACTTGCATAAGAGAGATTCACTGATGTATTTTACTTGGAATAAAATTACAACAGGTCCAGCGGTCAAGAAAATAAATGGAGGGGGAGACGGGCTAAAGCCGGAGATGTACCGCAAGAAACAGTGACCTGCAGTCAGGGGAGGCAGGAGAGGCTGTGCCTCACTTGCCAATCTTGGAAAGAAAAAAAATGTAAAATGAAAAAAAGAATTAAATGTTGTTGTATTTACTAGTGATTTGAACTCTTAAGGTAGTTTTAGAGTTTGAGATTTTTTTATTCAAAGTGGCTGGATTTTTCACACTTACTGTTCAAATATTGGGAAGAGACATGCAGTGAGGCTATGGACTGTTGAGCCTCAACATAGATTGTGCAATGATGGCTGACTGCTGGCATATTCTGCACTAAGACCGTATTGCTGTCACTCTGGATGTTAAAATATTTAGATATTTCTGGTATATGAACTACATTTCAAATTTCCTGAAGCTAGTTTCTTGTGCTGAGTGACCATAAAACAGCTGCAAAGAGTCACTAAGTGAGGCACGTAGTTCTCATGCCTCAAGGTAGGCGTGCCTCACCAGCCGTGAACCTCACCACACTTCACCAGCTAAGAAGTGCCGACAAGTCCCCTGATAAACTAGCATGTTGTCGATTCGGCCCCACGGAGCCTCCCGTTTGTGGAGAACGACATGAATCCTGCGCCGCAGGATTCTCCATTAGACGCCATCTTGTTCATTATTTATAGCAATGATTCCGTTCTGAATGTGTCAGACGCTAATGTTCGTCTTTACACCGATGACACTGTGATGGAGTGCCATGGATCGACTCCTGCTCAGGTTACAGAATATATTATATTGCAGAGAAAAGTCCCTTCGGTACTCACTCTTCAGCACATAGAGGTGGTTGACATGTATGACCACCTCGGGGTCTGGATTGATGACCCCATTGCTCTCGGACCACCTGTGGAGACACGAGCAAAGAGGCTAAATTGAATAAATGATGCTGTTTACCTGCACCCCTGCGGTTCATCGCCAGTTGGGAAGGTCCAACACACCATTGCGAGTTGAATTTCTTACCGTCCACAAGGGGGCACCTCAAGGTTCTCCATTAGACAACTTCTTATTCATTATTTATTGCAACGATTCTGTTCTAAATGTGTCAGACGCTAATGTGTGTCTTTACGCTGATGACATGGTGATGTACTACCGTGGATCAACTCCTGCTCAGGTTGCGGGATCCCTAAAGGAAAGTCGTCGTTCCTGTCCTAGCATCCGTGACTCACCTGAAATTTGCTCTCAGTGCAAAGACGACTTGTTTTACATTTTCCGATGCTTGAAAGTGGCCCTAAATCACCCCTTCTGTAGTCACTCTTCAGACATAGTGGTGGTTGACATGTACGAACACCTCAGGGTCTGGACCCTCTCGCTCTTGGTCAACATATGTAGACACTAGCGAAGAAGCTAAGGCTAACTTTTGGTTTTGACGCTGTTTACCTGCTTCCCTGCGGTTCATCGGCAGTTGGGAAGGTCCAAAACATTGTTGCGAGTTCTCCTCTTGGGTGGGACGGCCTGCTCTTCGTTCTGACGGCAAAGGAACCAGGTCGTGTCCCTTAGCTACCACATTGGTTTTAGCGCCTTAAATTTGCACCATTTTGAAGCTATCGTGGACGCCTGTTGGCAAGTTGGGCCAAAACGGAAATTGTCATCTGGATTGTAACTCTGCACATTAAGTATGATGGTCTGCCATCTTGAATTTGTTGCCGTCCACAAGGGGGCACCATATGTTTCCCCATCAGATGCCCTCTTATTCCTTATTTATAGCAATGATTCCGTTCAAAAGGTGTGAGTTGCGAATGCGTCTTTACGCCGACGACACGGTGATGTACCGCCGTGGATCAACTCCTGCTCAGAATCCGTCCTGGCATGCGTGACACCATTTTGAAGCGATAGATAGACCAAAATATAAATTGTCATCATTTTGACCCAAGTAAGTCCCGCGTTAGCTAACGGCTAACGGGGTTCTTCACACGGAGCAGCAGTGCAGGGAGAAGATACAAACATTTCAACTCATCGGATAGTTACTCCTGCCCTGCAGAACATCAACCCTCTGGCAGATTCTTCTTCTTGTTTTTGAGTTTGGCACTAAAGGTATACATCGCTACCAGAACCAGAGGTCTCACAACTTTTCTACCAGAAAGCGGCTAACGGTATGCTTTCTTTTCTAAGGCTACACTATGATTACTGCCGAGCTGCATTCATACCTTAATAGTAGAGCGCAGTGCTGATCCAGACTCCATTCAGAAGATCGTTTGTTTCCTTCAGTTCCTCCATAAACTCCTGCTAAATTGCATAAAAGGGTTTTTATCCATGGTGCATTCTGCTTTGAAAGACTGACAGAGTGGGTTCGAGAGTTTCTCGAGCTCGCTCATAAAGTTATATGCTTCGCATTTCATATTCCCTTTGCTGGTGTATTAACTGTGTCATTTTGAGACTGTGTCTACTTGTTGCTGCCTATCCTCTGCAAACGAGGATGGGAATCTCCAGGGTGATTTTTTTTTTTTTTTTCCTGGTTAAGTTATGGTTAAATAAAAATAAATAAATGAATAAAAAAATAAAAAAATGAAAAAAAACATAGATAAATAGACAAATTAAATAGAAAAAAAATGAAAATAATAAAAAATAGAATTGAATAGAATCAAATCAAATAATATCAAAATAAATATACAAATAAATTAACAAATGAAATCAAAATTGGATAGAAATAAAATAACAATAATAACAATATTATAAAAATGAACAATATTAATATTGATAATTCATAAAATTAACTATGAATAACACGAGCTGCGTTAAACCTTTGGGCTCCATGATGAGGGGCAAGATAAACATCTGCTCTGAAAGAATTTTAATTTTAAAGAATATGAAATTATGTTTTTTTTTTCTTTTGAAAATTGGTCAAATTACACTATTTTTGAAAAAAGAAAAGACTTTTTATTTTGTTCAAATAAAATGTTGCAGACTCCAGGTACTTGTATCATTACATCTACTTGATATTTATATTTCCAACCAAGGACATTTCTGTCTTCTTTTATAAATACAAGCAATTTCATGTTGATGATATGATTATGCGTTGAATTTTTCTATCAGGGAGACATTCTTTTGTATCCCTCTGTGAGTGTGTATATGCATGTGTGTGTGTGTGTGTGTGTGTGATAGCCAGATTAACAGCAATGCAAATTGCAAAATAAACACAGTGACACTCATCCAGTTGCATCGCACCGAATAAATTAAATGGTAAAGTTCACGTCTCAGACACCCACATCATTATCACAGTATTTCAGGTTTGTTGCAGACACTTAGGGCGCTCACACACACACACACACACACACACACACACACACACACGCACATATACACGCTAGCGTGTCTGTTTAATGTGTTCCTTTTTTTCCACGCTATGAACGAATCCCTCGCGTTTTGTTTACGAGGCCCCCGACCTTTCTTATCTTTGCACTTCTTAATTTAATTTCATCCATTCATCACCTCTCCTTTCCACCGCAGGGAGTTTCTACGCGTCCCCCCCCAAAAAAAAATAATCACGCGTGTTTTTTCTCACTTGCATCCGGGGGGTTTATACAGTGGGTTTTATAAAAAATGTAATTGAATTTAAAAAAATGTGCAAGGAAAAAATGAAAAAGTTACTTGCAATGTATTTTTTGCTTCAAAATTTGATTAAAAAAAATTTTTTTTGTTTTTTTTTTTGATGAAAAAACCTCTGGTGACATTGTTAAAACAATCTTTTCCTTTTCTTATTTCTATTAAAACCACAGAAACGATAGCAAAAAAACCCGCAAAATTAAAAAGATTGATTTAATAACCAGAAAAGCCTTGTAAACATTACACCTCCTCTTGTACATGATACTAATCACTTTTCTAATAAATTCTAATGGCAAATTTTCCTTCTTGTGACAAGATTTTCTCTTTTAACTCAACAATATTTTAAGGGTGTAATTTCATCAATTCTTTTTTAATACTCATTTTCAATATTAATTCGTCATCCATCTTTTAGAGGTTGAACAGTAGAAAAAATGTAAATAGTTTAAGTGTTGTTTTACTGGTCAATTAAAACTTGTTGGATAAACACACTGACCGCATCACCACACACACACACACACACACACACACACACACACAAAGGACTTTTATTTAACTGTGAAAGTGACCCTGAGATTTACATATATAGTAGACACACACATAATCAAACATCAAGTTATCTTAATAAAGTTTTCCCCGCTTAACTTTTCCCCTCACACACACACACACACACAGACACAACCTTTAATTAACTGTAAAACAACACTTAATCTATTTAAAATCTCTTTTTTCAACTGTTCAACCTTTTTCAACCAGCAGCCGTGTGTGTGACATACACACACACACACACACAAACACACTTACACACACATCCTCAAACATCCCCATCTCATACAAAAGTTTTCCCTTCATAACTGCCCCCTCACACACTCAAATACAGACACACACACACACACACACACATACACTCACATACACTCACACACAGACATACATACTCAAACATCCCCTTCTCGTACAAACGTTTTCCCCTCATAACTACGCCCCCCCCCCACACACACACACGCCCTTTATTTAACCATGAAAGCGACACTGAGATTTACATATATAATACACACAATAAAACATCCCGTTCTCTTAATAAAGTTTTCCCTCTATAACTTTTCCTCTCACACAACACACACACACACACACACACACACACACACGCCCTTTACAATGACAGCGACACTGAGGTTTACATATATAATACACATAATAAAACATCACGTTCTCTTAAATAGTTTTCCCTCCATAACTTTTCCTCTCTCTCACACACAACACACACACACACACACTCACACACACACAACACACACACAACACACACACACCGTGTTCCCCGGGTGACCAGAGAGGGCAGGAGAGTTTAGCGAATGCCTCCCCGCCGCCGCGCCGCCCCTCCCGGGGGCCCCCGGCGGGCCCCGGCGCTCCGGCTCCGGCTCCGGGCTTTACCTCCGCCTCCTTTCAGATCAATGGCTCCACCATCCGCCAACGTCTCTCCACCCAGAAAGAGAGAGAGAGAGAGAGCGGAAGAGAGAGAGAGAGAGAGAGAGAGAGAGAGACAGCCCTCCTCCTCCTCCTGCACGGCTCTCTCCATCCGTCCTCCCCGGCAGACGGAGCAGACCTCCGGGAAGGCAGGACTCGAACCCCCGCCCCGCCGCCGCCCCGCCCCGCCCCGCCGCCGGTGCGTGTTTGACAGAGGAGCCGCTGCAGGAGTGGGGGACCCGCCGGAACTTATTATTAAGGATTTCTCCTTTTTTTTTTTTTTTTTTTTTTTTAAATTCCCTTTTAATCAGGAAGGGGGGGGATCTCTCTATTTTTTTTTTTTTTTTTTTTTTCTGAGGGGGGGTCGGTTGTTTCACCCCCCCCTCTATCCATCCACCCATCCATCCCTTCTTCATCCTCCACCTCCCGGACTCCAGCTTTTCCTTCCCAAGTCTTGAAGTGAGATCCGGTGGAAGAGACCCTTCCCTCGGACAGACCGACCCCCCCCCCCCCGCTTCCCACCCCCCTTTACCGGGGGTTCTCCGGTACCGGAGCCGGCCAGCATGGAGCTGCCGGCGCGGGGATGTACGGCCGGTGTCCGGGAGGAGCTGAGGATGAGGCGGGGAAGGAGAAGGACGGAAGCGCCGCCGCCGCCGCCGCTGCTGCTGCTGCTGCTCCTCTGCTGCCCGCCGGCCGGTGAGTGAACACGCACGGCTCCCGCTTCCATCCCGCAGTGTGTGTGTGCGCGTGTACGTGTGCGTGCACATGCGGGACCACGGATGTTGGTGGTGCAGCCGCAGCCCGGAACAAACCGGGGATGGTCACCGGTGCAACCCCCATCCACTCCCTCACACACACGCACAAACGTGTGTGTGTGTGTGTGTGTGTGTGTGTGACACGTCCGCAATTTCAGCCTCTCAGGTGGATTTCACCTGCGGTTTCCTCCGTGTGATGATGGATTGGTTATTGATTGATTGATCAGGTTGAGGACCTGATGATCAGATGCAGAAATGTGTCCATCAGGGACTTTTTGAAGATCAAACTGCTGATTTTGGGTTAAAAAAAAAAAGGTTTACAGATTTGACTTCTTCCTCCTCCTCTTCTGTGATGATGGTGATGATGTTGGAGCAGGTTGTGTAGTTTTGACTTGAGAAGATATATTTTTAGATCCGGTGTGAAGTTCTTGATTTGCTGCTTTCATTGAACTTAGACCTCACCAACACACACACACACACACACACACAAAAAAAAGTCAGAATCTTGACTTGACATTTTCGGACCTGCGTCAACCTCACTGTCTCTTTTTATGGTGTCATTTTTATTTTAAATAATTTCATTCGGTTTTTTTTTCTTGCATTTTTATTGAATTTTCTATTTATTTTATCAAATTTTTCCACTTTTTTATTTTCATTTAAATCTATATTTTGCAAATATGCGTCCTTAAGTAAGGTGCCACAAATAAAATATATTATTAATATTTTTATTATTATTATACCTCTGGTTCGGCCTGCTTCATGGTCCACCTGAGACCAAAACCGGGTGACGCAATTGGTCAAAGTCCTCGTCTTGGCGAATCAGGAAGTGGCATGTTTAGACAGAAATGTGTGTGTGTGTGTGTGTGTGGATGAGTGGAACCCATGTGGAAGGGCACATGGAGATGGAGAGTTTGAGGTTGCGAGAAGGTCCGAGGAAGTGTCGGGGTGATGGAAGGAACACGAAGGGAAAGGAGGAGGAGGTGAAGATGAAGACCTGGAGGTTCTTCTTCGCAGAGGGAGGATGGAGAGGATCAGATGCATTAGATGTTCTGGAGATAACATGAGACCAACCTGTCCGAAAGGGAGGAGGGGGCACATAAACCTCATCCCCCTTTTTATTTTTGAAATTTTTTTTTTTTTTTTTGGTGCTGACCAATCCAATTTCACTCTATTTTACTAAACGCTGTCACAGCAAGTGACCTGCTAGCATTCGGGGTGAATTCTCTCTTCTTTTTTTTTTTTTTTTATGATGTTTTTCCAGAGAAAATCCTCCACAGGTTGTTGCGCTGGATGAAAGGATCCTCTAAAGCAACTGGAGGGAAAAAGAAAAGAATAGATGTTACATTTCTTGAAAGCACTTGACTTATTTTACTTGCGGTTAGCGCTTGAGCTGCACAGCTAGGAGGTGGAGGTCTTTCTGTGTGGAGGGTCCATGTTCTCCGAGAACATGGGAACAATGAGAGGGTAAATGTTAGCATGTCGCCATATGATCTGTGAATGAGAGGTTGAATGCTAGCATGTCGCTATACGATGTGTGAATGGGAGGGTGAATGTTAGCATGTTGCTATATGATGTGTGAATGAGAGGATGAATGTTAGCACCCCGTTATATTAATTGTGAATGAGAGAGTGAATGTTAGCATGTCACGATAAGATGTGTGAATGAGAGGGTGAATGTTAGCATGTATCTATATTATGTGTGAATGAGAGGATGACCTTTAGCATGCCGCTGTATTAGTTGTGAATGAGAGGGTGAATGTTAGCATGTTGCCATATGATGTGTGAATGACAGGGTGAATGGTTGTTTGTCACTATTAGACATGAATGTAAGGGTGAATTGTCACATGTTTCCACCTTGGAGTCAATGAGAAGGTGACTGGTTGTTTCTTTATATGACTCGTAAATGAAAAGCTGAATGATTCTCTGTCTTTATCAGACATGAGAATGAGAGGGTGAATGGTCATGTTGCTATATATCTTGTGAATGAAAGGGTGAATGGTTGCACATATTCAAATGTTCAGGAGGCTGAAAGGTTGTTTGTCCCTTTATGACATGTGAATGAGAGGGTGAGTTGTTATTTGTTTCCATAAGGCGGGTGAATGAGAGGTTGAATGTTAGCATGTTGCTATATGATATGTGAATGAGAGGGTGAATGTTAGTGTCGCTATATGATATGTGAATGAGAGGGTGAATGGTTGTTTCTCAATAGGACATGTGAATGAGAGGGTGAATTGTTATTTGTTTCCATAAGGTGGGTGAATGAGAGGGTGAATGTTAGCATGTCGCTATATGATGTGTGAATGAAAGGGTGAATTGTCATGTTTCCACAAATGTGAATGAATGAGCGGGTGAATGGTCACATCTCTCTATATAACTTGTGAATAAAAGGGTGAATGGTTGTTTTTATCCAAATTTATAGGCGGGTGAAGGATTGTTTGTTCCCTTATAACTCGTGAATGAGAGGGTGAATGGTTGCTTGTCTCTATATGGCTTGTAAGTGAAAGAGTGAATGGTTGAATCCTTATTGCGGGTGAACGGTTGCACGTCTCCATTTTCAGCCCAGCGATCAACTTGAACGAACGAATGAAGTGTGATTTTTAACTTTTTTTTTTTTTTTTTTCCCAAAATGAGAATAACCACCTGTTATTGCGCTGTACGTACGGCACCCATCTCCTCGAAGGGGCGACGCAAACACATTCATCCGTTCATATATCCGCCTTCGTGCTGCTGCCGTCCCCTCCGTGAAACGCCGCTCCCCGTCTTCCAGCGGACGACGACCCGCTCCACGCCGTTCGCTTTTATTTGCGAGGTGGAAACACACAACATCTGACAGCTCGCTGCTCTCGCCCTGCTGCAGGCCAGAAGCAGGACGCCATTCATTTACTGTCAAACAGCCGGAGGGAGCGAGAGGCATTTAATCTACCAATAAAGCAATGACATTTCACCTCTTGAACTGTATCCTGTTTTAAATACACAGGATACAGGCAGTACTGAGCACCCTCACACACACACACACACACACACATACACGGATACGTACACACACATGGATACGTACACACACATGCACGCTCTGGCTGCCGATAAATTATCTCCCAACATTTTAATTTTGCTAATTGGTTGTCGGACAGTAGCATCCGCTTCTGTGCACATCCGCGTACACACACACTAACACACACACACACACACACACACACACACACACAGACACACACACACACTGTAGCTGAACTCTCCACTCAAGCGGCAGCTCAGTGATAAAAAAGGAAAAAAAAAAAAGTTCTGTCGAAGTGAGCGTTTATCGGTGTGGATACTGTACCCCAACACACACACACTCTCACACACACACACTTTTACGAACAGCAACGCGTCCCACTGACCTTCACCAAAACGTGTTTTCGGCCTCCTCCAGGTGTATCAAAAGACGTTTAGAAATTATATTGGCTCCGTCTTTGCAGCCAGAAAATAAATCTTGACTTTGGATTTTTGATGAATTATTTTAGAATAATTCCGGTATTTTCCGTCAGAGCTCATTCATAAAAATCTCCAAGCGGGTTAAGATCACTTCGGGATTCGTGGGACGGTAAAGACGGCAATATGAACGTTGTACGCCGATGACGACGCGGCGATTGCGCGTTATTTGGGACATCGACAAAAAAAATCGAAGGTTGGTGGTGCGATTCCGGAAGACGAGATGCTTCGTACACAATTTTACATAATTTTACATAATTTTACATAATTTTACATAATTTCCAAATTTCTCCTTTATTAATCCCTCACAGGGAAATTCATTTTACTTGTAAATACACATAAGCTACATACATTTTTATATAATTCTTTTTTTACATACATTTAAATTTTTCTTTCTTTCTTTCCATCTCCTTTTTATTACTTTTTTATTATTCCTTATTTTATTCTTTATTTTTATATAAACTTTTTTTTTTAGATTTTTTTCCCACTTGACTCCTTGTAGCAGCTTTCAACAAAAAGCAATTTCCCCCTGCGGGATCAATAAATTATTCCGATTCTGCTTCACGGTAGCCGGAGTTGGTGAATGCAGTCCAATGTGAAGAAAGTTTGGAAAGCGCTGGCCGAGTGGAGTCTATTTATGTGCCTGGAAAACAAAAAAATTAGAAGGGAAGCCCATCCAGGTCAGGGTTCAGGATCTGCCGCTTTGATCGCCGTGTCATTTCCTGTTAGCTTCTATTGAGCGATTAGCATCCGAACAGTTGTGACTTGCAGGCTTTTTGTTCGCAGGCTTTCCCCCCGGTGGCCCCGCCGTGACAGCGGCCATCTTTAAACCTCTTTAAACCTGTCACTGTTTTGCGGCGGCGTCCAAACACATCGCCGCCGGTGGTCGTCCTTCATCGCAGGCGAAGCCGTGTCAGATGTTTACTTCTCCCGGACGTTTAGGAGTACCGTAATTTCCGGACTATTGAGCGCACCTCAATATTAGCCGCACCGGCTAGCCGATCGCTATCTCGGGCTTCCTCCTGCGCGCTAAAACCGTCAAAGTCGTCTTCTTCGGTGTCGGAGTTGAACGGACTCAGAATTTCCTGGTCATTTCATCGGTTTAGCGGCGTGAAGCTTGTTAGCGTTCCCCAACCGAAAAAGTCCATATATTAGCCGTGTCGTTGTTTACGTGAAAAAAGTCGCGGCTAATCGTCCGGAAATTACATATTTATTTGCAAACCAGACATTGGCGTCTGATGTCGGTTATTTTAAGCTGTCCTCTTACGGGGACAGTGTTATTATTATTATTTTTTTTTTTATTGCGTCTGAAGCTATGAACGTTTTCGTCATGTGTCGGTCCAAAGTCTCAAGGATCTAATAAATGTCTAGCATAATTTCCAGGACTGTAAGCCGCCATTTTTTTAAACAACGATGCAGCTAATTTATGGATTGTTTGGGGCCATCGACCTTCACGCCGCCAAAACTTTTCGCCTCGTCCGATCGGACCGAAGAAATGACCCAGAAACTCTGAGGCCGTTCAATTATGAAACCGAAAAAGACGACTTTAACGGTTTTTGCGCGCGGGAGGAGGATGAAAATAGCGATCAGCTAGGGTAGGACAAAGCGGGGATAGAAAATAGATCAACTTTGCTTGTGTTATTTATTATTTATCTTTTTCATTAACCGTGTTACAGCCACTGTTTAGAAAAAAAAATCATTTCCTGTACCTATTTGTGGATGTTACAGGTATGTATTTAATTAAAAGTAAAACAAACAAAAAAAAAATGTTTCCAAACATTTCCAAGAACCTTTTCAGGAATGAGGCTATTTTTGCGTACATTAAGGTAAGTATAGGAACTACAACCTCAGCGCCACAAACTATCTTAGCATTAGCAAAAAGCAATTCCGGTACGTGTTCGTGATTGTATATATTTAATTAAAAATAAAGTTTCTGTGTCAGTATCTCATGTTACAACATGGACACCTGCAGCTTATAAGTGTGGCCCATATATGAACACATATATATATATATTATTTCGTAATTTTTAGCCTAGCGGCTAATATTCACGTTTGCTCAAAAGTCAAGAAATGACGGTACTTTCACACGCGCTGGTTGTTTCGAATTTTAAAGTTTCAACCCGAGTGAACCTCCTGTGTGTTTTTGGACTGTGGGAGGAAACCGGGGAACCCGGAGGAAACCATTGCAGGCACATGGAGACTCCACACAGTCACAATCCAACCAGGGACCTTCAAGCGCTAACTGTGCTAACAAAGCGCAGGGTTTTTTAGCAATTCCATTGGTTTGGTTAGCTTGCGTCAGCGCAGTCTTCAAGTTCAACGGCAATGACGGTCGGAGAGGCCGAGGAAGGAAGCGAAGGCTACATGTTGAGATACTTAGCGGAGGAGCGGCGTCGCATGGCGAGACGTCATCTTTGTTTTTGTTTTAGCCTCCTCCCTAGCGAGAGAAAGTAAAAGTCGGCGGGATTCGGAAAGGTTCCGCCTTCGCCCTCCGGGTCTGATCAAAACATCCCTACCGGGTTGCTTTTCTTTGTTTTGTTTTCTCGCGTGTATTGTTGTTCCACCTCCTCGTCGCTCCTCTTGTCTCCCGGCTAAGGCGAGGATTATCACTTAGCGCGCCGCGACCCGTCTGCTTGTAAGCCTCCCTTAAACTCTGCATGTACGCATGCAAAACCCTTTGTGAGCATTTAGACCCATCAGATTTATCTTGCGGAGCTTTGCCTTTTATCCAGCCGGGATTTGTTTTACCGCTCTTTCGCGACTCTTTTTTCCTTTTTCTGTGTACTTGACATTCACTTTATTTGGCTTCCCTCGTTCTGGGTAGCGCAAGATACTGAATTATGAATTTGACATTATAAAAGCCTCAGATATATACATCGGCCGTTCGATGTCTTCTGCTCCAATTACGGGTTTACGAAAATGGAAATGGGTAAGACTTCCATCGCTTAAATGCGTCCCATTAGGCTTTTCCTTCATTAGCTTGCTGATATTAACATCTAAATTGTGATACTATGAAAATTTGGAGTCAGGTCTTATTTATATGGTAGCAAATCCCAACGCAGTTGTATTGCAGGTTTGGACCGCCACTCTTTAAGATGAGGTGCGGGAACCTAGCGTCGCCCCTGGTGACGGCGCCAAGGAAACGCTGCTCCGGCTCGATGTCGGCGGCCGTCTAACTCGGGCAGGATAAAAACAGCAATTAGAAATCTGATAAAGACAACAATGGCACAGTGCTTGCTAATAATAACAATAGCGCTAACACATGCTAATAGCTAACATGATCGTTTAAAAAAAAAAAAAAATTATATTCATTCAAACTTTATTTTTATTGCTATTCGATGTTGCCCGCTAGGTACACGACAGGAAATTCCTGATATGTGAAAACGACTTGGCGGAGAGAGAATTTCTGGTTTCTGGGAAAAATGAGAGAGGGGCATGGCGGGATATCTCACCGCTGAATTAGCCACTAGCTAGCCTCGCGCTAACGATAAGCTTTCTCAAAAAGAGAGGAAGACGGTTCCAATGGGAACACTTAGACGGGTGTTGTCATTGCTAAGCTAGCTAGCTCCTCCCGTCGCGGCCCAAAGTCAAACCCCGACCCGTTTGCTTTCCAGCTTTAGCAAGGTTCTGCAGGACTCCCGCGAGCCAACGTCGCTACTTATCCGGCAATAACACTTTAGCGCCGGTCCGATGATGTGTCCTCGTTCGGATTTTACAACATCCCGTCCTCCGACGTCACCTCGCGGGTGATTTACGAACGTTTTCCCTTCGCTCTAGTTTTTCTCAGCCCGGGGACGACAAACAAGGAAGCGACGAACGGGAGTGAAATTAAATTGAATCAAGGGTCGCGTTGAAGCTAAAAGCTCAACGCCGTAAAACCTTTTCATTACGAGGCGCCGGCGAATAATGAAGTCAAAAATGATCCATTAAACAGATGCGTCCGGCTTTTAATACCAAGGAGATGTGAAGGTCAACATCCATCCGTTTGGAAAAGTGTTTGATGGAGATGCCGGCCGATACATTAGATATTTTTGATATAAAATCCAGTCTAAATAGAGCTTCCAATGGATACCAGGGTGTCCTGATGAACCAAGTCCAGTCATTCACTGGACATTGGAATAGTTCATTATATCTTCACGTCTGGACCATGAAGGGTCTCCAGTGAGGCTTTTCCTTCATTAGCTTGCTGATATTAACATCTAAATTGTGATACTATGAAAATTTGGAGTCAGGTCTTATATGGTAGCAAATCCCAACGTAGTTGTATCGCAGGTTTGGACCGCCACTCTTTAAGATGAGGTGCGGGAACCTAGCGTCGCCCCCGGCGACGGCGCCAAGGAAACGCTGCTCCAGCTGGATGTGGGCGGCCTTCTAACTCGGGCAGGATAAAAACAGCGATTAGAAATCTGATAAAGACAACAATGGCACAGTGCTTGCTAATAGTAACAATAGCGCTAACACATGCTAATAGCTAACATGATCATTTGAAAAAAAGCGATATTCATTTTAACTTTATTTTCATTTCTATTCAATGTTGTCCGCAAGGTACACGATAGGAAATTCCTGATATGCGAAAACTACTCGGCGGAGAAAGAATTTCTGGTTTCTGGGAAAAATGAGAGAGGGGCATGGCGAGATATCTCACAGCTGAATTAGCCAATTAGTCAACATCCATCCGTTTGGAAAAGTGTTTGATGGAGATGCCGGCCGATACATTAGATATTTTTGATATAAAATTCAGTCTAAATAGAGCTTCCAATGGATACCAGGGTGTCCAGATGAACCAAGTCCAGTCATTCACTGGACATTGGAATAGTTCATTATATCTTCACGTCTGGACCATGTAGGGTCTCCGGTGAACCTCCTGCTTGCTTTATAGACTGTGGACGAACCTGAGGAACCTTTGCAGAAAGTGGAGACTCCAAACACAAAAACCTCATATCTGACACCGTACCGACCAATTTTGTCGTCTTCTCCGTGGAGGTTCTCGGTCAATCTTCTTGTCGATCTTCTTGTCTTGGCAACTGGACTTGTACTTCTTCACTTTACAGTGTACTTCTTCTGGTGGCTTGTTACGAACCGTTTTTCGCACTATAAGGCACACTTACGTTCTTTATTTTTTCTCAAAAATCAGCCGTGCACTTTATGTGTGAGTTCTTGTTTGCTTACCGACCAATTCGATGTTGTAAACTGAGCTCAAAAAGCGACAAAGCCGATTGGATGTCGGACGTTTCCCACGTTATAGTAAAGTTGGTCCTTGGTTGAATACGGGTTGCAGTGTCAGACAACGTTAAAGGACTCAGAAAATTAGAATATTGTGAAAAAAGTTCTTTATCTTCTGTAATGCAATTACAAAAATAAAAATTTCATACATTCTGGATTCATTACAAATCAACTGAAATATTGCAAGCCTTTTTTTATCATCTTATTATGGCTGATTATGGCTTACATCTTAATAAAACTCAAAAATCCTATCTTGAAATATTAGAATATCGTGAAAAAGTAATTTTTCTTTTTTTTAATTGCATTACTGAAGGTAAAGAACTTTATCACAATATTCTAATTTTCCATGGAAAAGAAAACACTGGAAGCAGCAAATAATTTTTGACGTCTACAATAAAGGTACCACTGTATATATTTCTTTTCATTAGCTTTAATCTTTATATAAACAAGTGTGTATGAAATCTACAAAGTGCTACAGAGAAAATTAAATTTTATTTATGGAATGAACACATTTTGAACATTTTGAGCTTTGGGCTTTCCAAATGTGTGTAGCGTAGCCTTGACCTGAATTTTTAAAAATAAATTGGGAAAAAAATCACTGTGTCAGTAAACAATAATAAATAAATATTTGCAAAATATCTTCATAAATATTTATTTTCCCTGGTTTATGGGACTTCTGCTCCTGAACTTCTGCGCACAGCATCTGCAAATCGGGACTTTACCGGCTTCGGCGAGTGAGATGTTCGTTTTGAGCAGCTAAAAATAATAAATATAATTTTATTTTAATATTTAAAGATCACAATAATTTTCCAACTTAGAACTAAAATTAAAAAAAAAAGGAACTAACACAAATAAAATACACTCTCCTGCTCAACTTCACCACAATATTCTAATTTTCTGAGACACTCCTGTCGACATCTGATTATGTCGTCTAAAATACGGTACATATAAGAGTTGATTGTATAAGAGCTGCATTGTATTTAGCCGTGAGCCAAATAATAGATAAAATAATTTTGGATATAAATCATCAGTGCTGACACTTTCAAATTAAGAGTAACTTAAAGTAATACCGCAATGATTTATGTCCTGCAAAAAGTAATTTCTCACTGATTTGTTGCTTATTTGCTGCTTTTTTTGCTGATTTATGGGTCGTTTATTGCCGATATTCTACAAATGCATTCCTGAAATGCAGATTATTCTTTTTTCGTTTACTCTTGCCAGTTTCGAGGAGCGGCTTGATGACTTCTAATTAACTCCTCGGTGAACTTAATTGCTTGATTTATTTTTTATTTATTTCTTCACGATGGCAATTTCTCAATAATCCTTTCACACAAAAAAAAAAAAAAAAAAAAAGAAAAACAGTCTGCGGAGTAACGATGCAGCTTCGGCTCAGTTAAATATCGGCTTTTTTATTATTATTTTCTTGCGAGTCGGAGAAGGTGGTTGCCTACCGATGTCGTGTTTATTGTCACCTCAGATATGGAGCTCCTCTGCAAGAAGGGGCGTCTATTAGCATCGGAAATTAGCATCATTAGCGTCATTAGCATCATTAGCGTCACTAGCGTCGTCACGGGGCTACCGTGGCTTCGCATGCCCGATGACACCGAATACGAATTTAGACCGTTTACCAAATATAGAATCGTACAGCTAAAACGGCTATTTCATGGCGTCGTCACGTCTTTGGATCATTTCTTGGGTGAATGTGATGGGGAAAAAAACGTCTCTCCGAAGACGCCTTTCGAATGTCTCCAGGCGGCGGGTCCGTGTTAAGCCCCGCCTCCTCGCTTTACGACCCCCGGCGTATCGGAGAAGATACATCGGTCACGACCGACCGGCTTTAGATGTCGTAAAAGATCCGTAATGTGACGTCCCAGTTCGGCCGTTTTCAATTTGCGCGCCCGTCGGTCGGACGTAAAGTCATTTTCGCGCGAAGGTAAAAGATGGCGCCGCGTAATTGTGATCTATTGTGATACGGCGGTTCGGCCGTAGGTGTGTGTCGGCGTTACCGATGTGGTGTGTGTCGCCGGGGTCCCGGGGGTTGATTGCCGGGCGGAATTAAAGTGACTCGGCGTGTAATCACCGCCAGGAACAGTGGATTAAAGAAAAATGAACGAGCGGCGCTGAGATGATAACCGACGCTCACGACACTTTAATTTGCTTCTTTCGTCTTCCTCCTCTCTCGCCGCGAACGGGAAGTCATTTGCAAAGCTGAAGGTGAATCTGGCGTTTCCCGCCCGTCAAAGAGACGGTCAGATCTGAGGAGAGAAAATCTACTGTATATTTAACGAGACCGACGTCCTCGCTCGCCTCGGACCAGCATATCTTTGACGTTCCCTGCCGGGAGGTGATATATAATTGATGTTTGCCTTTTTGTTATGTTTTTTTATGAATATTTGGGAGGGGGGGGGGCGGAGCCTATCCCTGCTGTCATTGGTCAAGAGGCGGAGTCAACCCTGGACCCGTCATACCGAGACATACAATCATTCATTGCTTGATGTGTTTAATGAAGAAACACAACCTTTTCTTTCATTCATTCACACGTCCTATAGAGACGTACAACCACTCATTCGCTGACTCATTTACTGACTCATTCACTGACTCAGTCATACACTGATTCACTCACTCATATGTCAAATAGAGACATGCATACATTCGACCTCATTCTTTCACTCATTCACAAGTCCTTTATACACAGAACCGGTCACTCACTCACTAACTGTAGATTCTCGCACTGACTCAGTCACTGACTCACTCACAGACTCATGGATTCCCACACTGACTCAGTCACTGACTCACTCACACAGTCATTTGCTCATTAACTCAGTCATTCACTCACTAACTCAGTCACTCAGTCACTCACTGCTTCATTTACTGACTCACTGACTTATTGATTCACTCACTGACACAATCTCCGGCTCATACACTCACTCATTCACTGACTCACTGACTCACACAGTCATTCGCTCACTAACTCAGTCACTCACTCACTGATTCACTCATTCACTGACTCACTCACTGACTCAATAATTGACTCATTCACTCACTAACTCACTCATTCACTCACTCACTGACTCATCGATTCCCTCACTGACTCAGTCACAGACTCGCTCATTCACTGACTCACTCACTTTGTCATTCGCTCACTCACCCATTCACTGACTCATTGATTCACTCATTCACTGACTCACTCAGTTACTCAATAATTGACTCGTTCAGTCATTCACTCACTCACTCATTCATTGACTCATTTACTGACTCACTGACTCATTGATTCCCTCACCGACTCACCCACTGCTTCATTTACTGACTCATTGATTCACTCACTGACTCAATCACCGGCTCATTCACTCACTGATTCACTCACTTCCATGTCAAATAGAGACATGCATACATTCACCCTCATTCACACAGGAGCACCATTTTAGGGGCTCCACTGAACCTCCTGCATGTTCATCGCCTGCGGGAGGACCTGGAGGAACCCGGAGAACCCTGGAGGAACCCCACATGCAAACCCCACATGTGGGAATCAAAGTGGGGACCTCCTCGCTTGGCAGAAACAAAAGAATCCGTCGGAGGAAGGGGCCCAAAATAAGCGTTGAGCTGCTAACTTAGAATCGCGCTGTGTTTACACTCCAGTCATTAGACTGATTCGTTGCCTGCATTACATTTAAACGGCCGCTTGTTCAGATTTAATGTTAAGGAGACCTTTATCTGATAACGGTCTTTACAATCTGTTGGATTAATGAAAATGAAGAGACAAGGTTTGGCTGCAGACGTGGAAATGGGAGTTAAAAACCTTAATGCTTAAATGGACTTGAAGCAATAGCACTGAAAAGTTAAATAATGACATCATCAATCTTCACTGTTTGTTTCAGCAGCTGCGCCGAGTTCCTTTCCAGTCACGTATTTTTTCCGAATTCGCCCGTAAGGATGGCGGCTGGAGATCCTCGAAGAAAGTCTGACTCCCGTCAAAATTATTTTCACTTCCGAATGAGGTCTGACACCGACAATTTCCAATTTCGCGTTATTATATTTTTTTTTCCCTGCTTCATGATAAGCATCTGGTCCGCGGCGAACGGAAGGCGAGGGCTGAAATTGAACGGCAGGTAGCGTAAACGTAATCGGGTAACGCTAGCTAAACCCCAAGATAAGCTAACGGAAACAAACTTGTGGACTGTTTACTTGGAGATCTCGGCAGAGTAGTTTACATTGATGAATGGTTGCGTTTTGTGGAGACCGTTGTGCCAACATGCTAATATCATGGTTCTCTTTGCTGTGTATGATGTTAGCGGATGAGCTAAAGGAGGTCACATGATGATAGCGGAAACCAATGAGTGATATTGGTAACTAGCAGATGATAGTGGAAACCAGTTAACCAGAGAACACAACTATGTTTCTGTTCGCAGCTCACACGCTAGTCAACTCTCTGACTATCCAATCAGAGTGTGAATACGCTGCTGTAGCCTGCAAGAAGGCTCGCCAACTCAAAATCTGATTGGTTGTAGCAGCAGCGTCATCAACACTTATTTTTTTGTGTAAGTTTTGCAGAACTGATTGTGCACCCCCCGCCCCCAGGCAGATTTTTTTTTTACTTTGACCCTGCCTAGCAACAGATAATGGCTGAAATGCGATTGGTTAAATGCTTTAATATGAAGATGAATGTCTGGAAGCGGCACAACCAGGGGAAAAGCTATGAAAGGAAGTGAACACACTAGTTGGAATTATTTAATAAATATTCATGGACAGACATCTATTCAGATATTTTTTTAGGCCAGCAGAGAAGGCCTTGCAGGCCCTGATGGCCCACCACTGTGGAAACCAATGGATGCTATTGCTAACCATTAGATGATGGTGGAACCTGGTGGATTTTGGTGGATCCAAACATTCATTCAGAAGTTTCCATGTGGACATGTCAGTTGTCTGCGACGGAGTGATCGGAGGAAGAACTTGTTTTTCCCAGCGTGAAGCCAATCCTGCAGAAACAGCCCGTTGTTCCTCCTCGGAACCCGATACGTGACGTGCCGGGTGTTTCCTCATCTTATTTTCTTGTTTCCTTATTGGAGAAAAAGCTCCTTATTTGATCCCGTGTGTGTTTACGGCTTCGGCTCCCTAAAAAAAATTAAATTTCTGTCCCAAAAAAAAAAAAAAAAAAAAAAAGAGCCGAGCCTCCAGCGACGGCAGAGCCTTTATTTCTAAATTAAAACATCCCCTTCTTTCTGCAGTGATAAATGTCTTTTTTTTTAATGAGAAAATGAGTAATGTTTTTTTTTTTTTTTTTTTTTTTTAAATGTATATATGGCATATGACAGGCTTAAAAGCTTCGGTGTATTTTAATTAACTCTCCGGGTGTGATGGCGGTTCCTCTGACTCGCGAGGACGGAAACACCGACACACACACACACACACACACAAAAAAAAAAAAAAAACAACAGAAAACAAGGGCAAAAAAAAAAAAAAAAAAAAAAAAGGGGACGGGAGTGAGCAATTCACGGAGAGATAATTTGCACGTCTCCGAACATTAGCGTTTCATTTGCGTCCCTGGCGCTCTCAGCTGTCTATATTTAACATCAGCCGCTCTCCGCTGACATTCATGCATTATTCATGTTTGCAGGGTTGCATTCCCCACCTGCCTCCAGAGTACATCTTCCTCACCTTTTCAAATCCTCTTCATTAATACTCTTGCAAGCTTTCGAATTAATTGTTTTTTTTTTTTTTTTTTTTTGGCTTATTTTATCCCCGTTGCCTTCATTTTTTTTTTTTTTTTTTCTCCCCTCACAGGTTCTTTCTGGAGCTTCCGAATTAATTGTTTTTTTTTTTTTTTTTTGGCTTATTTTATCCCCGTTGCCTTCATTTTTTTTTTTTTTTTTTTTTTCCCCCCTCACAGGTTCTTTCCGGAGTCGCCGTCGTTATTATTTTTTGTTTGTTTTCTCGGGCGAAATTTTTCCGAGATGATTAAAAAGCGGGTTTGAAATCAAAAGGTTTTCTAAACACGCTGTTTTCATGCCTCCGTATGTAAACTGTTTGTATACGGAACTGCCTGATAACCCGAACACACACACTCGCACACACACAGGGACGGCTTCGGGCTGCAAATGCGTTTGAAATGTTACAACTCCATTTGTAAATGCATCTTTTTTTTTTCCTCCCCGCTTGAGAAACAAGCTTTTCCAAAGCCCTCCGTTCACCCAGCGTCCGCGCAAACAACAACTGCCTCCAGTTAGAAAAGTTCTAAGAGCTTGAACTCTGATCCAGCAACTAACCTCCCTCCTGCGGGGGAACTTTTTTTGTTTTTGCATAGCGCTGTTTGCTAATCCCGAACTTTTTTTTTTTTTTTTTTGGCTGAACCGTTAACGTTCCTCTCCGAGCGCTGGAACCCCCACTTCGGCACTCCGGTTTTAGCCTCTTGAGCAAACTGGCAACCGCAATAGTTGTCGAAAATGATGCTGCTCTGTCTGCGAGACGTATCTGGAGATGGGCGTGGCTGATGGGTTCCACGAATCACTCTTGACCTCCGTCAAAAACAGTTCTGGGAACTGTGGTTCCTCAGCTACTCTGTTGTACCAACGGTCCACTTCCCGAAGAGTCCCCAGGAACTGCAGGAAGATGAACGGAAGTGGGTCTTTTGGATGTTTTTCGATGTTTTTCAGAGTTTCCATTGGAGTTTCGATCTCTGCTCCTGTGTCGCTAACATTGCATATGGACAGATCCAGTTGGTTACCAAAGACTACATGTTTAGCACTTCATGGGAGCTGAGGTTCCACAGTTCCCCTGTTGTCCCATTGGTCCACTTCCTGAAGAGTCTCCAAGAACTACAGTAAGATGAATGGAAGTAGGTCTTTTGGATGTTTTTGGATGTTTTTCCGAGTGTTTGTTGGAGTTTTGATCTTTTCTTCGGCGTCGCTAACATTCCATATGGACAGATCTAGTTAGCTACTTAAGACTGAATGTTTAGCACTTCATGGGAACCGAGGTTCAACAGTTGCCCTGTTGTCCCAATGGTCCACCTCCTGAAGAGTCTCCAGGAACTACAGAAAGACGAACGGAACAGATCTTTTGGATGTTTTTCAGTGTTTTCCCGAGTGTTCATTGGAGTTTCGATCTTTGCTTCGGCGTCGCTAACATTGCATATGGACGGATCCAGTTGGATACTTAAGACTACATGTTTAGCAGTTCATGGGAACTGAGGTTCCACAGTTCTACCGGTGACCCAATGGTCCACTTCCTGAGGAGTCTCCAAGAACTACAGTAAGATGAACAGTAGTAGGTCTTTTTGATGTTTTTCTGAGAGTCCGTTGGAGTTTAGATCTTTTCTTCGGCATCGCTAACACTGCATATGGACAGATCCAGTTGGCTACTTAAGACTACATGTTTAGCACTTCATGGACTCTGAGGTTCAACAGTTCCCCTGTTGTCCCAATGGTCCACTTCCTGAAGAGTCTTCAGGAAGTGCGGTGAGATGAACGGAGTAGGTCTTTTGGATGTTTTTTGATGTTTTTCCGAGTGTCCGTTGGAGTTTCGATCTTTGCTATTTGTTGCTAACATTGAAATCGACAGATCCGGTTGGCTACCTAAGACCACATGTTTAGCCTTTGTGTTGAGAAGTTCATGTTAGATGAGATTTGGAGCCGAATCGCAGCTTCAATAGGACACACGGGCCCGGCAGGGACCCCATTCACACAAACCCATGGAGTCTTGTCTTTTTTCTTTACAGTATTTTAAATGGTGTCTTTGTGCGACTGTATGTATAGATCCCGCGGAAACACATGGCACCCATCCAGCAGCCTTTGAGCGGCGTTTCCATTCTACTCCATCCAACTCGTGCCTGTGATTAAAAGCCAGCGAGGGGAGAAACAAGAAAGAAAAACACTGAAACGATTTCAAAAGGAAGAAAAAAAGATTTTGTGTTCATTTCAAACACTGCCTCCAGTCCCAGGTGCCTCTTTTCGGGCACTGCGTTACCTAAAACCAAGCGAGACGTCACCCAGGAATGTAGCCGGCGACCAAGTAAAACTGTAAGTAAGGATTTAGCTAACAACATAGCCAGATATTTTGTGGCTAATAAATTAGCGAGAAATTAGCTGGAGTGGCGTCCTTCCAATTTGAAGGTTTGTCGGTCGTTCGGCAAGACGCTAACCCCGAGGTGGTCCCAAATTCGCTAGCTGCCTTGCGCGGCAGCTCCGTCGCTAACGGCGCGAACGTCCCGTTCCCTGACGGAAGCCTCTCAGAGGAAGTCCTAAACTGACCTCGAAACGCCGGCAAAAAAGGACAAAAAAAAACACCCGTTCGTGTTCATGTAGGCTTGTGTTGTGAGCGCGAGGTGGTTGTGCGCTTCTGTGGGCGGAGGGTTGCCGGTGTCCCGCTCCGTAATTAAATAATGTCCCATTAGCTGCATCCCTGGAACAAATCCAGGCCTGACATGACCTGTTAATGTAAGACCCGCAATTTAGCCGTAATCTACCCGCCGCCGGCGAGGCGCCATCACCCTGTTCAGCTACGGGAAAAAAAAAACATCACGCCAAGTTCACCCTTTTTGGAAACACACTCCGAGTGTTAAATTTGGCCGCAAATCAGCGAAACGACGGTTGCCGTATTTTAAGAGATAAGACGGGAATTTCGAAACTACGATGTTTTGCAGATGATGCTGTGATTTGTAGCGCAAGAAGGGAGCGAGTGGAGGAACATCTAGAGAGGTTCAGGTATGACTTATGACCCAAGAGGAAGGGTGAGGCTACAGGGAGTGGAGATAAGGAAGGTGGAGGAGATGAAGTACAAGAGCAATGGAGAAGAAGTGGAGAAACATGGAAAGGGTTGAGAGGAAGTTCTGGAGATCCATCTGGAGATGCGGTTGAAGGTTAGTGGAGGTCTGGAGATCCATGGATGGAGAAGAGGGAGATGATGAGGGTGGTGATCCCTGAAGGGAACTGCTGGAAGGAGAAGAAGTTGTGAAGATGCTCCACACCTTCACAACCAAAAGTAAGCGAAAAATGCTAAATAGAAATTATTTGAGGAAAGGAAGAAATTAGCAGATATTGTTCAGACGTTGGAAATGGATCCATGGCCGGAGGAGAGTTCCAGATGAACCTCCTCTGATGGTCCCTGGAGATCCTCCCGGAGCTCCAGGTCCTCCAAAGAGCCTGGAAGTTCTCGCAGAGTTTGCTGGAACCCCGGGACTCCATCGCCGGCGGAGGAAATTGCTTCATACATATTCATGTGGTGTGGCGTTATGCGAGTGGGTAGCAGCTCTCCAGTAGCCAGCGAACCCCAAGCACCCCCACACACACACACACACACACACACACACACACACACACACACACACACACACACACACACACTGCAACATTGCCGCCCAGCACTGCAGTACAGCCAGCTGGATTTATAGCCACTTATAAAGATTAGTGATGCGTACATGCAGCACACACACACATAAACACACACACACACACACACACAGACACACACACACCTCAACACACACACACGTTACCGAACCACTCTCATATGTTCGTCTCTTGTCAGATGAAATCCTTGCATCTCCGTGATGCAAATCCTTGTTTTGGTTGATTTATTTGGGGAAAATGGATAAGTTTCCCCCACTAACCGAGGAGATAAAAAGGTTTTCACTTGACGGCGGTGATTTATGTGAACACACACACACACACACACACACACACACACACACATATACACACACACATGTGGTTGCATCAGCAAGCAGTATTTCTCATATTTAACTAGTGAAAGATGGAGCTTTCTGTCCATTAGAGCTGATGTAGAAGTGGGGTGGGGGCTGTAGTGTGTGTGTGTGTGTGTGTGTGTGTGTGAAGTTTCGTGTGCATGTATGTAAAAAATAATTAAATATGCCCTTGGCATGTTATTGCATTTTAATTATGGGGAAAAAGTAATTTAGAGCTTTAATAAATGATGTGTCAAGGTTCTGAAAGTTTCCGGGATTTGTTCGGGACAATTTCGATCATTTTTAAATAAATTACCAAGAAAAAGAAAAAAAAAAAAAAAAAAAAAAATCCCGGCAGGGAAGTTTTATTTCAGGTGCGTTGATATTTTGGCAGCAGGAAGAAAAATGTAACTGACAAAAATCCTGGTTTTCCGGTTTCTTCCCTGAGTCCAAAAAGCTTCACTGGATAAGAGGGTGAATATTTCCAAATCACGTGTGAATGAATTTGTTTCGATTTGATGTGTAGATTTAAAGTAAATAGCTTCATGTCTCCGTGTGACGTGTGAATGAGAGGGTGAATGGTTGAATATGTCCATATCATATGCAAAATAAAGGGCGAACGGATGAATGTCTCTCAATAACAAGTGAATGAGAGGCTGAATTAAATATATGTTGATATAAGAAGTGAATGAAAGGGTGAATGTAGCTCTAAATGACATTGAATAAGAAGATGAATGGATGAATTTCTGTATTTGATCCCCGGATGAGTGACGGTTGAATATCTAATATGACAAGTGGATGAAAGGGTGAGTGTCTCTTGAGCAGCGGCGAGCCGTGCATGTCACACCCAGGCCTTCAGTAGCGCTCCGTTCATCCCCTTTATAACTATTATATGGCTATAAAACTGTCAGTCTTTTTAAGATTTCCCTATTTTTCTTCACCTTTTGCTGTGTTTCTCTGCACACTTGCTCACTAAGTTCTAGATCCACTCTGGTGTCCCCCCCGGGAAAGTTTTGCACAAACTATAGGACACACCGACGTAAGCGTAGCCTTCTAGAAGGCCTTGGTGTCACAACTCAAAATCTGATTGGTTGAAGCAACAGTTTCATCGACATTTATTTCTCGCCAGAGCACCAGAGAATCGGATTCTGCTGGCCTCCGGGCAGATTTCTTTGACTTTGACCCTGCCTGGTAACGGTTGACAGATGAAATTTGATTGGTTAAATACTCTCTGTTCAATGAAAATACAAGTCTGGAAGCAGCACAGTCAGGGGAAAAGCTATGAAAAGAATTATTTAATCAGATTCGAGATTCAAAACACAATTAAGATTCAATTGCAATTAAAATCAGTCTACAATTCAGATTTTTTTTAAGGCCAGCAGAGAAGGCCTTGCAGGCCCTGACAGCCCAACACTGCTCTAGACGATAAGTGAAGGAGGGAATGAAGTGTTGAATTTTTCTGGCAACCAGTCCAGGTTAAACCCCAGAACGGACCCCACACCACCGAGTGCAGGATAAGTGTTTTAGATACTGGATGAATGAATGAATGAATGAATGAATGAATGAATGAATGAATGAATTCCGTATTCTTCCTTTGGGATGGATAGCAACCTCAACCTCTTCTAAATATCTGACTCACGGAATGAAACATTTAATGTCAATAGAGCTCATTACCACAACCCAGATAAGTGGTCTAAACAGTTTTTTTTAAGGCCAGCAGAGAAGGCCTTGCAGGCCCCGACGGCCCACCACTGCTCTAGACGATAAGCGAAGGAGGGAATGAATAGTTGAGTATTTCTGGTAACCAAACCAGGTAGAACCCCAGAAGAGAAGTGTTTTAAATAACGGATGAATGAATGAATGAATACATTTCTTAATCTTCCTTTGGGATGGATAGCGACCTCTTCCTCTTCTGAATATCTGACTCAGGCAATGAAACATTTAACATCGATAGAGCGTAACACCGCCACCCGGATAACCCGTCTAAATAACAAGCGAATGAACGGATGAACGACGCCATATGTTTAATTCATGCGGAATAAAACTCACGGCGGTGACGTGACCCCCCCGGGAGAAGGACGGGATTTGCAGTCGAGGGTTTAATTACGCTAAAAGCGGCGTCTCCTCGCAGGTTCGTCTTTGACGTCAGCGACTGTCAGCCTGAGTCTCGACCCGCCGGAGGTCGTGGAGGTCACGACCTTCAGAGAGACGCTCACGGATGCGTCGTCGTCGCCGACCCCGGAAAAATCGCACCTCTCGACGGAAGTTTTTTTTTTTTTTTTTTTTTTTTCCAATACAATCCGAACTTCAGAGAAATGTCAGGACGGTTTAAGCGCCGCCCGCGGCCTCGTCGGGACGTTTTCCCGCTTCGTACTTCTGGTCACGATGTTAATTCGCCGCCCCGGAGCGACGACGTCAAGCCGCATCAGGCGGCGGGAGGTGACGGGAGCTGCCGGGTGACACGGCGCTGACATCACCCAGAGCTCCGGGATCATCGCTTCTGATGGAACTCAAAAGTCCCTCCGTCAACGTTACCGGAGTTTATTTTGATGAAGAAAGCAAAGGACAATCATTCCCTTCCACGACTTCATCTCCTCTTTCTCTCCGTCCGTCGATCTTCTTCAGGACCTCCTCCGACCTCAGCGTCCTTCTAGCGGGATCTTCGCCGTCCAGTTCCAACCGGATCATCTGACGTTCTGTCCCTCTGACGGACTCTTTTCTGATCCTCTGCATCCGAAAAACATCACACCACTCGGGAAGAAGCCATTCATTCATTCATTCATTCATTCATTCGTTCATTCATTCGTTCATTTGTTCATTCATCATTCATTCATTCATTATTCATACATTATCCATTTATTCATTCATTATTCATTTATTCATTCATTATTCATTTATTCATTATCCATTCATTCATTCATTATTCATTTATTCATTCATTATTCATTTATTCATTATCCATTCATTCATTCATTATTCATTTATTCATTATTCATTCATTCATTCATTATTAATTCATTTATTCATTCATTCATTTTCGATGCTGCTAAATTTATTCGTTCATTCATTCATTCTTCCATCCATCCATTTTTTATACTGCTTCGTGTATTGATTAATTCATTTATCCATCCATTCATTCACTCGTTCATCCATTGATTCATTTTTTTAAATCTGCTTTTTTTATTCGTTCATTTATTCATCCATCCATTCCATTCATCTGTCCATTCATTCATTAATTAATTCATTCATTCTTTTTTGATGCTGCTTTATTTATTTGTTCATTCATTCTTCCATCATTCCATCCATCCATCAGTCGATCCATTCATTCATTCATTCATTCATTCATTTTTATACTGCATAATGTACTTTTCCATTAATTAATTCATCCATCCATCCATTGATATCTGATACTGCTTTATGCATTAATTCATCCACTCATTCATTCATTGATTTTGATAGTGCTGTTCATTCATTCATCCATCCATAAATTCATTCATTCATTTCTGATATTGCTTATCCTGCACTCAGAGTAGCAAGGAATTTGAAGCCTATCCCAGCATTCATTGGGAAAAATATTTATCTTAATCTTTAGCTTTATTTCATTCATTCATTCATTCATTCATTCTACTAGTTTACCTGCAATTTTGGCCAGAAGGATTGCGACGTCTATCCCACCTGTCACTGGACAAGATCTTTATTAACTTTTCATTCATTCATTCATCCATTTTATTCACTTATTCATTCATTATCGGCGCAGCTCTTTCCTCCACTCAGGGTAGAAGGCGGCGTGAAGCCGATCCAGGCCGTCATTGGACAAGAATTTTATATCATCTTCTCATTTATCCATTCATCCATCATTCATTCAATCCATTCTTTTATTCCCTCATTCATTCATCCATTAATGGTGCAGCTCATTCCTAAACTTTATCTATTTATCCTCTAATTCATTCATTTTACATTCATTCCTTCTATATAGATAGTTGTTGGCTGGTACGAAACCTTTCCCAGCTGCCATTTGGCAAGATATTATCTTTTACTTCATTTATGGAAGCACCTCCTGTTTTTAAAAGTTAATAATAAATCCGCCTAAGCTGAATTTTTCTAGCGTTGCCATGGTTTTAATAGCAGATTTACGTTTGCAGATTAAGCTAATAACACATATTTCGGTTAGCAGGATGTAAACTGACAGCGCAGCGATTAGCGCTTCGCGGCTAGGAGGATTTTTCCATTCTGTGTGGAGGCTCCAGGTTCTCCAACGTTCCTCAGGAGGTTCATGAGATGTGGAACGCTTGTTGTCTCGATGTTAGACATGAATGAGAAGGTGAATGTTGCATGTGTCTACATGACGTGTGAATGAAAGGATTAATCTTTGCACTCTGTAAATAACACATGTATTAGATGGTGAATGTCTGTCATTTCTGTTTCATGCATGAATGACAGGGTGAATGTTGAGTGTTAGCATCGCTAACATTGCATATGGACAGATCCAGTTGGCTACCTAAGACTACATGTTTAGCCTTTGTGTTGAGCAGTTCATGGGAACTGAGGTTCCACAGTTCCTTTTTTTGTCCCAATGGTCCACCAGCCGAAGAGTCTCCAGGAACCGTAGTAAGATGATTGGAAGTGGGTCTTTTGGATGTTTTTCCAAGTGTCCGTTGGAGTTCCGATCTTTGCTTCGACGTCGCTAACATTGCATACGGACAGATCCAGTTGGCTACTTAAGACTACATGTTTAGCATTTCATGGACTCTGAGGTTCCACAGTTCCTCTGTTGTTCCAGTGGTCCACTTCCTGAAGAGTCTTCAGGAAGTGCGGTGAGATGAACGGAGTGGATCTTTTGGATGTTTTTTGATGTTTTTCCTTGTGTCCGTTGGAGTTTCGATCTTCGCCTTGGTGTCACTAACATTGCAAATGTCTCTGATGCATGAATGACAGGGTGAATGTTGGATGTTAGCATCGCTAACGATTGCATATCGACAGATCTAGTTGGCTACTTAAGACTACATGTTTAGCAGTTCATGGTCTCTGAGGTTCCACAGTTCTTCCGGTGTCCCAAATCGTCCAATTCCCGAAGAGTCTCCAAGAACTACAGTAAGATGAACGGAAGCAGGTCTTTTGGATGTTTTCCCGAGTGTTTGTTGGGATTTCAATCTTTCCTTCGACGTTGCTAACATTGCATATGGACAGATCCAGTTGGCTACCTAAGACTACATGTTTAGCACTTCATGGGATGTGAGATTCCACAGTTCCTGGAAGTCTCCAGGAACTGCAATAAGATAAACGGAGTAGGTCTTTCGGAGGTTTGTGACGTTTTTCCAAGTTCCTGTAGGAGTTTTGATCTTCGCTTCGGCGTCGCTAACATTGCAAATCTCCATGATGCATGAACGCAAGGTGAATGTTGCATGTCTCTACATGACTTGTGAATAAGAGGGTTAATGTTAGACCTCTCAAGTCCAGGGTGATCCCACCTCTTTCCCAATGAGGCTCCAGCCCCCCCTCTTCTAGAATCTTCTAGGTTCAGGATCAGCTGTACAGATAATGAATCAATTCCTTAAACTCTCAGTGTCTCTGGGGTTCAGATGAACTTTCCCTTCCAACCACCAGTCAGCCTGAGTCTTCATCACTGACGCGCCTCCCCTTCCCTCTGACTCATGCAAACTGTCATTTGCAGTTTTCCCCGCTGACACGTCAGACGTTCCAACGACGATCTCCCGCACCCTCACCGTCCTCCCACTCGGACCGGGCCGTCCGGCGGCGGCGGCGGCGGCGGCGTTCCCGTTCCCGCGCCAGCCAGAGGCCATCATTCTGTTGAGACGCTCACAGCAGGCGACAGTAAACACGGCCGGTGCTGATTTGCGATGATGAAAACGGGTTATTAAGCATCCGTGGAGCCGCCAGTCACTTGTCAGACGCCCACGGAACATCACCCTTCTCAGACACTCCGGCTGTGAATCATGGGTCTGAAGGATGGTTTGGAGAATCGCGCCAAAACGCACCCTTTCTTTTTTATTTATTCGTTTTCCTCCGGTGGTTAACGCTTTCTCCTCGCAGCCAGAAGGATGTTCCATGTTCTCGCCGAATCTGAAGGTGTTCCTCAAGGTTCCTCCCACGGTCCTCTTGCAGGAGGTTCATTGGAGACCCTGAATTGTCCAGATGTGTGAAGAAGAGGTCGCATTCTTGTCGAGATCTTCTCGTGGACTTGAATTTCTTCAGCCCTCGTCCGAGGAGTTTCACCAGAACTTCTTGTCTGGCTTCATCTTCTCACATTCCAATCCAGGTGAATCCACAAATGTTGCTCTATTGTCACAAATGAAGGTGCCGCGGGCAACGCAAATGGGAAGTATCTTCTTGAGCCGCAACCGTCTTGTACAGCAGATGAGTCCACAACACAACTGTTGCACACTCGTTGTATCTCCAGCCCAGCGGGAGAAGAAGAAGCAGTCACAGGGAGGTCTGATGGTAACAGCGTTGAGGCTACGTGTCAGGATTTGGGGTCATGACAAGGAGAAGAGGCAGAAATCACAGTGTCCACCATGTTGATTTAGTCAGATACTAAAAATCAGCTTCCATGACCTGAGGTAGACTGGACATCTACTCAGAGGGATGAGAAGGAGGGTTTTTTTTCCATGAACGCCCTCCCTCTTGGGGGAAATTTTGGTCCACAATGTCTGCAGACTACAATGTCTGTAGACCACACCCTGACCTGGATGACTGAGAACCTCCGCAGACACGACTAGATGCTGCGGCGTCTTCTTCCCTGATCTTCTGCACCTAAAAACCCCCCCAACCAGCAACCAACAACCACCCAAACTCATTGCAGATTATCCAAGATGGAGAATCGACATGCCACAAGAGTAGTCGAGTGGTAGTGCACGCTTCTGGGATGCTCACCAATCATCTTCCACGGTTGGGTACAAGAGGCAATGTGGCGCTGACGAGTTTTGGGGAAGACTAAAGCAATCGAAAGGGCAGAGAAGTTTCTGAGAAAGACCAGTTGCGTGAATGTTTCCGTACGCTTTCTGAACTCAGGAAAACAAAGAAGGCGTAGCCTTGACTTACGAGTGCATCGACTTACGAGTTTTCGGACATACAAGTCCACCGCGGCTTGTATCTCCAAGATAGGAGTATCTCCAAGATACAAGCCGTGGCTGACTTGTATCTCCGACGCTATGCCACCACGACAGGAAGATTTCGACCTAGTTTCTCTTCCATTTCCAAAACAATCCACCATAACCTAGAGCCGCCCAAACCCTGGCAGGTACATTGGGAAACTCCCTCTGGCTCATTAGATCTGAAGAAGCCTCTCGAACGGGGGCTGAAACGTCTTCAAGTGAAGAAATTAAAGTCCAGTTGCAGCAAAATTGACCAGAATGACTGACAACCGCTTATGTTTCTGCGAGGGAACCGAAGGAACAGACGGTCGCTAATCGACTTCGATAATGTTCATTTAAAAACCAAGTAATTGCATTTTGTTCATATACAAGCGTACATCTTTTCGCGCTTGCTTTTCTTTCAATAATTAAAGGGAATAATGGATTGCGAATGCGAGGATGTATAATTCTTTTAGCGATTCTTCGCTTTGTTGACGAGAACAACGTGACCTCCTCTTTGAATCGTTGACCGATACGAGCGGAACTCAAAGAAAAAAAATAAAACCGCCGTGGCTCCCCTCGTGCTTTCCGCGAACTCGGGTCGCCGCGTTCGCATTAGCGTCGCATTATTTTTAAACGGAGCGGTTTGACTGGATGATTTATTCAGCGGCGAGGAGGCTGAGCGTGTTTAGCTTCGGCTGACGCTAATGACTCCGCCGCTAATGCGTAGCGTTAAGGTCCAAAGGGAGATTAGCTTCATCCTTTGTTAGCGTTCGGAAGGGCAAAGCACTTATGGAGCTCTGGATGGAGATGTTAAGGGTTTCACCCCCAAGCCATTGTGTGCATTAGCTTCCCCTGATGCTAACACAGGAAGTGACATCACGGAAAAAGACAGTTAAACAGGAAACAGTGCCAGTGGGCCTGTTTTTTGGTGACCCGGCGACCGTTATGGTCATCCATTAGCAATCGCTAATGGATGCATGTGGAAGTAGATGCTTCCAGCATGTTAGCACCATGCTAACTGTTCCACGTGTGTGTGTGTGTGTGTGTGTGTGTGTGTGTGTGTGTGAGGGGGGGGTGGACACGAGAAGAAAGACCAACAGTAATAAACGGAGCGCGTGTGCCGGGTGAAAGGCTCGACCTCATCTCCATGACAATCGTCGGTGATCACCCCATCTGTCCGACACACACACACACACACACACACACACACACAGACACACACATGTCCATAAGTGACTTCATACAGTGCTGTTAGTCACACACAGTCAGGGGGTCGTGGCAGATGTAGTGGGGAAAAGGAGACACGGAGCAGGGGGTCATTGTTGGCTTTTTGCCGTATGCACTCACACACACACACACACACACACACACACACACACACACACTCGAACAAACTCACACACACACCAGATGGGTTCCTTGCAACAAAGAACGTTTCTGCAGCTTCCACCGACAATCTGAAGGCTCCTGTCGGAAGAAGACAAAAATTTCGCGATCTCGTAATCCGACCGTCGGAGGAGGTACCCGATCCATCTCCTCCACACCTGCGAAGAACCGCCGAGGTCTCGCGGGTTCTCGTGGTCGTCTTGTTCTCCAGCGAGAACTTCAAGGTTCTCCTAGGAGAACCTCCTCTAAATCCTCTGACTTTGGCGTTACTGCAGTTTTTAACTGAGGGGGAAAACAGTCCGGGGTTTTTTCTTTCCCCATTAATGGGAAGGAAGGGAAGGAGTTAGTGTGTGTGTGTGTGTGTGTGTGTGTGTGTGTGTGTGTGTGTGTGTGTGTCACAAAATCCGGCTAACAGTTGCTATTTCAACAACTCGCGTCATCAACGCCGGTGTGTTTCATAGCAGTTTGCCAGTTACACGGTCGCATTTGCTTCAATAGCGCGATTAATCGATCGATTAATTGATCGATTAATTATCTCTACCCCCTATCCTGCACTCATGGTCGTGTGTGTGGGGGGTTGTAACCCATCCCAGCTGTCATTGGTGGAGAGGCGGAGCTCCCCCCGGACCCATGACACACCTACTCTCCCAGCGCTGCGCCGCCGCGATGCTAATGATCTACTTCTTTATTTATTTACACATGTTTTAACGGAGACGTCTTTAACAATGCGTCGCCTTGAGGACGGAGCGTTGAAATCCAGCGCTCGTGTCGTCGCACTTCTGAAGATGACGCTTCATTTTTTTTTTGCCGTGTTTCCCCTCGTTGCTCAAGGACGGCTCTATTTTTTTTTGGATGGTGAGTTTTGAAAAGCTAACTGACCCTCGAAATCCGCTCCGCGTTGGTGTTTTAGCCGCTCGTTCGTTCTTCTCCGCCGTCTGATCACGTTTTAACACTGTAGTGAAACACACCTTGAGTGTGTGTGAGTGTTTCTGCAAAAGAAATGAATGATTCTGATTGGCTGAGATGGACAGTAGTTTATGTTACTAAAGTTACGCTAGGAAATGGATGATGAGTCACGTTAGCTTTGTTTGAAAACAACAAAAACAGCACAAGCAACAACAGCAACAACACAAACATCAACAATATAAACAACACGAGCCATAACACAAACAGCAACAACAGAAACGACAACACAAGCAACAACATCGACACAAACAGCATCATCATCAAAAACAAAAACACAAACAGCATCGACGACTCAAGCAACAAAAACAACACAAGCAACAGCAACATCAACAACACAAACATCAACAAATCAACAACAACACAAGCAACAACAATACCAAACGACAACACAAACAACATTATCATAAAAAACAACAACACAAACTCCAACGACAACATCAACATAAACATCAACACAAACAACAGCAATGCAAACGACAACACAAACAACAAAAATATCAAAAACATAAACACAAACAACAACAACAACGACAACACAAACAACATCATCACCAAAAACAAAAACACAAACAGCATCGACGACTCCAGCAACAAAAACAACACAAGCAACAACAAATCAACAACAACACAAGCAACAACAACAACAACACAAACAACAACACAAATGACACACAAACAGCATTTTCATCAAAAACAACACAAACCCAGACGACAACATCAACAACATAAACATCAACACAAAAAACAACAGCAACACAAACAACAACAATATCAAAAACAACAACAGAAACAACAGCAACAAAGCACAAACAACAACATTAACACAAACAACAACAACGACAACACAAACAACATCGATGACTGAAAAAACAAAAACATCACAAGCAACGACAACATCAACAACACAAACAACATCGACACACACATCGACAACATAAACAACAACACAAGCAACAACATCAACACAAACAACAACACAAACAACAACAACAACAACAGAACAGCAGGCACATCCTGCCTCATTTAAAGTGTAAAACAATGGAAGTAACTTAAATTTAAGAACTCGCAGGGATCCTCCACACACACACACACACACACACACACACACACACACATACACACACACACATGAGTGAAGGGGGTGTGTGTTTGGCGGTGGCGGGGGGGCAACCGGACAATCAACATCTGCTCAGTCTTTCGGAAACGCTGACACTCCCTCCAGTCGCACTGCTGTCACTCTCACACCGCCTGTGTGTGTGTGTGTGTGTGTGTGTGTGTGTGTGTGTGTGTGTGTGTGTGTGTGTGTGCAGAGGATTAACTGCTGACTTCACTTTGTTAGTCTGTGTGAGTGTGTGTGTGAGGCGGATTAGTTGCTTACCAGACTTGAGCATGTGTGTGTGTGCTTGCGTGTGTGTATGTGTGTGTGTGTGTGTGTGTGTGTGTGTGTGTGTGTGTGTGTGTGTGTGTGTGTGTGTGTGTGTGAGCGAGACAACAATAGGGGTGTGGTGGCAGTTCTCTCAAAATGTCCTTAAACCACACTGAACTGCTTTAATACTTTAATCTCATGTAAATCATAATTTAATTAGGGAATTTAAATAACTTAAATAATAAAGGATCAGGAATACTGTTGTGTGTATGTGTGTGTGTGTGTGTGTGTGTGTGTGTGTGTGTGTATTAATGATGTGTGTGAGTGTGTGTGTCGGCTGCTGACTTCACTGTCCACACGGGATAGATTTCTTTCTCATGTGCATGAGGTGCATAAATGCATTACTATGAGTTGCAGTTTCATGCGTGTGTGTGTGTGTGTGTGTGTGTGTGTGTGTGTGTGTGTGTGTGTGTGTGTGTGTGAGTGTGGGGGGGGTTCGGGCTCACAAAGCCTCAGCAGGACCGCCGCCTCCCATCCCGCTGAGCAGTTTGACCCCCAATCCCTCCGGAGCTCCTCCAACCATCTGCACATTAGTTGAAAAAAAAAATATATACGTTTTTATTTTTATTTCTTTCCAAACGCAACACCGAGGGTGCGGAAATGAATATTAGACCGTATTTACCGACATCCTCCTCCTCCTCCTCCTCCTCCACCGACGACGACGACGGATCCAAACGTGGGGTTTTGGCTCCGCAAAGGCTTCTGCACACAGCAGGGAGTCTGACAGTTTGTGTGTGTTTGTGTTGGTTTGACTCCAGGGATGAAGGGATGGAGGGGTGATGAAGGGAGGAGAGGAAGAGGAGGAGGAGGAGGAGGAGGAGGAGGGCTCAGGAGGCCCAGCGGGGCGTCGGGTTCCCGGGAACAGACAGTGTGAAGAGCCTGAGAAGCCGTTTGGAGGTTCAACTACCATCTGCACCTGCAGACCTCAAAGAGACGACGCTTTGGAAAAGTCCAACTCCTCTATTACACTGAGGGATGGAAGAAAAGACGGATAGATGGACGGATGGATGGAGGGATGGATGGATGGAGGGATGGATTGATGGAGGGATGGATGGAAAACAGTGGGATGGATGGAAGAAAAGATGGATGGAGGGATGAATGGTTAGATGGTTGGATGGATGGATGGATGGATGGATGGATGGATGGATGGATGGATGGATGGATGGATGGATGGAGGGATGGAAAACAGAGGGATGGATGGAAGAAAAGACGGATGGATGGATGGATGGATGGATGGATGGATGGAAAACAGAGGGATGGATGGAAGAAAAGACGCATGGATGGAGGGATGGATGGAGGGATGGAGGGATGGAGGGATGGATGGATGGATGGAAAACAGATGGATGGATGGATGGATGGATGGATGGATGGAACGAGGGATGGAGGGATGGATGGATGGATGGATGGAAAACAGAGGGATGGATGGAAGAAAAGACGGATGGAGGGATGGATGGAGGGATGGAGGGATGGATGGAGGGATGGATGGAGGGATGGATGGAGGGATGGATGGGCAGACAGAAGAGTTGGAGGAAGCAATGGATAGTTAGATAGATGAAGAGAGAGAGAGATTGACAGATGGATAGAAAAACAGTTTGATGGATGGATCATTGTAGGATGGACAGATGGATGGATGGACGGAGGGGAGGAGGGATGGATAGATAGATCGTTGGATAAATGGACGGATGGATGTATGATAGATAGATGGAGGGAGGGGTGGGTGGATGAATTGATGGATGGAAAGATGGATCTTTATGTAACTCCCACTTAACTTTTAGTGGAATATCATGTTGCTGCAGTGCATCTATCTATCTATCTATCTATCTATCTATCTATCTATCTATCTATCTATCTATCTATCTATCTATCTATCTATCTATCTATCTATCTATCTATCTATCTATCTATCTATCTATTTTCATGAAAATAAAGGAATCAATTGCGGCCCAGTGAAAATTGTTTAAATTACTCCTATAGGTTTGACCACAGTCAAATAATATTATTGACATTATCCATATATATAATATAAATATTTTGGTTTCATTTTCAAAATATTCCAGTTTTACTAAAAGTATTTTGATTTAACCCAAAAACAAATTCTGGCTTTATATAAAAAGAATCCCGATGGAATCTAAAAATATTCCTGTTTAATTTTCAAATATTCCAGTGAAATCTATCTATCTATCTATCTATCTATCTATCTATCTATCTATCTATCTATCTATCTATCTATCTATCTATCTATCTATCTATCTATCTATCTATCTATCCCGTGAACCACAGACACACACACACACACACACACACAACCCCAGCTATTCACTGCATACACCAATTGGTAAATTGCTTTTTTCTTTATATATGTCATTATTATAAATATCCTGATTAAAAGTAGAAGCTTCATGCTAAAAAAAATAAATAAAAAAAAATAGTTAAATCACAAAAAAAAGGTATAAAAGTATCAAAAAAAAAAAGTAAAAAAAAAAAATTACTGATTAAAAAAAAAAAAAATAGAAATTAAACCTTTGGAGGATGTCAGAAAGAGTACAGTGTGTGTGTGTGTGTGTGTGTGTGTGTGGACAGAAGCCTGGGGCAGCAGCAGTTTGCTCGTTTATCCTTTCGGTTTAAATGTTGGGTCCCGGAGAGACGGTCGGGGAAAAGGTGCTTTTTTTTCGGCTACTTTTCCTTTTGATTTCCCACATTTTTCCCCGAGTCTTTTTCCTCCGCCGTGTTTTCCTATCTGCACCTTCGCTGCTAAAAAAAGAGACGACCGGGTCACCTGACATACACACACACACACACACACACACACACACACACACACACACTCCTGATCCGCCTGAAATGGCTGCAAGCAAATGTTTACCTCCAAAAAAAAAAAAAAAAAAAAAAAACCTTTCCCCCTGAAACTGTTTATTTCTTGCTTGTATTTTTGGTTTATTTATATAGTTAGCTGTTAGCGGTTAGTGGTTAGCAATTAGCAGTTAGCAGTTATCGGTTAGCGCCCTGGTTGGGTCCCCGGTTGGATTCCCACATTGGATTACATCTTGTAACTTTTTGAAAAGTATTAATTTATTAGTTTTTATTTTTACATTTACCACTTTATGGCCTCTTTTAAATCTCTTTTTTTTTGTGTAGGACAACGACAACAGCACCAGCAACGATAAAACAAATAATAGTAATTATAATAATGACACTTTTATTTAAGGATCCTTACTTGACACTTTACAAACATAATCATACACAGAAAATACAGATTTAAAAGAAACCATAAGAAAAAAACAAATTGAAGTGACAAAGTCGAACTAAATAAATAAATTCATAAATATAGTTAAATATGTATATACCGTGTCACCTAAAGCTCCTTAAAATGATGATGATGATGATTGTTATCATTATTATTTTTGCTATTATTATTCATTATTCTATTGTCATAATAATTATATTATTATTATTATTATCATGATTAGAATCAATATTTATTGCTATCTATTGCTGCCATTGTTATTATTATTATCATTATTGTTATTATTGTTTATAATGATGATAATATTGCTTGCTATTTTCTTGTCTCTTTTCAAATCACCTATCCGATCCATTCTCGCAATTTTTTTGTCCCGCTTGAATACGTCATATAATTCATCACCAGATTATTGAAATTAAATTCATGTACTAATTCCCTGCTGAGTTCATCTCGAGGTCTTCCCGTTTCAAAAACAGACAAAGGAGCTTCGAGTCCAAAAGAAGGGGTTCAGAAATACAATAACGGTTGTTTGAGTCCTAAAGATCAACATAATAAACACACAAAAAACTGTTTACATCTAAAATAGCACTTCTTTTTGCCGAGAATTCTTTTTCCCGGCAATAAAGCAGGTGAAAATTAAAAAAGGGAAAAAAAAAAGAAAAAAAAATGAGGCTTCGAATTCAACGCGACGATTAAATAATTTGAGGATATAAAAAAAAAGAAATAAACACGTTAAGAAAATTGATTTTAATTAGCAGTTTAATTTTCAGGGCGAGACTCACCCGGACTCATGACGGTATGTTATGAGCAAATAACAGTAAATAAAAGTAAATTTCCCAAAATGGAGCGGGAATGAGAGGGTGAATGCTCATATCTCAGTGATGTGCGAATGAAAGAGTGAATGTTTGTGTACGTCTACGTGACCTGCAGAGGGTCTGCATAACAATGAGCTGTCGAATGACGGTATATGATGAGTGAATGTGTCTAAATAAAGTGGGAATGAGAGGGTGAATAGTTGGATGCGTCTATACTTCCACTTATTCATGAACAAATATTCCGTCTTGCGGCGACAAACTTACATTCCTCTCCTTTCAAGAGCATACCTCCACCTCTCTAGATTTTCCTCTACCTGTTTTCTGCTCTCACTATACATCACAATGTCATCCGCAAACATCATGGTCCATGGAGATTCTTGTCTAAGCTCATCTGTCAGCTTCTCCATCACCATTGTGAACAAGAAGGGGCTCAGAGCTGATCCCTGATGGAGTTCCACCTCCACCTTGAACTTCTCTGTTGCCCCTACAGCACACCGTACCAGTGTCTCAAGCGAGCATACATGTCCTGCGCCAGTCTAACATACTTATCCGCTACTCCAGACCACCTCATACAATACCAGAGCTCCTCTCTTGGCACCAATTTCTAGGTCTCGATACATTTCATGAGTGAGAGGGTGAACGATTGTATGTCGAGTTGATGTGCGTATGAAAGAGTGAATGGTTGCATATGTTCCGTGTAACATGCGAATGAGAGGGTGAATGATGGTATATGATGAGTGAATGCGTCTAAAATAAATGGGAATGAGAGGGTGAACAGTTGTATGTCTCCAGATGAAATATGAATGAGAGAGTGAAATATTTTGTGGGTCTTTAGGACTGTCTCAGAAAATTAGAATATTGTGATAAAGTTCTTTATAAGAATTAGAATAAGAGCAAGAACAACTTTATTTATCCCGAAGGAAATTGTTGTGCCAGAGTTACAAGCAAAACATAACAATAATAAATAATAGCAGAAAATTGTATAAACAGTAAAAAAAAAAAAAAAAAGGGAAATAAGAAATACAAGAAATATCATTTGTAATGCAATTACAAAAACAAAAATGCACTACATTCTGGATTCATTACAAATTAACTGAAATATTGCAAGCTGCAAATAATTTTTGACATTTAAAATAAAGGCACTACTGTATATATTGCGTTTTATTAGCTTTACACTTTGTATAAACAAGTGTGTCGTGTGTTGCTTATGAAATACACAAAGTATTACGGAGAAAATTAATTTTTATTTATGTAATGAACTCATTTTGGGCTTTCAGAGCGTGTAGCGTAGCCTTGACCTGAATTTTAAAAATAAATCTGGAAAAAAATCACTCAAACAATAAAAAAAATAAATAATAAAAAAAAAAAATAGTGAATAAATAAACAAACAAACAAATAAATAAATAAATATTTGGAAAATATCTTCATCAATATTTATTTTACCTGGTTAATGGGACTTCTGCTCCTGAACTTTGCGCACAGCATCTGCAAATCTGGACAATACCGGCTGGCGGGTATAACTGACTTCCGCGAGTGTGACGTCTATTTCGAGCGGCGAAAAATAATGAATATAATTTTATTTTAATATTTCAAGATCACAATAATCTTCCAACTTAGAAATAACATTCAAAAAAAGGAACTAACGCAAATAAAATACGCTCTCCTGGTCGTCACGGCTCCTTGTTCTGACGAAAAAAAAAACAAAAAACAAAAAAAAAAAACGTAAGATTCCCGCGGTCCAAACGCGTGAAGCGTATTCCTTCCATACGTCGTTATAAATCCGCTGAGCGGTGCAGACGTGAACAAAAGAGAGCTGTCGACTTGTTTGAAGTCACAGAGGAGATGGTAATATTAGCGCTGATGGTAATGGGGACTCTGCTGTCAATGCTAATGCTAATGTACGACATGAAAGTCAGGACGTCTTTGACTGCGGCGCGCAGGTACAATGTGATTTAACATATCAATCAGACTGGATGTGGCGAGGGAGAACGTCCCGGAATGTAAATCCGCCCGGGGTTGGAAGACACATCCATCTATCTACATATCCATCCATACCGGCAGTTTTGTCCGGTACCCGGCGCCGCATTATCAGATCAATGCATCACCTTCAGGGATAATCCGACGGCGGTTGTCGCGTGAAGGTTGCCGGTTCTCGTCCCTGAGACGGCGGGTGTTAAATTCAAATGAGCCACTTCGCCGAGGTTAAAATTAATGAAACAATTTTCTCGATGTCGCCGGGTTTGTGAGTCTTTCAGAGATTTTTACGTCGTGTTCTTAAGCGTTATGACGGTAGAGCGATAGCGCGAAACGTCGTGGGGTTTTAATGATTTAACGAAAATTGACGGTTTTCACGTTTTTTTTTTTTTTTTTTGAACATTTATTAGAACAGGTTCTTTAACAGAGTCATACACATTCTTACAAAACCTCATAACAAGATATACATTTTACAGTAATCTTTATAGGTCACTTATTTCCTCAATAGCAAGTGAAAAATAAAATAAAGCTAAAAAACAGAAGAGAAAAAAAAACAAACATACAAACACAAAAAAAACATCTAACTCAGTCAAATAGAGATAATATCTTCAACTCTCCAAATATTTTTTAATGGGTCACGTTTTTTTTTTAAATAGTCCTTAAATAATGTAGTTAAATTGACTTTAAATTGAGGCCTACAGTCTGCCTTTCAAAGACCGGCGTGGTTTGTTCATTTGTTGATCGACCGAAAAAGCGCCAAGTTTGAGCTACTTGTCAAAATCCAATATTTTTCCAATGTTTTTTACGGGGCCACTGTTTTATTGTTGCACAAAAGATAATGTGGAGGTAATTTTTGTTTAAAAAAGATACACAAATGTTATGATATTCACCATTTTTTTTCTTATTTTTTCTTATTTTTCAATCAAAAAAATACAGAGGCAATATTTCTATTGTGATGTAATTTGAATTTTTATTTCTTTTGTTTTAATGCTATTATCAAAAATAGCTCAAATTGAAAATAGAAAAAAACAACTCAGAATTTCACTTTATAAATGATTATTATTTTACTTACTTTTACATTTAATTTTTTCAATTTTACTTCAAATATTGAAGTTATTATAATATAATTGATATTATATTATGCATATGTATATATATATATATATATATATATATATATATATATAATATCATAATCCATCCATCTTCTGCCACTTATCCTGCACTCGGGGTCGTGAAAGATGCTGTTATTATATGATAATATTTTTGAAATTTTTTTAGTATGAATGACTTTTCTGAATGGGATGTGATTTAAATACATTATTAAGTTATAAAATCGCTTTTGAGTAAACCTGAAGTATCTTGAAGTGTCCTTGTCTTTAGAATGCTAAACGTTTTCACCACGGGTTCCTGTGATTGTGAGCGAGCGGTTACAAACTATGCTAATATCATGCTAATGTCTGAAAAGAGTTCTGACCAATCCCGTAACAGTCCTGAGACGCCGTCAGAATGACGCCGTTCGGGAACGACGCCCTCGCGTCTTGCGATCGATGCACAGCTGGTTGAATCCAGGTTAAACCCCGCTTCTCTCTTCCATACTTGGACAATGTGTTTAGCTTAGCTTAGCTTATCGTAACGTTCATACCGTCGACGGGTCCCTTCGGACTGGTTGCCGGTGAATCGAAGTTCCAGATATGCAGACAAACAACCATTCACTCGCTCATTCGGGGCAATTTTTCCCATTTTTTTCCGATTAACCTGCTGCATGTTTTTGGACCGTGAGGACGAAGCGCTAACCACTGCGCCGCCATTATTGAAATGTGGTACGTTTTCATATTCTTGGTGGTAAATATGATTGAAACGCCTATTTAATTCCTCAGAGGCTTCTATGTCTTGTTTGCGTTTGCCGAATATGTGTTCCCTCTCCTATACGTAGCGCCGTCTAGTCTTTCGTCCATTTGTTTTCAACACAGATAGTTTCCTAATCTACCCAGCAACAAGCAATTTCAATACTGTTTCCATCTTTTTTTTTTTTTGCATGAATTTTTTTTTTTTGTTTTCACAATGCTCATTTTTTTTTTTTTTGAGTTGAGAGACTTTTGACATTTTTTTTTTTTTTTACAATACTTTATATTTTTGCACTTCAGAGTTCATTCATTTTATTTTCATTATTTTTTTACTTGTATTTTTAGCTAGCTTATCACGGTCTTGAGCTCGTATGCTTTGCTGCTGCGGCTAAACAACAACATTGTCATTGGGCGAGAGGCTCTTGACGCGGCAATTTAGGGTCTCCAGTTGAACTTCTGCATGTGTTTGGACTGTGTTAGGAAATCTTAAGAGTCTTACTGGAGTCTTACTGGAGTCTTACTGGAGTCACTGCGCCAGCGTGATGGAAAACGATGGATTTTGGGGGAAAAATAGTCCAGTTGTAGTTCGCCATAAGTTTGTCCAAGTGTTTCGATGAAAGATCAACAGTTTTAAGCCTCTGAGGTGAGACCGGGCCGAGAATTAAAGCTCTAAAAACTAGTCTCTAGATTTTACGAGTCTTTTTCAAACCTTTTCAGAGTCTGAAATTGTGAAATCACCTGCAAAGCTATTAGCTGTTAGCGACATTAGCCGACGGATTAACCGTTGAATGAAACAGCCACTTATTTTTCGTCGAATGGTTGCCGACTTTTTTTTTAGCTAAGCTCGTTTTAGCAGTTTGAAACGATGGAAACGGCGTCCCCGAAATGCTCCGCCCCCCCCCGCCCTTAAGCCCCGCCCCCGGGCCGACCCTCCGAACGAACGAGAGCTAATGCTACGCCGTTAACTTTTCATTTGTACCGTTGTCAGGTGTGTGGAGGAGCTCAGAGTGTTAAATGGAAAAGACCAGTCAAGCAGCGGGAGCATTGATATTCAGAACACACACACACACACACACACACACACACACACACACACACACACACACACTAGTCCTGTAGCTCATTCTCTCTTCTCCACATCAATGGCACCGATGAATGAAGATTGAATATCCGGAGAGAGAGAGAGAGAGCGAGAGAGGGAGTGATGAAATGGAGATAGAGTGCAGCTTGTGTGTGTGTGTGTGTGTGTGTGTGTACGTGCACGTGCTCGTCCGCCCGTGCTGCTCCAGTTATTAGCCCGAACCACTGATTGTGAGCTGCACTCTGATTGGATGAAGTTGCGCAGAAAGAAATAAATAGATGGATAAAAAAAATAAATAAATCGCCAAATTCGGGCGAGTGTGTAATCAGAGCCGCTGGATTCCTCTCTCCGCCGCTCGGCTTTAATTATGCATATTTATGTAAATGCGGAGCGTTGATGAGATGGATATCACAGATCGGGTTTAATGGATTGCGGAGAGGCCGAGGATTGGAAGCGAGCTGTCTGTTCCGGGCCTTGGGAGGTGAAGGAACCCCGATTTTTCCTCCTACTCCTCCTCCTCCACGCGGCGTCTCGAGCTGCGCCGTGTTTATTTTCTGATTACGCCGATGCCTTTCGGATTTTCTCCTCCGTCTGCGGCGGCGGACGCAGGTTTCTGCAAAGCCCCGCCGAGTCATTAGGGAGATCCCGTCGCTAATCTGCTAACCGAGCGACTGTCGGGGCGCGGAGTCCCCCGTGGATTGATTATTTATTATTTTTAGCCTCCGCTTCCCGACGGTGTATCAACTTCTACAAAATATCGCTAATTACGCCGCTAACGCTAACGCTATGCGCTAACCCGCGGGAAAATATTCTGCTGCAGGGCCGCGACACGGTGCGCTAACGCGTTTGACTTACGAGTTGAACCGTGAGCGAGCTCGCCGCGGTCGTATTTCAAATTAAATTTCCTTATTGAAATTGAATTAAACGCTATTTATCCGTTTCTAGCCCGCCTGTTGTTGTGTTTAAATAAGATACACTTTATTGATCCCCATAGGGGAGATTCTTTGGTCACAGCGGCGCAGCAATAACATCCAATCACCATCCACCCTCCACATCCAATAACAATAAATAAGAGTATAAATATAAATAAAAGCAGCAATTAAAAGATTGCACAAATAAATACAGCAGTGTGAACAACAAGGATAAATATAGATCACAGAATGAAGAAAAAAAAGAAAAAAAGACGCTAAGGGTGAGAGCAGTATTAAAAGTATTTCAAAATATCAACTAGTGTATAAGAAATAACAATAATACAAAATCAAAGAAAAAGTAAAGAAATAAACTGGTTTTATGAAGTACAGTTACCATGAAAATGGGAGTTAACGTATTGGCTACACAGTTAATGCTACAATGTGTTGCTAAATGTAGCTTGCACACTTTGCTACACTTCACGGCTAAACTTCATTTAGCAACGGGGTTGCTAAACCATCAAATCTTCCCCGACCGGCTTCGAGTGACTCTTCCGACGCCTCGTCTGCTTTACGAAATCCCCGAAAATGTTCTCATTAGAGATGCTCTATCTCTTTGTGGACTCACTCTTGTTTCTCCATGATATTTTCTGGGTTAGCTAGTAGCATTGGGGCGTCCGACTGTTTTCCAACACAGCTTCACAGACAGCGGTGGCCACGTCGGTGTCAGACGCTCATCCGGCTCGCTCTTAACTCGGATCTGAGCTCTTATCTCAAAGCTTAAAAATCAACAGACCGACGGCTCGTACTTCGTAAAACTCGTGAGTCGATGCTCGGCTGTAGCCTTCTTTGTTTTCCTAGAGTTCCTAAAGCGCAAGGGTACATTTACGCAAGTGGTCTTTCTCACGAATTCCTCTGCCCTTCCAGTTGGACGTTTTACCTTTTTATCTTCACCGTTCATTGCTATCAACCCATCACGGATGAACCATGAGCACCAGCCGTCCACCAGCACCAGGGGTTCAGTGTCTTCTCAACAGTACTTCGACATGCTAAGAGGAGCCGGGAATCAAACCAGAAATGTTCGGTTCCAAGTTTGATTGCTCTACTTCCTGCACCACGCCAACACCCGAGTCTCCATCTTGGTCAGTCTGCAACGATTTTGGGTGGTTGTTGGTTGGTTGGTTGGTTGGTTGGTTGGTGGTGACTCATCCAGGCTCTAGTCATCTCTTGTTTGGACGACTGCAACTCCCTCCTTGTGGGAGGTGACCATCAGACCTCTGGAGGTTATCCAGGAAGCGGCAGCCTGCCTGGTGTTCAACCGTCCCAAATTCTCCCACACAACTCCCCTTCTTATGTCCCTTCACTGGCTCCCGGTAGCCGCCCCCAACAAGGTCAAGTCCCCGGTTGCCCACCGGGCGGTGAACGGGACGACCCGTCTTATCTTCAGGTTATGGTCAAACCACACGTCCCAACCCGTCCCCTCCGATCCGCCACCTCCGGGCGACCGTCCACCCCAACACTCCGAGCCCGGTCTCGGCTCTTCTCGGTCTCGGACCTTCTGGTTTTGGCTCCTCAGTGGTGGAACGAACTCCCCATCTTCCGCCGTGAGCTGAAAACATACCTCTTCATCAAGCACTACCCTAACCCCGCCAAAAAAAAAAAAAAAAAGGATGAAATGATGGTTCTGAGATGGCTGTTTGGTTGAGTGGTCACTTCTGACTTCCGACTGCTGGTACTTCGGATCTTCGGTGACTGAATTGCACTTCTTGTAAGTCGCTTTGGATAAAAGCGTCTGTCAAATGACTGGAATGTAATGCGGTTTTTAGGTGCAGAGGATCAGGGAAGAAGAAGGTCTTGTCCGTGGAGGTTCTCAGTCATCCAGTTCACGGTGAATTTGTGTCGAAATCTTCTTGTCTTGACAACTGGACTTGATTTTCTTCACTTGAAGACTTTCAGCCCTCGTCTGAGAGGCCTCTTCAGTTCTGATGGCATTTGGGGAGTTTCCTAGGTTACAGTGGATTGTTATGCACCGTATTTTTGCACTTCAATTCCTTCGATTTTCTCAAAAACGGGTATGAATTCTTTTGGAACAACCTCACACTAACTTCAGGTGTGAGAGGCGACGATAAACCAATGAGAGAGCAGTACGTTTACCTCTACTACTTTTTGGAATACCGGTACATACTGAGCTTCGACAGAGTATTACCGCACATTTGTGCGTATGGGGACCCCCAAAAAATGGCACCCGTTAAATGGACATGCTTACGAAGAGGAATTCAAACTCAAGGCGATGGGTCGCGGGGTGGACGATGGGAACAGAGCAGCTGCCGAAGAATTCAACTTGAACAAATCACTGGTACGGAAGTGGAGGAAGCAAGCAGATGAACTGAGCCAAGTAAAGAAAACCAGAGTTTCAAGCTAAGCGACTGTTCGACCAAACCGATTGTTTTGTTTGGGTTTTTTTAACGCTGGTCGGCAAAATACGGTACATGTCGTTATGCTAATGAGGGCGTTGTTCGTTGGGGACAAAGGAGCGACTTTTGGGGATTTACCTGGTTCGGGAAGTGAAAAGGCGTGAAAGCTGTTAGATCCCATGGACTTGAGGCGTCTGTGGAAGTTCTGGTGTTGGATCTTTCCTGGTTGTTTGGAGGGTGCAGAAGATCCTGGTCCGTATTTGCGAACCTGTGTCCTTTTCGATCCCGGTATGCTACAAAAACGAGGGTACGAGGCAGGAAACGGATGAAATAAGCGCCTCCCCGACGTCCTCCTGAAAGGGTTTGGGAAGATCCGGTGGAAACCAGATGTTCTGCAGATGTTGAATCCAGGCCAGATCCGCGATTCCGCTCCGCCCCCTCCTCCAGCGACCGGCCAAACCCCCAGGTGCTGCCCAGACGATGTTGAATTATACTTTCGGTAATTTGTGATGATTTATACAAGACAAATGTGGGTAAAAGGTGGTCTGGACGTGAAGAAGAAGAAGAAGAAGAAACTCCTGGAGAACATGGCTTACAAAGAACTCTGTGGATTTACAGAAATAAAAATAGAAAACACAAAAATCCTGCTGATAGACTTTCAAACATTTAACATAAACCATCTTATGAGACGTGAAACCGCTGATACGTCGTAAAGAAAAACAACCAACGGGACTAAACTCCCTAAATAACACAATGCTCGTATATTTATTTCATTATTATTATATTATTATTATTATTATTATTTTTCCCCTGTTAGCATCAGGCTGCTATTCTGGGCTATCACAAACATCTGCTGCTGCAAATAATGCATGTTTATATATTTCAATTTGAAATCTGCCACTTTATACTTAACAGTTTTCTTCCATATTTATTATTATAATTATTTCTGATTATTATTTTGTTGATTTAACGTTTTCTCCATTTCTCTTCACGTGGAGAAATTGATAATAAAAACTGACTGAGTTTTGATTTGGATTTGCATTGACGATAAAAAGGTATCGTAAACATTATTATAAATGTTAAAGAAGCCGCAGGTGTTCACGTTGTAACATGAGATATTTACACAAAAGCTTTTTTTTTGTAACTTTTAATACAATATATACCAGTAACATCCACAAATACGTACTGGAAATGCTTTTTTCCGAACAGTGCCTGTAACATGGCTGATGAAAAAGATTCATAATCAATAACAAGTGGGAAAAAGTCCATCCATTCATTTCTATCTGTATTATATTTTCTATATGTGTTAAAAAAAAACAAAAAACATTTAAATCGTCTTCTTCTGTGTCGGAATTGAACGGCTTCAGAATTTCACCGAAATTTCATCAAACTGCCGTGAAAAAATGTTTTTAGCCCAAAACCCCAAAAAACAATAAAAGAGCCGCAGAAATGTAAAAAGTAGCGGCTTATTCAGAATATTGTGATAAAGTTCTTTATCTTCTGTGATACAATGAAAAAAAAAATCGAATTTTTACAATATTCTAATATTTTTAGATAGGATTTTTAAGTTTTCTTAAGATATAAGCCATAATCACCAATATTAAAATAATATGCAATATTTCCATTGTAATGGATCCAGAATGTATAACATTTTTGTTTTTGTAATTACATTACAGAAGATAAAGAACTTTTTTTTTTAACATTTGGTGCCGATCCAGGTCGTCTGGCGAGGGGTTTGGAGATGTTTGACGGAAATCTCCGGAAGTTTCAGACGTCGAGATGTTTGTGATGCGTTCAGGTTCAGATGATGAAGTCCGAGAGTGTTTAGCGTTAGCGTTAGCGTTAGCGTTAGCGTTCGATGCAGTTATTTCCACCGGAGGAAGATAATAAAGGGAGGGAACGTGCCTTTTCTTCGATACACCGTGTGTGTGTGTGTGTGTGTGTGTGTGTTATACTTTGTGTCTTTTTTTTTTTTTTTTGCTCTGATCAATACTCCTTGTCAGGCAGCAGTTGATAGATTATTGATTGTAATCAGCCTGTCCTATGTGTGCAGACAGCCTCTAATTCCTCTGTCAATCTGCCATTTGTGCGTGCACACACACTCACTCACACACACACACACACACATGTGTCAGAAATTAATTCTTCTGTCAAAGCAAGTTAATAAATGAAGTGGGTCAAACCCTCGTTTCTGATTGGTCGTACTTTCACATTCAAAGATCGCCCAAGTACGCCGACACATCGAAAAACAGCTAATTCTTGTAATAATCTGCGTTTCTGGGAAAATAAATCTGTTTTACGGCGGCGGTGGAAGCGTCGTACGGTGATCAAACAGGACGACGTCCTTATATCTGGATTCTAACACGATATTTCGGTTTGTGCCGCTTCGCTCATGGTTTTCTCACTAAAACAAAGAATATTGATCTGATCCAGGTCCAAATTCTGGTTTGTAGAAGTGTTAACCCTCTCATTCATACAACATGAAAAAAAAAATGTATATATATTTTTACCACTTTTTACCTCTTTGCAGCTGATTTATCTATAAATCTGTATTTTTTGTTTATGTCTGTATGTCCTCGAGTGTTGAATAAGGTGCCTTCAATAAAATCTACTATTATTATTATTATTATTATCATTATTATTGTTGTTGTTGGAGAAGGTTGATTTGCTTTGGCGACGCCTGAGGAGAAAAGCCGAAATTAAAATAATTGTTATAATATCATTATTATTATTATCATGATTATTCCTATTAATAATAAAATTATTAGTATTATAACATAATTATTATTATTTACCTTTCAGCTAGTCTCTTCAGGTGTCGCCACAGCAAATCAACCTTTACAATCAACAACAATAATCATAATGATAATAATGATGATGATTATTATAATTATTATAACTAATAACAATAATAATGATATATGAAAATATTATGTATGATATAATATATATTATTATAATATTATAATTTAAAAATAGGAAATCATTTTGGGAGGTAATATTTTAATATAATGTATTATCATTATTATTGTTAGCGTTGTTGCTAGACGGTGAAGGTTGATTGGCTGTGGCGATCCCTGAAGGGAAAAGCTGAAAAGAAAATAATTATAATAACAATAACAATAACAACAACAAAATATGCATAATAATAATAATAATAATAATAATTACGATTATTATTTTCTTCTTCTTTGTCTTCTTCTTCTTATTATTATTATTAATATTATTATTATTGTTATTATTTATATAACATTATTATTTATGTAATTTTCATTACGTTTTTTATTATTATTTTATTCTATATTTCTTTTATTATTATTTTTTATTTTGTATTTTTATTTTTTTTTTATTTTATTATTTTCCAATGAGCCTCCTGCATGTTTTTGGACTGTGAGAGGAACCAGGAGAACCTGGAGGAACCCCATGTAGACCATGGAGTCTCCATGGAGACTCCACACAGAAAGACACTGCTGTCGGACTGGAACCAGGGACCAGAAGCAAAATATTAACTTTTAATTTTTACAAATCACTGGTGGGAAACGATGAACCCTTCGCATTTCACCCAACGCACCCAAACATGTTCAGCTTCGGTCCGGCGGAGCTTTAGTTTATTTCCAGCGCGACCGTTCTCATACCTTTATTTTATTTCCATCGCCGTTGCCATTTTCTGCGGAAACACACGTGCGCACGATCGGTGTAGAGACAACAAAAGGGACGCACAACCCACTCAGTCGCACACCGACATATGGTTTTTGTGTAACTTGTGTGTGAAGGTCATGAGTTCCTGTCTCGTCTCCGTGGGCCGGGAGACTCGCTGGCACGACTTCTTACAGATCTCACCAAATTACCCACAGCTCGTGCCAACCAAATGTGTGTGTGAGTGTGTGTGTGTGTGTGTGTTTTGCACCCGCGCCTCGCTTACCATACGGTGCGTCCACGGAAGGAAGCTAGCTACGCGTCCAAGTCGGAGGGGTTCGATCTTTTGGCGCGTCCCGTCTCGTGCTCGGACGTATCCTTGAGCCCTTTGACGGGATTTGTGCAAGACGGCGTCTGATTGGACGAGAGTTGCGATTGTGTGTGTGTGTGTGTGGGATTAGAAGCGTTCCAACCCGCCGTTTTTTTTATGTGATTGTCTCCATCTGGAGCTTCTCCAGCTCCTCCTGCGGAGCTCCCCGAAACCCCCCGACGTCCAGGACGCCCGGCCGGCCCCTCCATATGCTAACAGGACGCCGCGAGCGTCCGTTAGCACGGCCTGCCAAAACGGAAAGGGGCGGGAAAAAAAAACAAAATCAAAAAAAAAAAAAAAAAACGGCAAGGTCAGGATGAGGAGACGGTCGCATCGGAATTGAGCCAGAACTGAGAGAGTTAAGTTACTTACCAGCCGGAATCTATTGTTTCTGTTTTCCTTTTTTATTCAATCATGCAAAGATATTTAGCACCACCTGGATGTCGATGGTGGGTTGATGACAGTTAATAAATCTGTAAATACCATCAAAATTTTCATGTCTTGATGTCGCGGAAGTTCGATTTTTGCCAGGGGTCTTGGAACGTAGCTCTCGCAAAAAGTGAATATCCGTAGTTTCGACGGGATTTGTAGATTCATTGACCCTCAAGGAACCTCACTCTTATCAACACGCCATCGGTTTTATTTTGCTTGCCACGCCGTTCTTCCTCGTATTTTATCATCTTGGTGAGATCTTGCATGGGTGCAACGGTAGGAGCGAGAGTTGGCGATGCTGGGTATCTTTGTTTAGTAGATCTCGGTATTTTATTTATTTTATTTTTATTTTTATTTATTTTTTTGCTGTTTTTTTTCTGTTATTTTTTTTAATTTTTGAAATTTTTTTTAATTTTTACGATGAAAAAAAAATTCAAATACCGCAAAAAAAAAACCACGAGAGGTGAATTAATTTTAGTTTATTATTTTTTTAATTTTCTTTTTCTTTTTTTGGCAGTTTTTTTCTTTTAATATGCTAAAACATGGCCATTTTTATTATGAAAAAAAAAAAAATTCAAATACCGCAAAAAAAAAAAAAAACACGAGAACCGAATTAATTTTAGTTTAATTATTTTTATCATATTTTTTTTCATTTGATTTTTATTTATTTTTTTGTTGTTTTTTTCTTTTAATATGCTAGAATATGGCTATTTTTATGTAAGAAATAAATGTATAAAAAATTCAAATACCGCCAAAAAAAAAAAAAATCACGAGAACCGAATTATAAAAAAAATCAGGAATGTTGTGAAGGTTTCCTGTACTTTTAACCAGCATTTTCCACACTAACTTAAAATAACAAAATCAAATATCCATGTACATATAGAAGCCACACTGCAAGTTGAAAGAATAAGAATAAGAATAAGAATAACTTTACTTATCCCGAAGGAAAATGTTGTGCCAGAGTTTCAAGTGAAACATAACAATAATAAATAATAGTAGGGAATTGTATAAACAGCATATGAAAAAAAAAAAAATAGATAAATAAAAGAATTAAATAAAATAGAAATAAAAATAAAGGGGGGAGAATAAGACAAACAAAACGATAAAGTGTCTAAGTAACAAGTCAAGACTATAAAGTGTCTTACGGTCTTAAAGATTAACATGAGATATTTACGCAAAAATTTTGTTTTATCTTGTAATTAAATAATTACGTACTGGAAATCCTTTTTTTGGGGGATGAAAAAGATAAAAAATAAAAAAGACATAAATTTTCTATCCCTGCTTTGTCCTCCAGCCGATCGCCATCTTGGTCTTCCTCTCGGTTAAAGTCGTCTTCGCCGGCGTCGGAATCGAACCGCCTCGGAATTTCACGGCCATTTAATCGGTCCGATGTGACGAGGCGAAATGTTTTAGCCGCGTTAACGTTTAACAGGCACTTTTATATTTAAATTGATTAATTCCCTTTTTTTTTTCCCCGTACCTTTGAATCCACTTCATTTTCTCCCCACGCTGCTAATCTATGCTAATCTATGCTATCACTCACATTCACATGTGTATATTTATATATTTCCATATTAAATCTCTGCACTTTATCATCTGTTTATTGTTTTATTATTATTATTTTGTTAATTTCACATCACTATGGGATGATGAGAAACATCTTTTCCATTCCGCTGCTTTTCTAATACATGTGGAGAAATTGATAATAAAGCTAATATAGAAATATATATATTATTTTTGTATTATTTTATCCCCCCAACTCTCGTCCGATTCTCCACCTCCTCCTCATCCTCACATCCTCCCCCGTTCCCTTTTATTTTTTATTTTATTTTTTTTCAAAGATCCTCCCGTTCTTCCTCCCCGGCCTTGCAGTGGAATAAAAGATTACGTGCGGACGAGTCATTATTTTCAGTGATGGCAGCCATACATCATTGGAGGCTGCAGCCGGAGAGAGGAAGAGGAGGAGGGCGGGTCAAAACAAGTCAAGAACCTCTCTCTCTCTTTCTCTTACACTTTCTCCCCCTTTTTTTTTTCCGTCCTCCGAAGCAGCCGGTGTGAAATTAATGGCTGTTCTGCGAAGCGCGGATCGCGGCCGACGCCCCCGAAAAAGAACGGACCGCGCAATAAAACAAACTCAATATCGATATGATTCATCGGATTGTTTATCGGAGTTAATTGATCGGGTGGGAAGTTTGAGTTGGAAAGTAGTTTCAGGGCGGGGCGGGGATGCGTCGACCTGCGTCTGTTTATTGTTTTTTTATTTTTTATTTTTAACGAGAAAAATAACACGAGCGAGGCTGAAAACTTAGAAAAATAATCGATAGTTTATCTTGTCAGGCTAACTTTATGCTCGCGCTGCTGCTGGTGGGAGGAAAATTTATTCATAACCGGACAAGGTAAGTCTGGCTTTCCAGAGGATGCGTTAATTAATTGATTTATTAATGATTTAATATTTTTAATTGAATAATTAACTCAATTAATTAATAATATAAGTGAATAATCAATAATTTAATATTTTGTAATTGAATCATTAACTCAATTAATTAATAATATAATTGAATAATTCATAATTTAATATTTTTTTAGTTGAATAATAAACTCGATTAATTAATAATATAATTGATTAATTAATAATTTAATATTTTTAAATTGAATAATTCACTCAATTAATTAACAATTTTATCGATTTAATCGCTCACTTAATAAATTAATTGATTATATACCATAATTTCCGGACTATTGGGCGCACCTCATTATAAGCCGCAGCGGCTAGCTGCTTGCTATCTCGGGTTTTCCTCTCGCGCGCTAAAACCGTCAAAGTCGTCTTCTTCGGTGTCGGACTCAGAATTTCCCGCTCATTTCATCGTTCCGATGTGACGAGGATAAATGTTTTAGCGTCGTGAAGCTCGTTAGCGTCCCCCACCCAAAAAAAGTCCATATATTAGCCGCATTGTTGTTTACGTGAAAAAAGTCGCGGCTTATCGTGCGAAAATTACGGTAAAAAAACTAACCAATTAATTAAAGATTAACTAATGACGCAGTTAATTAATTAATCGATTAATCGACTGTCATTGGCGGAGTGGCGAGGTTCACCCCGAATCCTCTACAGGGTCGCCTACGGAGATAAACGACCATCCACTTGTTTAGTTTAGTTTAAGTTTAAAATGTTTATTAGGACATTGTACAATTACATCAAGCACAGAGGCAGAGATGTTTCTACCCGATTGTAGCTCTTAGCTAATTTCCATCTGTAGTCCTGGGTGTTATTGTTGTGATATTATTAGTTTGGTCATCTTGGGGCCAAATGTGATTACAAATATAAATAGAGAGGCAATTAGAAGACAATTAAATAGCATCCTGTGGTTTCAAGAAAAACAAGTCCCTTTGCGGCGATAAGAAGGTTTTGACGGGATCTGACCGTCACCTTGACGACGGAGAACCTCTGCGGACAAACAACCGTTATTTCGCTCCATGCGCTACTTAGCGTTAGCGTCGTGAGCTAACTCCAGCCCAAGCGTTGCGTAACCGAGGCAACCATTCGGGAGTAGCCCTGCCGGGTTTGCTGCGACGATCACTGGAGGCGGGTCATTTGCCCGGAGTAGTTTAAGTAATCAGATTACTCGAATTATTTGATCGCAGCTATTATAAGCGCCCATTCACGCACGTGAGGCCCGAGGGGTCCATAGAAGTATCTCCATACAGATGTTTCACATCCGTTCTCCTCAGTTCTGTTATCTTAATTCCACAACCGGGCTCTTCATTACTGCTGACGTTTGATATTTTGCCCCGGGGGCTCCGGGCGCCGTCCTCGCCGGGGACCGAGGACGTCCGTCAGGAAGACAAAGAGCCGGCGATGTCTGATCTCCGGCGCGTCGGCGTGAAGGCTGGCTGCTCGTTTAAATGCCGAAAACCAGCGGAGCGTCGTCCTCGGCCGTCAGTCACGGCTCATCAGTAACAACCCGATGACGCCTTCCTGACGTGTTATTGGACGGCGAGACAGGCTGACAAAAGCCGCTGCTGCAAGCTAGCGGTACCAAGCTACGTGTTGAAGGTTGGCGTCGAGGTCTGCGCTTCATCAAAGTTTCCCATCAGTGTGAAGAGATAAAGGCGAAGAAGTGGCGAGGCGGCCATGTTTTTTTTTTTTTCTCTTTAGCTTTGGCGTGGAGCGGATGCTCCCATTAGCGACGTCGATTAGCAATTACGAACGATGACTCTTAGCAGCGCCGAGGAGCTTCTTAAAGTCATTGGCTGCTCTTTTTCTGCTGGAACCTTCTGCAGGTTGTTTTTTTTTTTTGTGCATTCAGGTAGCGTAGCTGCTAGCGACTCTGGACCTCATTGCTTTTAGCTCCTTGTCCAAGGCAGTGTTGAGATGTTAGCGACGCCTGAACGTTCTACAGTGTCCATAGAGCTTCAGTTCCTACAGCCATTGTGGACCATTCGACACAGGTGATTGGTGGACCTCACAAGTGACGCTCACTGACTTCATCACAATCATATTTACAAACTTATGAACCCTAAATAGAAGCTTAATCACCATTTGATTGGCTGTAGTTAACAGGTTATGTTGAAAATCAGCTTTCTTCACACATACAAACTGTAGCACACAAAAAGCACATTTAATTTTAAAAAAGAGCTATTATGGTTTGACCTTTACTTACAAATCAAGTCCGTGAGAGTCCAATTTAGAAAATTGTCTATGTTTGGATATGTAATCCTCCATTATGAAAGGAGGAGAGGAAAAAAAAAAATTGTTGGCTGCAATAGACTTGCTAACTTCAGCTATTAGCAGCAGAGGAGTCGCAAGAAAATCACGAACGCCCCCCCACCGTGAGGCAGGAGAACTGCGTGCCTCACTTGGTGGCTCTTGGCAGCTGTTTTGTGATCGCTCACGACAAAAAACGAAGAACACACATGCAGTCGGAGACAAATTGGAAATGTAGCATCGAGCAAAAGTGTTTCAACTCTTAATAGCGACATACAGGAAGATAGCAATACGGTTTTAGTGCAGAGCATCAGCCATCACTGCGCAATCTATGTTGAGGCTCGACAGTCCGCAGCCTCACTGCGCGTCTCTTCTCAGTATTTGAACAGTAAATGTGAAAGTTCAACCAATTTGGAAAAAAAAAAAATCTAAGTGAAATGAAAAATACCTTATAGTGCAAATCACAGGTAAATATAACCATTTCATTCTTATTTTTATTTGACAGTTTTTTCTTTCCAAGATTGCCAAGTGAGGCACGGCTTCTCCTGCCTCCCCTGACTGCACCTCACTGTCTATAACCTACCGAGGTCACTGGTCACCTCAGACGGGTTTCCAGGGCCCAAATAAGTCTGGAGCTAGCTAACGGCTAACCTGAGCTAACGTTACACCTCAACTCAGCTGATAATTGATGGTTCTTATTCCATGAACACCTCCATGTTGGCCTCTTGCTCTTATTCTGCTGTGGTTTGTTTTTGAGTATGGAGTTGAAGGTGCACGTTGCAGATGTTAGCTTCACACCAAACCCCTTACGTTGTCCATTACAGCGATCGCCTGGAGGAAGCTAGTTCCTGGATTCAAATTCAAACCCGATTGTTCGTGGAAATAGTCCAAAAGTTGCTAATAATTTAGCTTCGGGCTCCTCAATTTTAGCATTTTGTTCAGTTCACGTCCGTCAATCATCTCGCGCCCTCTTTGGGACGATCCTCCTCTGGTCGTTTTCACAAATTGAGATTAAACGACGGAAATTCTCGACCAAAAAACCAGCTGGGGTTTCGTGCAGACGTTCTCTTGGACTCAAGGGTGAAGTGACACAAGGGTTAGCTTGTATGCTATCGGGGAGTAAAGGTTAAAGGTCGTCAACGCGGGTTGGAGCTGTTTTTTTATACATATTGTCGACACAATGTCCGCTGGTGTCCGCGCTGAATCTCCTCTGGGATGACATTGTGGTTTCACACACACACACACACACACACACACACACACACACCCGACACCCTACTTCACCTTCAAGCGCAGCCAGTTTATAAAACACCCTTGATTTGTGACGCGATTGGCAGGCGCAGCTCACCGCTTCTTACAGTCCGGCAGCACGTAAATAACGCGCCCCTTGTGTCGGCGCGGGACGAACATAGATCACCGTGGCGACGGGCGCTAAAACCGGGGAACCATGAAAACACACGTCTCGGTCGGCGCTATGTGGAACGCACGTGTCGTAAATCCCGGGCCAAGATGGTTTGGCTTTTTAAAATAATAAAGTGACGTGTCAGCAGGCGGTAATGAATGAGTGAATGAAGGGAACATCAGGGAGATGAAGATCTCAGCTGGGACCTTTTAACGCCACGTCAAACCTGGATTGAGTCCATCTACATCTCCACCGGAGGGAACCTCGATACCCCTCTACGTTTAGTCGTAAAAGAGGCGATGACATGTAATGCTTTGCGCGAGAAGCTCCCTGATTGGACGGTTTTCCTGGGTGGAGGCTCCATGTTCCCCCCATGTGTGCGTGGGGTTCACTGGGAGGTTCATTGGAGACCCCGACTTGCCCAGATGTGTGAATGAGAGGGTGAATGGTTTTATGCCTCCATGACGGATGAATGAAAGGGTGAATATGCGTGTCTCTATCTGACATGTGAATGAGTGGGTGAATGCTAGCAGTCTACATAACGCATGAATGAGAGGGTGAATGATTGTATGCCTCCATGACGGATGAATGAAAGGGTGAATTTCCGTAGATCTCAATGGGACGTGTGAATGAGTGGGTGAATGCTGTACGCGTCCCCGAGGGATGAATGAAAAGGTGAATGTGCATGTCTCTATAAGACATGTGAATGAGTGGGTGAATGCTAGCAGTCTACATAACGCATGAATGAAAGGGTGAATGGTTTTATACCTCTTTTAATTGGATGAGCGAGTGAATGATTGTACGCCTCCATGACGGATGCATGACAGATGCATATCTGAACAAAATGATAAGACCTTATGCTCCCGGCAGAGAGCTGCGTTCCTCTAATACAAACCTATTAGCAGTACCTTTTGCTCGCTCTAAGCGATCTCAGGCAAAACTGTTCTCAGTTCTACCACCTCAGTGGTGGAACAAACTTCCAGAAGCAACAAGACTAGCATCATCTCTCTCAACCTTCAAGGAACAGGTTAAAACTGTTCTCTTTCAGGACTTTTTACTGCGCTGATGCCCCAGATCAGGTTAGGCAGCAAGTCAGGCTATGCAGTGTGTGTGTGTGTACGTTTGTGTATGTCTTTGTCAAAAAAAAAAAAAAAACAACTCACTAACCCAAGCTTACTGTTCTGTATATTTCCTGTGCATCGTGTATTTGCAAGTGTATTTGCAGTCCCTATGTCCTCTATTGTAAGTCGCTTTGGATAAAAGCGTCTGCCAAATGCAATGTAATGTAATGTAATGAATGAAAGGGTGAATTTTCGCAGATCTCAATGGGATGTGTGAATGAGAGGGTGAACGGTTGAAGTCTAGGATATGAATGAGAGGGTGAATTTCAGTCGGTCCCAATGGGACGTGTGAATGAGAGGGTGAATGCTGTACGCGTCCCCGAGGGATGAATGAAAGGGTGAATGTGCATGTCTCTATAAGACATGTGAATGAGAGGGTGAATGGTTTACGCGTCTATACGTTGGCTGAGCGAGTGAATGATTTTAGGCCTCCATGACGGATGAATGAAAGGGTGACTGTTCATGGATCTCAATGGTTGAAGTTAATCTGTGAAAGGGTGAATGTGTATGTCTCAATATGACGCGTGAATGAGTGGGTGAATTGTAGAAGTCTATGCATTAATGAAAGGGTGAATATACATGTCTCTATAAGACATGTTTGTTTATTTGTTTAGAAGTTTATTAGGACACTGTACAATTACATTAAGCACAGAGGCAGAGATGTTTGTACCAGCTAATTTCCATCTGTAGTCCTGGACAATACAAATATAAAACTGTACAAAATAGACAATATATGTAAAATATACAGATAGGCAATAAATTAACTATACAAAATATAAACAGGCAATAAAATATGTATTTTGCAAGTTGTAAGTGCTATTGTTGTGATACTATTACTCTGGTCATCTGGGGGCCATCAGATGTTACCCAGAAGGTAACTCATGAATGAATGACTGATCTGAGCACGCATTTAATTAAACAATGCAAAAAGATAAACCCCTACCTCCGACGTTGTGTGTTCACCAGTTAACCAGGGAACGGCCGGTTGGTTATTACCCAGAATTCAAGGTGGCACAGGGAGCGTTTGCCCTCCATCGGTAAGCGAGAACAAACATTGCCCTCAAAGAGACGCTTGTATGTTTGAATCACCGTGTCCTTGTCACGTTGTTCCAACATCTAGAGCCAGAAATGTGTGTGTGTGTGTGTGTGTGGGAGTATTCCCTGGTGGGTGCACACACACGGGTGGATGTTTTCACAACAGGACAGCATATTGTTTCAGAGCCGGTGAATCTTCAGAAAATGAATAAATCGCATAATACGGTGCGGGCTGAGCATGTTTTCACCTCAGATCATTTTTCCATTATATTCTTTTTTTTCCCCCCCAAACTGAACAAAAATGCATATCGCACCCGTCGATGTATTTTGTTTACACGAAACCTTTTTTGACCTTGAATCCTCATCGGGGAGCAGCAAACTTTCACACATTTACACTCTGTATACATATACAATATTTTTCCTGGTGGTGTGGCAGGTCCCAGAAGAACAGCAATTATTATTATTATTATTATTATTATTATCATTATTATTATTATTTTACTATTATATAATAATAATAATAATAATAATAATAATTATTATTATTATTATTATTATTATTATCATCATTATCATTATTATTTTATTATTACTATTATTAATATAACTATCATTATTATTTTTATTATTATTATTATTATTATTATTATTATTATTATTATAAGATAAGATAAGATAAGATAAGATAAACTTTATGGAGCCCCAAAGGGGTTATTTATTTGTCCTTTTGTCACAATAGTGTAACAGTTATAAGTGTGAATAAATATGAACAATTAGAAAATAGCAAAAACAAAAAAAAACATGCACAAATAAATATAAGGCAGAGAAAACAACAGCAACAACATCACTGATAAATGATGATGATGATTATTATTATCGTTTTATTTTATTTATTTGTTTGTTTGTTTTTTTAAGATTTGTACCTGGATGCGCACAAATTAAAATATGAAAATTAACATATATTAAATGAAGAAAAATAAAGATAATCACCTCAGAAGGAATCATTGGTATTGGCCTGTTGCCCTCATATGATGCGAAAACAACCGGGGGTCGAAAGAGCATGTTTAGTTGCTGCACTCCGTGGGGTTGCAGAATATAAAGGATGAAAAATTAGCAATAAAATGTAGATTTCTGGAGGCGACCCAAGTCTGAGATACGGTGGAGTCCATTGCTTGATTAACAAACGTACGGCATGCGAGCCGGTACCGGTCCGGCATGGGGGTCCAGTCCAGCCTGTGGAATAAATCTACAATTTGAAAAAAATACATAAAAATCATGAACTACTTGTTTAAAATAAAAATACAGTTCCAATATTGTCTACCAGGAGTGCATTATTTAAGCCTGTGTTAGCAACATAGCATAACACTATGTAACCTAGAACTTCCAGCACATGGCAGCAATGAGGCTAACGGGTCTGTAAATAGTATTTTTACTTATTGTCAGAAATGGATCCCTTCTAATTTGTTCAATAATAATAATAATAAACCTGTATGCATAATGTGGATCCTGCAAGTTTGGGTTCCGCTATGAGACTCGCCGTGGTGAAAAATACAACAAAATAAGAACCCAGAAGGCACTTACTTTTCGCAACGAATCTCAGGTTGTTCGTTGTGTATTTTTTAATTAAACAGTTTTTTACATTTCAAGATTTTTTAGAATTAACCTGTTCTCCTTTACACCAAAACAAAGGAAAAATGTGGACTTAGTGTTACTTTTCCGATTTTACCGGGCCTAACGTGGCCTCCTGGGACCAAATTGAGTTTGATACCCCAGACATAGCAAGTCGGCGTGTTGTAAATCACGTTAGCCTGCAAAATTCAGCTTCGCACTCGACGGATCCCGGCTGCAATCCGTCGGTCCGGTTTGTTTGAGGTCGGCCGAGGACGAGGATCCTGGACCGTGGAAACCGATGCGTCACCCCAGATGCCGAGGAGTCCAAAGGCGCGGCTGCAAGCTAGGCTTTTTGATCGCTAGCCGCCGTATTTTCGTCACGTTTTTCGGAGCGTTGAACTGTCGACCCGGCGTCCGTCGACAGGTTGGGGGGTTTTTGGCCGTCCATCTGTTCAGCCCTCTGGCCGCGACGCGACTCGGGTCATCTCTGCATTAATCGGACTAATTAAGCTAATGAGGCTGTTTCTTGGTGGGTTTACAAATGAGCGTGACCCCGCTCGTACGGCGTGCTAACATCCTCGCTTCCAGGGAGGAGAAAACCTGTCGTTTTCCCGTCGTTCATGTAATCAATCACATAAGACAGAAAAATCTGCGATGAGGTGCGATTGGACTATTTAATATATTATGTATCGTTATTATCACTACTAATTTCAATTATTTGATTGTTTTCCAATAGATTGAGTGGATGGTTCCTCTCATGTGTAAAACATGCTTTGGTTTCAATATGAAGCCCCGTGATTGGCTGGTGACCTCCCCATCTTACCCAATGACAGCTGGGAAAGTTCACCGCCACCCGTGACCCTGAGTGCACAATGAGATCACAATATAACCTTCGTAAAAATAATTGCGTAATTCTTTTTTTTGACCGAAATAAATGATTTATTTTAAACCAATGCATTATTTAACATACGGCTTAGTTTGATATGTTTTCTGAAAAACTAAAAAAAAAATCACTTGGGTAATAATTTCAGGTTGACTATATATATATATATATATATATATATTTATATATATATATAAATATACTTGTTTTGAATTTTTAGTTCATTATTCACATCATTACAACTCAATATTAAACATATGGACCAGTTGTTTTGTTGTCGGAAAAACTTCATGATATGATGATAATATATGTATATACACGCACAAATACACACACTCAAATATATAAATATTAGAATTTAGATTAATTATTTACATTATTTTTTTGTTTTACATTTTGCAGAAGCATCAATGGGTTGTCTCCCTCGCGCACTCATTGTGTGACACACAAAATGTCCTTTTTTTTAAATGACAAAATACTTTTTTTTTTAATTAAACTCATTATTTAACATATGACATATTAACATATTATATATATTAACATATTAAGTTAGTTTTTTTTGTGTTTTCTGAAAAAAAAAAATCACATACGCGATTATTTCATAATTAAAAAAAAAATACACACTCCTTTTTTGAATTTTTATTTTATCATTCACATCATTTTTTTGTTTTACATTTGAAAAAAGCCCTAATGGTTGTCTCCCTCACACACTCATCATGTGATGCGCAAAATTGTCTTTTTTTTTTATTAAAAATTACTTTTTTTAAATCGACTCATCAATTATCTTATGGCTTTGCTCGTGTTTTCTGAAAAAAAAAAAAAAAAACTAAAAAAAAAAAAAAAAATCTTTTACACAAATACAAATAAAAAAAATAAAAAATAAAGAATCATCATATATATATCTTGAGTTTTTTTTCACATTTTACAGAATCATCAGTGGTTGTCTCCCACACACTCACACACACACACACACACTCACACACACACACAGGCTAAGCGGTGAAACAATAAATCAAGCATGAAATTACATACAGAAATGGATACAGGTAATTTTGAATCTGTCTTGTGCATTAGAAGCTTAATCTTACAGCCGTTTTAATAAAGCACGTGGGCGCCGTCATCATACGTGCGTGATAATATCATCGGGGACGGAAGTGGAACGATGACTTCATCTTGAAAGAAGTAAAAATGGAAATTGAAAAAAATATAAATATGTACGATTGTGCTTTGATTGGGAAGAAATTATATGAATTAAAGGGGCGTTAAATGCTGAATTATTCAACGCGCATTGATAACCAGAGTGCAAATAGGGATTGGATTAAAAAACAAAAAAATGTGCGTTTCCATTGTAATCGTTCGACACCGGGCGAAAACACCGACGACGAGACGTAAAAACGAAACAAAGAAAAAAACAAAACAAAACAACAACGTTAATGGCTTTTCTCGGCCTGAACCACTTTCCGCCAAATGGAAAAGCCACCTGCGTCTCCTTGCGCGCTCTCGGGGCGCCGCTTGGCTCAAATCAAGAGTCCAGGGCGAGTTTAGAAAAATCCATTTGAGTTTCAGCGCCGGTTAAATCCGGTCTGGGAGTCTCGTTCCCTGACTTTCACTTCTTTTTGTGTAGATATATCGCAGGTAGACAGAAAGAAACCCAACTAACTATGAAGAAACTGAAACTACCCAAGAAACTGATAATTAATATTTCTGTTTGTTGTCTTTTGTCTCGTCTTGTTTGGTTTATCCTTTTTTTTTATCGTTCACCTCCTTTTGGCTCTGGAATGCCTGCTAAGCGTCTTGTTTGTTGCTCCGTGTTTGGGTTTGTCAAACCGACGTAATGGCGGCAAAAAAATTAACATCCTGTGTTTCAACAGACGTAAATGAATAGTTTTGAGGGTTTCTTAGCTTCATTAGCTTTATGCTGGCAGTCTGTGACGCTTCTGCTGTCACACTGTTGGCTCATTTCCTCCTAAAAAAGCTCTGCGGCAACTTTTGTTTCTGGCTCTTTTTTTTTCATGGGCTAGCTTGTGGTAGCTGATGTGTGAAATGGCGCGACGGTAACTAAATGCGTCAGTAAGGCGTTTGTCAATGAAAGATCCAGAAGGTCAAATGAAAAAACTAGCATTTGTACCGAGAAAGATTTTCTTTGCGGACCGGTACCAAATGACCCGCGGACCAGAGCTGTCTGGCTCCTCTGATCCACACTACTTGCCTGGAAATCAGATCATGAGTGGGCGGGAGCTGTTCCTAGCTAGCATTGGGAAGATGTCAGGGTTTAACCTGGATCCAAAACAAGGCCACTTATAGAGACATACAACCATTCACCCTCTCATTCCTGTCCTATTGAGACGGACAATTCACTCTCTCATTCATACGTTATGGACATAGACATATTGACCCCCTCATTCATATCATATAGGGACATACAAGTCTTGACCCCTCATTCATGTCATATAGGGTCATACAAGGATTGACCCCCTCATTCATGTTGTATTGGGACATACAAGTGTTGAGCCCCTCAGTCATGTCAATAAGGGACATACAAGTATTGACCCCCTCATCCATGTCATATAGCGACATGCAAGTATTGACCCCTCACTCATGTCAATAAGGGACATACAAGTATTGACCCCCTCATCCATGTCATATAGCGACATACAAGTATTGACCCCTCACTCATGTCAATAAGGGACATACAAGTATTGACCCCCCAGTGCATGTCATATAGGGACATACAGACCCCCTCATCCATGTCATATAGGGACATACAAGTATTGACCCCTCACTCATGTCATATAGGGACATACAAGTATTGACCCCCCCATGCATGTCATATAGGGACATACAAGTATTGACCCCCCCCATGCATGTCATATAGGGACCCCCTCACTCATGTCATATAGGGACATACAATTCATCCTCTCATTCACATGTCACACAGAGACATACAAGTGGGGTAGTATGCAGGATCACTCAATCTTCTTCCTGTCAGCTGCTGACAGGAAGAAGATCGACAAACTGCTGAGGAAGGCTACCTCTGTCTTTGGGTGACCCATCGACTCAGTGCAGGTGGTGGGGGGGAGGAGTTATGGTAGCTAAGCTATCATCTCTCATGAACAACATCACCTGCCCCATGCAGAACATCATGACAGCACTCATGATTCTCTTGCACTGTCCACTTCTGCTATTCTACCGTCTCATAAGGAGACTCATTCACACGTCTGGTCATTTTAGGGTCTCCAATGAAGCGACTGCCTGAACGGCTGAATGTGAGAACCATGGTCGCGCACTTTGAAGGTGTCAAAAAACACGATTTTAGTGGAGACAGTTCCCACCATCACGGCTCTCCAGCATAGCAAACCCTTGCAGTGCCGTGAGTAGTAAAAAGAGTTGCAGCATGAAGTCCTCACATGAGTACCTCTTAGTTAGCAGCTACGCAGCTAATTGCGGTTGCTAATGTAGTTTTGAACTGGCAGCTAGCCCTCCTGCGCTGTCGCACCCTTTGCTCCAACCTTCTGATTGGAGGTGAGGAGTTTGCCAGACGAGCCACAGCGGCCCCTTATCGTGCTAACGACCGCGTTAGCTGCTGCAGCGTGACTCCATATTACCTTCTGACTGGTTTTTATTTGCTTTTTCAAACGAGACAAAGGAAAAGAGACATGAACTGAAGAACACCTCGTCCCGGACACAAACGTGTAAAAGACCTCAGGGCTGCAAGGGCTTCTAAGAGGAAAAATCTATTCCAACTTCCTCCCTGACGCGGTAGCCGTTGAACACAACTTCGAAGTAGCTAGCGTCGCTCTGTGGTTTGGATCTAACGCTTGGTACCTTTGCAATTAATTTAAAAACCGTTACTTACAGATTTGATTCAGGGTTGCTCTCGGCCGGCTCGAGCCAGAGGCGTCTCCTCGCAGCCGCAGCAGGCGGTAAATGGAAATGTGTTTTCTCTAAAACGTTTAAAGTCTCAGAGGGACCGAGTTTGTAAGACTCCCTCTAGCTTCGGTACGAGCGGTTATTTCTTTCCCGGATCGGAAAAATAGCAGCGAAGGTACCGACGCACGGGCCTGTGGAGCGCATTGTCTTGATTTGCCGATTTTCAACGTACTGCCCGGAATGTGTGCAGAGGGAGTGCTTACCGTCGACCATCTGTATGCTAACATCAAGGAAACCCGTCGCCGTCTGCTTCTGAAAATAACTCACGACGACGACCCGGGTTTCCATCAGCCGCAGAAAAATCATCTGACTTACACTACATTGTCCTTATTTTGGGTTAAAGACAAACAATAATGATGGTTAAATCATAATTTCCGGTTAGCGCTTGCTTGGATTGGACTAAAGAAGATCCTAAATTGCTTCTGTGGATGAGATGCTAAATGGTTGCATGTTGCTGTTTTTAATGGCGCAGAGTTGTCGTTGTTTGAGAATTATTGCTCGCCGCCTCTTGTCGGACCGGTCCGGAGGTCCGAACAAAGGGGCGCAGACGTTCCCCAAATGCAAACATTCTTGCACAAACTTCTTTTTTGCCGGTATACACTTGCTGGATGGTTTACTTGCGGAGCTGATGCAGTTCAGGATGTGTTTTCGGGTGATTTCTTTCCACCGCCGGATGAGGATCCGTTACTTCCTGAAGACTTAAGTCACAAATCATGTGAAATCATCACGAGTCCTTTCATTTTATTTTCAAATTGAAAGCCCGAAGCTTATTTCCCATCATTTCGTCCACGTTATTTCTACATCCATCGCGTTCCCAAAAGGTCGCACTCCTTCACAATTACAAGTGGCGGCGATTACGCCGGCGCCGGCGGCCGTAAATGGTTCAATTCGTCCCGATTTCTCTCCGTACCTTCAAGCTAACAGCGCTAGATCACCCGTTAGCCGACTGCTCAAACGACCCCTTCAGGGCCGCGGTGATTTTTTTTTTTTTTTTTTGCTCCTGAGTGGTGAATTTACTGCTTCCCCGTTCTTCACTTTAACGCTGCTCTCTGCTACTTCATCACAAAAAAAAAAAAAAACAACAAAAAAAAAAAAAAAAAATCAGCCTTCTGGTGAAACATCTCTATGTCGCTGAATATACAGCAGTGTACTCTCTGCGACATACATAATCCTTATAACTGCAATAACAGTTATTTATACAGCTCGTTTCACAGCATTTGTTTTGAAATATGGTGTTCACAACAAGGTTATTATAACATCAGAGCAGATTAGATGCAAAGAGAGATAGTCGCCGTAAACCTCGTAAATCTGATATGCACAAACATGGAGATGCATATCTCCGCGCGCCGGCAAATAACGCCGACCCGAAAAGGCGTTTTTTTCAGCGGGTATTTGTAAAGTGATGACACAGATTTTCCACCGTCTGGCTTCCTCAGGAGGAACAATCGGAGGTTCGGAGGCCTCTGCAACAAAAGGCGTGATCCTTTCAGGTCCTTGTAGGTCTTGTTGGCCTTCTTACATCCTGCAGAGCCGAGTTGTCGTATGACAAAACACCACTGAACTCCCCTCAGCTCCTAACAAATGAAATTCCGGCTGGGCTTGTCCTCGCATACAGGCGGCTCTGGTGGCAACGTCATCGTAAAAACAACATGGAGTCACTCTGGAACAGATCCAGACGGCAAAAACGGGTCAAGATGATCGAAGCCTTTGTGGCCTCGGTAGTCTTTAGCAACCTCACAAACTATGGTGCTACCAAACAGGGAGGCCTTATTGGACATTGGGAGTTGGGCATGTAGCATACTTGTATGCTACCAGTGGAGCATACAAGTCATGTTTTTTTTTGGCAAACAAATGACTGTCCATTGTGATTTTCTTCATGGGTTGTAGATGATGGTCCCCTAGAGCGTCTTCAAAAACACGAGCCGGTTCAAAACAACAACTTTCACTTTGACTCCATCCCGACGCGACGGCCGACCGCGGGCCACTTGTAGGCAGCCTGTCCAGACAGAGCATCGCACAAAAAAAAAAAAAAAAAAAAAAAAAACATATTGCTCCGGTCTGTCTGCAGCAAAATTGAAATGAAATTAATTCAAATAAATGCTTTCTGACTCCATATTCTGGATTTCCCTTTATTTGTTCTTCTTCAGTTTCTTCTAAAACTTTTTTTATAGGCTGAGCCTTGTTTGACCTGTCCTTTGTTTTCTGGATATAATTTGTATTTATATTTATATGTGTGTGTCTGTGTGTGTGTGTAAATACATGTAAACACACACCTACATACAAACATATATGTGCATATACACAGATTTAAGTATGTGTTTTGCTGCATATATGTATACATATATTGGTGTGTGTATATATATGTATGTACATATGTATATATAGTATACACATATACATATGTGTATGTATGGATGTACACACACATATATTAATATGTATGTATATGTATATATATATATACACACACACATTTATACATATGTACATATGGCATTTATGCATACGTATATACATTGTATTCATATTTAGGTGAATGCCTATTTGTGTGTGTGTGTGTGTGTGTGTGTGTGTGTGTGTGTGTGTGTATCGTTGCAAAGTAAGAGAACATTGTATTTTCCTAGCAGGGGTTAGATGGTCAGTGAACAGGAGGTCAATTCTCTCTGTGTGTGATGGTTTACTGTAAGCTGTGGACACACACACACACACACACACACACACACACACACACAGGCGCTGTCTCTCTCACTCATGCAGGGCAGAGTAAAGCTTGAAGGACACGAATCAACCCCCCGAGGTTTTAGCTCCACTTTGTGTGCATGAGAGAGATTGTTAGATATCATGGTCGTCACATTGCTGACAGGCTGACCGCCGTCCCCTGTGGCCGGGGGGTTGGTGTGCTGACCCCTGAACATATGCTTCAGGGTGTGTGTGTGTGTGTGTGTGTGTGTTCAAATGTGTGTATACAATACTGCAGAGAAAGAGAGTGGAATATAGAGGAACTTAAACCCTACAAAAGTCATTGAAAGCGCTCCAAAGGCACAGGAAAAGTGCCAATCCCTTTTCATCTTCTCGCCATGGCAACCATGATGGATTTATCTTATTTGGATTTTGTATCGTATATTTTATATCGCAGGGGTGCATGCGTTTTTTCATCATGTGACCTACTTATAAAACGTGATCGACCTGCTATAAAAATGCAAAACATATATGTATTTAAAAATAAATTGAGAGTCATATGTTCACACATACATGCACATTTAATAGCATTGAAATAGCGTTACTCTAAGACTCAAGGTACAAATATCCAAAAAGTTGAAAATAAATGATTTGTTGTAGAGAACATTGAGCGGCAAGTTATGCTGAGGTACATATTATAGGGTTTGATTTTTTTTTAAAGTGACAGGAGTGCTGAGGTGCAAAAAAGTGACGGCATTGGTAGCAAGTGCAGTAGCATCAATAGTTTTACACTGCGTTTTTATTTAAGCTAATGAGGAGGAACAATGAAGTAAAGACAGCAGGCAGAACTAGAGGTTGCAGAGATGAAGATGCCGAGGTTCTCTTTGGGAGTGACCAGGAGGGATAGGATCAGGAATGAGTCCATCAGAGGGACGGCACACGTTAGATGTTTTGAGAAGGTCAGAGAAGCCAGACTGAGATGGGAAAAGCCCAAAGGAAAAGAAGCATTTGTTGCAGGGTGCAGGACATGTATGACGACGACAAAGTGGTGACTGAGATGGTTTGAACTCTTCTGTTCATGTCCGAACCATGGTGAAGATCTTGGAAGAAGGTTGCTGAAGGTGGAGCTGCCAGACAGGAGGACTTAAGGAAGACCAAAGAGAAGATTTTTGGATGCAATGAGAGAAGATATGAAGCCAGTTGGTGTGAGAGAGGAGGCCAGAGAAAATAGGGTTAGATGGAAAAGGTTGACTCACTGTGGAGACCCCTGAAGGGAAAGGCCCAAAGGACAAGAAGCTTTTGTTGCAGGGGTGCAGGACATGTATGTAGACGACAAAGTGATGACTGAGATGGATTGGACATGAACATCCCTCTGTTCACGTCCAAACCATGGTGAAGATCTCGGTAGAAGTTTGCTGAAGGTGGACCTGCCAAGCAGGAGGTCTAGAGGAAGACCAAAGAGAAGATTTGTGGACGTAGTGAGATAAGATATGAAGTTAGTTGATGTGAGATAGGAGGACACACAGAGAATAGGGTTAGATGGAGGAAGTTGATTCGCTGTGGCGACCCCTGAAGGGAAAAGCTGAAAGAGGAAGAAGCGAGTCCACTAAAGTGTGTGTGTGTGTGTGTGTGTGTGTGTGTGTGTGTGTTGGGTCTCAGAATCCATAGTATGTGGTTGTAGGGGTGCTGAAAGGGGGTACAAGGGGCAGAGCAGGGAGGGAGTTCAGCTTCTTGATAGCCTGGTGGACGAAGCTGTCCTTCAGTATGCTGGTCCTGGCCTCCTGGCCCGAAGACTCCGAGGTCTCGTACCTGATGGCAGCCGACTGAAGACGCTTTGAGACGGGTGTGAGGGCCTCGCAGGTGAGGCGGGTGTTGTAGATACCCTGGAAGGAGGGGCGAAGGGCACAGATAATCTCCTCAGCTGCTCTTGCTATGCGCTGGAGGCTCTTGCGACAGGGTGCAGCGAAGTCGCCGTACCTCTCGTATGAGGGGACGAGAAGATTTGGACAAGGATTCACCCTGATCTGGACCACTGAGAACCTCCTTTTGGTGCACCTCACATTACTGCACAGTACAATGGAATCAACCAGGGATGTATGCTAGCTTCTGCTAGCCATCCTTGAGCATACCTCCAAACAATCATCCATCATGGTAGACAACATTTGGACTTCATGGTCTTCACTTGGGAAAAGGCTGACTCACATAAATAAGTGGGCAACGGTGATTTTAGTTCCCTCACCCTTGTTTTTGGAGGTTCTCAGTCATACAGCTCGTGATGAAATCTTGTCAAAATCTTCTTGTTTTGGCAACCGGATCCTGAATTTCTTCACTTGAAGACGTTTCAGCCCTTATCCGAGAGGCTTCTTCAGATCCAATGACCTATGGGGGGGTTTCCAAATATAGCTGTCAGGTTTTTGAGCAAAGATTTCGACAAGAAATTCGTTCTTCTCCTCAACTCGCTTTTCGGCGTTTTAGTTTTTGCAAACAGTCCGAAAACGCCGCTCCACATTTCCCTTCTTGGGTAAAGCAGTGGTAGACTGGCCGATGAAGCAAACCCCCTTTTTTTTTTCCTGTCCACTTTTCCCATTTCTTATCCTTGATTTTGTTGCTGTTGTTGCTGTTGTTGTTTTCTCCTTTTGCTATTTTCTAATCGTCTGTCTATTGATAATTATATTCGTATTTAATGACGGTCACGCTGCTGAAAAAAAAAAAAAAAGACTTCCCCAATGGGGATCAATAAAGTGTATCTTAAAGTTTAAAATAAATAAATCGGAGGCTAAATAGGGAACTTGCTAGCTTGTTTTGCAGTGGTTAGCGCCGTTGCGCGGTGACCCCTGTGTCAGGAAAGGTCAAACTGGCTGCCTGTACCTCAATTAAGTGACAAATTAGTTGCAGGGGTGCAAGACATGTATGACCACAACACAGTGATAACTGAGATGGCTTGGACTCCTCTGTTCATGTCCAAACCATGGTGGAGATCTGAGAAGAAGGAAGCTGAGGTTGGAGCTTCCAGGTTGGAGGTCGAGACTCCAGATCTCCTGGATGGAGGAAAGGATGACATGAAGTTAGTTGTTGAGAGAGGAGGTGGTTATATGGAAGGAGATGTTTGGCTGTGGAGATCCTTGAAGGAAGCAGCTCAGAGGAAAAGACGAAAAATATGATATAAAGTTTGTACCGTACGCCTTTTTCTGCAACGAAATTTATTTCTTCGTGAACAGAAATGGTGGAAAACCATATTTTTGATTGAAATATATAGGTTTTATTCAAGACAAAGGTTTCAAAAATACGCAAATATTCATTCACTCTGAAAATATATTAGTGCTAAGCACCGTGCCGCCTACAACACAACTACATATTTTTATCGAGGTCACCTCCCTAAATAGTCCCGTGAGCAAAACATGACCAAAGATGACAAGGCGCAGGGTCAGGAAAGAGAAAATGAAAATAAAATGAAATGAAATAAAATAAAGTAAGATTTAAAATATAACAAAATAAAATAGAACTAAATGATATTGTCCTGCAAGCAAAACATGACCAAAGATGACAAGGCAAAGGGTCGGACAAGAAAAAATGAAAATAAAATAAAATGAAATATAGTCAGATTTAAAATATAATAAAATAAAATAAAATAAGATAAAATAGCATTAAATAATAGTGTCCTGCAAGTAAAACATGACCAAAGATGACAAGACAAAGTGTCGGACAAGAAAAAATTAAAATGAAATAAAATTAAACAAAATGAGATATAAAATAAAATAAAATAAAATAAAATAAAATAAAATAAAATAAAATTATATTATATTGTCGTAAGCAAAACATGATCAAAGATGACAAGGAACAGTAGTGCTGGAAAAGAAAAAAAAATAAAAAATAAAAAAAAAATATATATATATAATAAAATAAAATAAAATAATTATAAATTGAGAATTACCATAAAATAAAATAAAATAAAATAAAATAAAATAAAATAAAATAAAATAAAATAAATAAAATAAATAAATAAAATAGAATAAAATACAATAAAATAAAATACAATAAAATAAAATAAATCCCTGCCTTTGGCAAGATCACTGACAAAATTTAATGGAGAATATCCGTCAGGTTGAGGTTTATAGTGCTGTGATTATTTTTACTCGGTACGACCATAAAATATGTCAGGGTTGCTGTGATGATGAAATCCTCCGTGGGATGCTACTTGTAGCTTCATTCTCTCTTCAACGTTCCGTAATTTTATTGAACTTAAGTGAAAACGGGACGACAAGAGGACATAATGAGAGGCAGGAAAGTGAAAAGAGGAAAGAAAAGAAGTAGAAGGCGAAGCGAGGGAGGTGGAGGAGGGAGCGTCTCTTCATCATTCCCAACGGCAACGCCCCTCCTCCATCTTCACGCTCCAACAGCTGTGATTGACAGCCACCGACCCCCCCAGTCTCCCCCAGTGGTCTCACACACACACACACACACACACACACACACACACATGCACACACTAACATAAATACACTGGTGACTAAACATGTACACTAAATATAAACCCGTGGATGCCTCTGGGTGTTTCCTGTTATTAGTGTGTATGTGTGTGTGTGAGTGTGTGTGTGTGTGTGTGTGTGTGTGTGTGTTTTCCATGCAACTAACAAACCAGCATGAAGGAGCCTGGACGGTTCTGGGTCGTGATTCGTTCCCCGACACGGTCGCCCTGAGGTTTCCCAGGACCGATCCGAGGTTCTCCGAGGCCGACGTCCAGTCCGAGGCGACCCCGTGTCATCCTCGTGCGAGGATAGCGAACCCGCGCTCGGCTGCTCGAGTCACGCGTGGAAAGACGCGAGGAACCAAACCGTTTATTTTTTTCTTTTGTCTGGAAGTTGGCGATATCTTACAAATCATTGTCGTGATTGTTGGAGCGCTAAAGCTAACGCTAATGTGAAAGTGAAAGTGAAAGTAAAACCTCACGCAATAATAATACAGTGATCCAGTCATGTTAAACGTCTGATTCTTTTCATCGTGGTGCGCACACACACACACACACACACACACACACACACACACACACACACAGAAGGGCGGGGACGCTTCTGCAGGATTCGTGCTACGTGGATTTTCCAAATCGTGGGATCAGGAGGCTTCGGGTTTCCTCCATTAACATGTTTGATTCCTCGTTAGCCGTGTTTGCTCGCCCTCCCTCCGGACTCCCCTTTATCCCCTCATCTGTTGTCTGTTGTCTGTTCCTGCTCGGCTCGCCGACCTCCCTCTTAACCCCCGGGGGTCAACGTGTCGTTGACCTCTGACCTTGAATTACACCCCACAATTTCCTCTCTTATGCAGAAACAGTCACGCACAGCTTTGTTTTTCGGGGTTCGTGGGGAGCAGGAGGAGGTCGGCGCGCTGACCTGCTGCGGCCGGCCGTTCAGTGTTTGTTCCGCAGTTTAATAAACAACCGTCGCACACACACACACACACACCCTCACACACACACACACGCCTACTGTGTGTGAGAGGAGCAGGAGGCGGGTCTGAAGGCGATGACTGATGATGGTGAAGAAAGAGGTTCCCTCTGTCTGTTAACACCCATAAACTACCAATCTGTCAGGCTTACAATGTGTGTGTGTGTGTGTGTGTGTGTGTGTGTGTGTGTGTGGGTGTGTGTGAGCGCGTGTGACATATTGGCCGTCCACTGCTGTCTCGAGGGACGGCAGTTGGGAAGCCTGTGGCTTCTGTCTTGATTGGTCATGGATGTCAGAAACACACACACACACACAGACACACACACACACACACACACACACACACACACACACTGAGAGGCGTGCTGTGTCTGGTGAATGCGCTGTGCTGTTCTCGCAGCAGCAGATGTGTCTCAGCGTCGGAGGGTCTTCAGAGTCGGTCGGAAGCAACAAAGACTCATTCGCGGTCAAATAAACGACATTTAACATTAAAAAAAAACAAAAGAAACACAAACATCAGGTGATTGGATAAACACACACACACACACACACACACATAGTCTGCAGGGTGTTGTCTCGAGTTTCACGCAGACAAAAAGAAACAACATCCGTATTTCACACTCAATTCACGGAATATTTAACGTGACGTGAACGACACGGTGTCATAAACGAGCTAATGTTTCGCTTCACTCGCGCGGAAACGACTTAATACGTTAGTTTTCAAATATTGACGGATCAAGAATCATGTTTTTTTTTTTTTTTTTACTTGTCAAATATAGCCGGCGTATTTTTACACTCGGTGAACGTGTTTCCTTTTTCCCGACAGATCGTCTCCCGAGCGACGCGGCCGATGAGTTTAACGTAAGAAAGCGAAAGCGAAAGGGAGAAATATTAAAAACAAATAGAAAAGTGGGATTTTGGAATCTGATCGGACTCATTTGTCATGGAAACACATCGATATATTGGCAGGACGATACGATCAATAGACCTGTGTAAGCAATTTAGAACAAATCTTAGGTCCTGATGTGTAGTTGTTACATCACCATTGGGGGTTGAAGCTGATTTTAAATCATATCATTCAAAATATACAGATTTTTTTTTTTTTTTTTGTGTAGATTTGCAAAATATTGGACCGATAAATGAACCGTCTCTGATAAAACCTTTTTTTTTTTATGAAGGATGTATATTTATTTTTATTTTATTCATTTGCTCAATATGAGTTGTGGGGGACTTAAAATAAGGTTTGCATTTGGGAGAAAGGATTGCAAATTATTATTTTTTTAATTATTTTGTTATTTTTTATTTTTTTTTTAGTAATTTTTTTTATTTTATTTTATTAATCTGCTCAATATAAGTTGTGGGGCACTTCGAACTTTCTTGCATTCAGAGCTCAGAAATACATGATAGCAATTACATTTTTCAGTTATTTTTGTTATTTTTTTTTTACATTTTTTGAGGTTCTTTTTTCTTTTAATCATTTTCTCGATATAAGTTGTGGGGCACATCAAAAAAGTCTTGTATTTGGAAGTCAGGACTGAATGTTAGCAATTATATATATTGTTTTTCGCATAAAAAAATCATATATATATAATAAATATTAAATTAATTAATACAATAATAATTATATATAATAAAAAAATAATAAATATGTGTAAATCTAAAAAAATGGGTTTATTTCTTCCCAATTCTTCCCAATATAGTGGATGTATAATGAATAAATGAATGAATAATTGAATGAATGAATTAACGAATGACAAAACACCCCCTTGTCTCACTGAGTTTCACTGCATTCACTGAAATCCTTGTTTCCACAACACGGGGAGGACGTTTATAGGTTGGATTGCCGCCCAGAGCTTCAAATGTGACCACACACACACACACACACACACACATTGCACGCACACACGCGCACAAAGTACTGTCTGGCAGCATTTGTCAAGATTTCAAGATGTGACAGGAAGTGTGATAAGGTGTCAGCGGATGGGAACCCTGAAATGTTCAACACAATATAGACAGAGGAAGAGAGAGAGAAGGAACTGGTTTGGGTTTTGGTAGAACAGTGGAATTCCCAGAGGTGAAGGTTGACGGATGTGGAGAAGAAGCAGGAAAAGGAATAATGATGGCGTTGGTGCCTCCATGGCGCCCCCTGTTGGTTGACGTAAACGCCGCGAGGTCGTCGGACGCGATGAATTTCGAATCGCGCCGAAGCATGTAAGCTGCAAAAAAAAAAACAAAAAAAAAACAAAACACACACACAGGAAACAAACTTGTCCGGTTGTTAAACTTTTACAGTTTTATAATTCAATTTTTAAATATTTATCCTCCCCCTTTATGTTTCATTTGCTGTGTCTGATAGTGTGTATGAATTATTAACCACATCCCAGGTTGGAGGAGGCAGGTTCTTAGCTTCTGTCATACGTCTAATAAAAGCAGATAAGAAAATAAAATAAAAAAAAAATAAAAAAAAATAAAAAATCACGAAATGTTATTTATTTGCACGGGATAACAAAAAAAAACAAAAAACAAAACGAAAAGTTGTCGCACACGTTCCAGCGAGCGTGATGAAGGAGGGCGTTTTCACCGTGGGAAGAAAAAACAGTTAGGAATCGACGTTGTGCTAAAAATCTGCAGTTTTAAACAAAAAAAAGGCAAGACAAACATTCATTCGTTCATTCATTCATTCTTTCAGTCACTGAACGAGCTGTGATTGGACGAGAATTGGAGGGGGTCACGTATGCAGATGACAAAATATTCATTTTTTCATTTTGCGCGTCATATGGAGACAATGATTCACTCATTCATGCATCTTATAGAAAAATATTCACTCGTCCATCAGCACATCATATTTTGACAATCATTCACTCCGTCATTCACATGTCAAATTGAGACACTCAACTATTCGTTCTTTTATTTTGCATATTCACTCATTCATGCATTATTTCGAAACATTCATCCATTCACACGTTCATTTCGAGGCCTCTCTGCTGTCCATCTGCTTTGGCTCCCCGGGAGAAGCTGAAGCTACAAGGTCAACCTTTGAGTGGTATTTTCAACCATCACAAGATGAAAACATACAAAATAAAGAAAAACAAACTGTGAAGGTTCATTTTTTTTTTAATATATATATTTATGGATTCTCACCCCAGATCCACAGTTGGCTTGTTTGGGTTCTGTTTTTTCCCAATTATTTATTTTTATTGACCGAGATACTTTTCATTTTTGCATTTTCATGACGCCGGGGTTCATTGGAGACCCTTAAATTCTCCAGACGTGTGAATAAGAGGATGAATGATCGTCCAAATATGACGTGTTCAAGGAAAAGTGAGCGTCTCAATAGGCTACGTGAATGATTCTATCCATATGACATGGGAAACAAAATAATGAATGGATATATGTCTCTATGCGACATGTGAATGAGAGGGTGAATCATTAAACATATGATGAAGGAGTTAATTTTGTCTCAATTTGAAAGTTGAACAAGAGGGTGAATATCTATAAGACACATGGATGAGAGGGTGAATGGGTGTAGGTCTCCATCAATGTAGGATGCCGTCTCTTTGTGACATGTGAATGAGAGGCTGAATGGTAGTCTAAAAAATTACATGGGACATAAAAGAGTGAACAGTTGAATGTTTCTATGCGACATGTGAACGAGAGGGTGAATGGTTGTCTATATATGCTGTATGAATGAAAGAGTGAATGTGTCTCTGTATGACATGTGAATGAGAGGCTGAATGGACGCGCGTCTCTATTAACATGTGAATGAGAGGCTGAATGGTAATCTAAAAAAATGACATGGGAAATAAAAGAATGACCGAATGTCCCTGTATGACATGTGCATGAGAGGGTGAATGGTTGTCTATATATGATGTATGAATGACAAAGTGACTATGTCTCTGTATGACATGTGAATGAGAGGGTGAATGATGTTAACGCGTGAATGAGAGGGTGAATGTCCCCATATGTGGTCGCGCTTCCTGTCCAATGGTGATCAAGATAGACCCTCCCAACCCTCAGTGAACGGGATAGAAAATGAAAAAAATGAATGAATGAATGAATGAATGAATGATTGGTACCGGAGCTCGGGGAATGTCGTGCAGAGAAAGTCTCTCGAAGAAACGTAAACAACATCTCTCACCCTGCTTTTGTTTTCAACTCGACTCGTTTCTCCGTTTCGCGGCGTCACCCGACGTTTGAACCGATCAAAAACTTCCCGCTCCTCTTCATCTTCCTCACCCTTCGCCATACGTGTCGCTCGGCTTGACGGTCTTGACACACTCAGTTCCCACCTATCAGACACACTCGCTGTTTGACAACATAAACATGCAGCTGCGTGACAATAACAGCACATTCATTCATTCATTCATTCATTCATTCATTCATTCATTCATTCAATCGAGGACTTCAATAAATTACACAATATGAGTAGTAAAATAGATAAGTGGAATGGCTTTCGTATTTTTTTTTGTGACTGGAATGACAGGGTGAATAGTTGGACGTCTCTGTATGCTGTCCTGTGATTGGTGGAGGGTGAAGGATGAATCCCGCCTCTTAACCAATGACAGCTCGGATGGAGTCCAGCCATCTTTCCCAGCTTAGATGATGAATGAATGAAAAAAAAAAAAAAAGGAGTACTCACTCAGGGTGACACACACTATGATGACACACACCGTGACGATACACACCGTGACGACACACACCATGACGACATACACCGTGACGACCCCGGACTCACAAACGCTGTCGATTCCCCGCGGGAGAAATGGATTTACATAAATGATTTATGCAAGAGAGGCAGTGAAGAAGCCATTTACATTTTAGTTGCATATGTGTGTGTGTGTGTGTGTGTGCGGTGCTTGTGTGTGCTTGTGTGCACGCCCCCGCCTGTGTGCATGTGTACACACGTGTGTGTGTGTGTGTGTGTGTGTAAATAGGGTCAAATCTTACCATTTTACATTCATTCTCATTAAATGCAAACGGGTCACTGCATCCAAACCGTGAAGGAGATTCAAAAATGCATACAAACACACTTATACCATTGACATAGATGGAAATTCAGAAACACACACACACACACACACACACACACACACACACACACACACACACACCTGTTATTGTCTTGGGAATCCCTTTTTGGCATAATCCATTCTTGAGTCCCAAACATTAAGCTTCACAACTGACTCCCTAACCCTGGCACTTTGGTCCCGCCTCGAGTAGTGTAACACACACACACACACACACACACACACACACACATTGCTAGCTTGAAGTATACTTAGATTCCTGATCGATATTATTGATCCGGGCTGGCCTTGTGATGTCCAAGCCATCGAGGACTGCAGCTCCGGGCCAGAGAAACAGGGGAAGGGGGGATTTTCTGGAGGCAGCCGGGAAGGGAGAAGGAGATGCAGAAGAAGAAGAAGAAGGAGGAGGAGGAGGAGGAAGAAGGGATGAAACAAAGGAAGGAGGAGAAGGATGTGTGAAAGAGAAGGGAGGCAATCCAGGGCATGGCTGAGGGGTGGAAAGAGAGAGTTGCCGCGAGTAAATGAAGGAGAAAATACGGTATAATGAGCCAAAGATAGCCAGATCTCCGTATATCCAACCCCGGAGTGTCCAACTCCTGGGACTGGGTTTGAAGGAGAAGTTAGCAGTTAGCATCGATGTGGTGGAAGTTAAACGAAAACAAGGGGGAGCATCTGTGAAGGTTCAAAGCTTGAGTTCGGGACGAGAAAAGAGAACGACGTGTCCGGCGATCTCAAGCAGATGCAGATCTTCATCGATGAACTAGAGAGTACCCCTCAGCGCGAGAAGGTCCGGCTTGACTCCCCCTTCCTGCGTTGGTGTCTCGGACTGGCTCGTAAAATGGATGCCATGGACACGTGGCGATTGTTGTGGAACATCTCCAGAGGTGGAGGTGGTATGTTCTGGAAAGAAGGGACGCTGAAGCTACAGGGAAATGAAGGGGTGAAGATAGCTGAGCGAGCAGGTTGAGACGGCTGGAGAAGCTGGCCAGTGCTGTCTTGTTTTGGAGACACTGTAGAGAAGACAGGAGGTGGAGCTAGAAGAAGCAAGGATGAAGATGTGGAGGTTCTCTTTTGGACGACACGCGTTAGATGATCTGGAGATGAAGGTAGAACTGAAATGGTTCGCACCTCTACAGAGGAGGGATGGTGAAGATAAGGGTAGTAGGATGCTGACCTCTGGACCTCCAGAGGTGGATGTTTACAGATGGTGGGAAAGAGGACAGGACGTTAGCAAGCATGAGGAAAGAAGGTTAGATGGTGGCAAATGATTGGCTGTGAGGGAACAGCCCAAAAAGGGTGAGAAGCAGTGGATTTTGGAGGAGCGCTTGGAGCATACATGTTTAGACCCCTTTACAATACAAGCATTGGACGTGAGCTAGCCTGTGAGAAGAACGTTAGATGGAGGCAAATGATTGGCTGTGAGGGAACAGCCCAAAAAGGGTGAGAAGCAGTGGATTTTGGAGGAGCGCTTGGAGCATACATGTTTAGACCCTTTTACAATCCAAGCAGAGGATGTTAGCAAGCTGAGAGAAGAAGGTTAGATAGAGGAAAACGATTGTCTGTGAAGGAACAGCCCAAAAAGAGTGGAAAGCAGTGGAATTTGGAGGAGCACTCGGAGCATACAAGTTTAGACCCCTTACAATCCAAGCAGAGGTAAAAAGTGACCCAAACTACGGTAAAAACACGTTGGACGTCTAATTCCAGACGGCGAGACGGATCCGCCGGATCATGTCGGGGACGGGG